>NC_063221.1:19366456-19669560 GCF_020740725.1 Corvus hawaiiensis
CATGTAGACACTAACTCCCCTTCCCATGCCACCCGTTTTTTTTTCATGTAGTGAATTACAGAATTTAATAATGAATGAAAGAACTTTCCACAGTACTTGTACAATCATGACCAAGTGAAAAGTCATGCTAGCTGTGGTTTAAATGTCTGGAGAACTGTCTGCATAAGAGAGAATGAAGTAGCACCAAGAAGGAAAATTTAGCAGAGAAAAAATATTAGAAGTATGAATTAATTATTTATATATCTGTATAGACATTCATTGCCTTCGATTTCAATTTTTAATTATTAGTCTTTGTAGTTAATAAAAAAAGGTAAAAAATTAATCTGCAGAACTGTTGGACCCTATAAATACCACTTAAGTTGGAGGAATTTGTTACAGTGGGGATACTGCAACACGCGCATCAGACAAGGAGGCCCGTGGAAAAGAAGTATATATGGACAGATTCTTGATAGATGTTTCAGAGATGTTTATTTCTCCAGCCGCATGGCCGGGGCTCTGCCGAGGAACTGAGGCAATCCCCGGACCCGAGGGTCCTTCTGCCCGCGCAGGGAACACAAAACAACCAATGGGAACGAGGCTGAGCAGGGGCAGGGAAACCCCGTGTCTGTGCCCTCAGGGCCCCTCTCCCAGCACCACATGGCAGGGGGGGAGGGCCCCAACAGGAATTGATAATTATAATGTTTCAATCAAGCAAAATTTATATAAAGTAGCTACAACATGACACCTTATACAACAATATTAGAAAAATATTCTGTGTTTGAAAACCATTATACAGAGCTTCTGAACACTTTGTTTTAGTGTTTTTTTCAATCAGAGTTTTTAAAAATAATGTCAAATTATTCCTATTCATTTTCTTCCAAAGGAATTTAGAAAACCAGTCTCTCTTTAGATGGGGTGCAGAAAGAAATAAAATAATTTTCCTCAGCTGCAATACAAAGTAAGTGCAGTATGACTGTTTGGATGTTTGCATAAGCACATTATTTATACCATCATGAATTTTCTCAATTTTTACTGTGCCTGAGTAATATTCATACATGTGTTGTGTAGATGTATTTGAACCAATTTAATAAATTCATTAGCATCTTGTGGATCAGGAGAACAGATCATGCAGCCTTAAAAGCTTATAACTTTTCACTATTTTTAAGCTTCTATTTCTGAATAGACTGAGTCATATGTAATGGAGTGGTCCACACACTGTCCAATAGATGACTCCCGCTTCAGCTGAGGCCAAACCACAGCTTCTGTGAGAGTCAGTTTGGTGATGAGGTCCTTAATTTCACAGGTACTTTATACATACAAATAAAAATACGTTTCTTGAAAAATATCGCACTTAGCAGAGGGCAAAGGACCTACTTTAAAATAAATAAAGAGGGAAGGTACTTGAAACATTTTCATTGAGTGGCTTATATTTAATATATTTGGAATACATAACATGATATATCATTAGACAATTCTCTCTTTATATCACCATATAACCACACCATGTTCCCCATTTACTAGTTTTGTCCTCATTTGATAAGATACTTAAATTCTTAAAATGTATTTATATATAAATGTATTTAATACGTTTACTATCTACTTACTTTTATTTTTCAACATATTAAGTAAGATTTCCATTTGTTTCCCCTTCTCAGCACTGTGTGCATTGCTGTTATACAACTGTAGTCTGTGTTTGCTTCCTGCAGCATCTGCTTTTCCTGTTAGGAGTATTAACTCTGGAGCTGAACTTGTAGGTAACATGAATTGATGCCAAATCCTTCTGAGGTCTGTGTGTGGAAGGTTGAAGGATCATTATTTGTGATAGCTTCTGGGCTACTTGGGGTTGTTACTTTTTGTGTGTGTAAGTCTACGAGTCTGTTCCCTGTGCTTCCAAAAGTAGAGTTTAATTAATAGAGAAACCTGGAGCAGTTTAATATTCCCAGTTTGCTTTTTTTAAAAGCAAACCTTGAAAAGTTCTGGCCATGCTTTTTCTATGTGGCTACTGTGGTTCTGATTCATCTTTTGGCCTCTTGCCTCACCTGCTGCTCTGTGTGATGTTAACAGTTGTGTAAAATATGTCCTGCTATTTTACCTGTACTAGGGAAGTTGAAAAAGGCTGTCAGAATCCTCCTGCCACCCAGGATTATGTGATTTGGATTTTTCTGATATGTGACTGGAGACCCAAAATCATACTTACAACTTTTCATAACTACTGGTATTTGTGGTATGTAGCACATTTTCAAAACAGTGATTGTGTTGTGATATCAAAATATGAATCTCATGTATATCCAGTAAAGAGTATTGTGTAACAAAGTCTGTGATGAGTATGAGAGTGAAACATAATGAGAAATCCAGTATTTTAGCAATCTGTGGAAATGTGCCCACTAACTTCACAGAGTTTATTTGTATTTTAAAGGCCCAGCAGTAGTGACAGGAATTTGTGCATTAATGTGTTGATGCATATAAGCTGTCAGTTCAGGGCACCAGAGAAATTCCTGCAAAATTGAGTATTAAGGTGGGCAAAGGTACTAGAATAGATCACAGAGGAAGCTGAACAATATTGCTTATTTCAGTAAGGGTTTGAGTGCTCTGCACAGTCTAAATGGCATTGCAACTGTGCGAGTTCCACCAAATCACTCAAAATTAGTATGGAAATTGAGATATCTTCTGAAATTGCGTAGTGTACACCTTTACTTAAAAAAATGTTTGCAACTTCTCTTTTGAATGTCTGTATTTAAATTGTTCCGTATCAGCAGAATTGATGCTTATTCTCTGTATTTGAATAGTATTCAGGTAGTTTTAGTTGTATTTGTTGTTTGAATGATCTGAGTCAATGGTGCTTGCTGCTTGCTTTGTAATTTGTTGCTGCAGGTGTCTATGACTTTGAATAGCATCAGGCTTTTTATCTGAAGATTATATTTTTGAGCAATCTGAAACAACATTCAGCCATTCCCTCTAAGCCCCCTGTATTTAAAACAACAGCTTCCTGATCTGCTCTGTCTGTTCTTCAGTATAAGCCTCATCATATGTATTTCTTTATATTGTTCTGGTACTTTATATAATGTCTACACGTAGCTGATCCATGCAATTCTAGCTATGGTTTTAAGTTTACAATGCATTTGTGTTAAGAAAGCCAGAATCTCAGCTGGTGCAAGTTAGTATAGCTCTCCTGAAATCAATAGTGCTCTGCCAGTTTCTACTCTTTGATGATCTGGCCATAATAATGTAATATTACTGAAGAGATAACACAGTGAAAAGGAAGCATTATACTGATTCAGCTGGGGCAGCTATTAGATTGGAGTACTGCTGAGCACATATTGTCTAATATTCACGTAATGGCTGGTATCCATTTCATGAGACCAAATTTTTAAATCTCCACTAAGCGGAGTTAATGAGGTTAGTTCTCCAGTGTACAGGGTGTGATTTTTTTTAAAACTTCAGATCTTTACCAAAATGCATGGTCTTCTGTTGGAATAAGATTAGCTCATAATTATGTAAAAGTGAGTTTTGCCCACTTGTCTGCTAGGATCTGGCACCAAGGCTTTTTGGTTTTATCAATGCAATTGGAATTGAAAAGCTAATTGTATGAATGTCCTTTCAAAAATCCTAAGATGTTTCTATTGAAACTTTTATTGTGAGTAGCCATTCTCAGGGTGCTTCAGAGTAAAATGCAGCTAGTTTATATCGTGAAGAAAACTATGCAGCATGTTACAGAGATCTTGGCAGATCTCTATAATAACACATACCTTTGTTCCCATTTGTAAATGAGAATATGCTCTCACACATAGTGTAAACTGCAATTGCTTTCAAGAAAAGGCTTTTAGGGATAAAATGGATAGGAAAACAGAATAACAAGTTTCATTTCTAAATGTGCAAATATTCATAATATATTGTAATTGTACTAAATAATATTTTTCTCCTATTCTACAGAGAAATTAACTAAAGCCGCTCTTTCAGGTAACTTTTTATAGCACTGTGATATCAAAGGCAGATAATATTATTGTCTCTTCTTCAGCATGATTTTAAATAAGTTTTAATCTTTATTTAATCTTCACGTCAATTATTAATTGCACTCAAGCTTTTTTGCTCAGTTCACTTCTAATTTAATGTCAGTCAAAAAGAAGATTTAATTTTCATACTTTTATTCTCTAGCACATGCTAATGGCAAAGCCAGTATTTTTATTTATGATTTATTGTCCTAACATGACTACAATATACAGCAGTACTATGCATAAGCACTTGGGCAAATTGCTGCCGGCAGGAGTGCACATAATGTCTGGGCTTACATGCAGGGTATTGGATGGAGGTCTTTGGAATACCATCTGTGATTGCTCAGATACATCTTATTTTCAGACTTTATTCCATAATTCTTTGCCTAAAGTTATAGTAAAAAGTGCAGTGATGAGTCTCTAAGTTAATTGTCTGCCAATGCTCTGATTTTTTTCTCTTTTAAAATTGAGATAGAAAAAACAATATGTGAAAATAAACTTTGGGAAGTAATATGACATTTTTACTGCCTTTTCCTCAGTGTTGAAAATGGCACTGTCTCCTGGCCAAATGTACTTTGCAATGCTGGAAGAAGTATTTCACAATATTTCAACTGGATTTGTAATGGTTATTTTTTTATTTTTCCTTTTTGTAACTAATTCAAAAACTAAAGAGTTGCACTTTTTGATTGCAGCTTTGTCTTTTATACTGAAAGAGACTGCTCTCCATTTACTTTTTAAAGAAAATCATACATGCTGAATGAGCACCTTGCAATGTTCTCACAAAGCAGAATTACAGATCACCCGTATTTTCCCTTACTCTGTGGAGAAATAAGCTGGATTTATCTTCTCCTCTCTCAGCTACTTCTTTTGCTGTTCTTCCTTGCTCATCTTACATGCAGGGACAATGGCCACAAATACACCCTTCTTACTGCTTACCTGCTCAGAATGCTGAATAGCAGTGGAACGTCTCATAACCCTCCAGCTTCCCTGGCCAGCAATAAGAAAGTCCAGATCCAGTAAGGTTTTGGGCAGTGTTTCACACCTGACTTCTTTCAAAAGACTTAGAGACTCTAAGACAGTTGAGACCAAAGATCAAAAGTTCCTCTGTGTGATTTCTTTATCTAGTAGGGTCATTGCCTGTATCAATGTAACAAAAAGATAGCTGGTAGCTTAATTTTTGTTCATTATCCTTGATAGTTCTTTCCATATGTAGCATGCCTTTCCTGACAGTTACACTAATAATAATGATGCTTGGAAGGACATATGGATGAAATCACAGTGGAACAGGCAAGAAAACTTAGCTGAATGCTTTATTGTCCCCTGAAAATCACTTTTACTTCATCTGTATAGAGTGAGCTGATGCATTTGATCGTGAAATTTCCTCTTTTACTGGCTGCTTCAGATATAACATTGCCTGGTTGCCGAACTTTAATCTGTCAGAATTATTCAGATGTATTTTTTCATGTGTCTCAGAAATAGTAAACCTTAAATCAGAGTTATCCACACAATCAAAGAACAAAACCATACAAAGTTATTTGTCATATACATACTATGTGTTAATGTGTATTATCTTTATAGAAAGAGGATGATTTTCTTCTCCAGCACCCTAGGTAGGGGAATGGTAGCTACAAAAGAGGCTTCATACTTTATAATACCTCCAAACCATTGTGTATAACAAGTGGTGTTACGGCATATCAAACCAAGACAGGGTGATCCCCCTTCCCTTGGTTTGATATACTTTCAGCTTCTTTAAAGGCTCTTGAGATCAGGACCTCTCCAGAGTCTTTGAAGCTTGTGTTTTTCTTTCACTAGAAAGTGAAGCCTTGGCTTTTAATGGCAGCTCAGCAAATATCTCATCAATATTTAAAATGTCAAGTGTACCTCTGTTAGAGGTACCAATCACAGATCAAAGATAGTAGCACTGAGGTGCAGCATTTCCTTCAAAGATCTTCACAGTTGAGCTTTCCTTTTTGTTGGAAAAGAACTTTGCTTTTTAACATTCGTTGCTTGCATGAGTCTTAAACATGTTGTTTGACAACTGTGGGGAATTAAATGTTTTGTTACCATAGCCAGTGAGGATGGTACAATAGTTTTGAATAGTCCTTTGGGCTTGTTGAAGAAAGGAGAATTCTTGGAAAACCTTTTGCTGGCTGTTTCCCCCTTTCTTCAGTTGAACAAAGTCTATTGCAGTTAATGGTAAAAATGTCATGCTGTTTGAAGAGGTCAAGAAGAATTCAAGATGGATGAAAGTTTAGTGACAGGTACAAATAAGCTGTAGTAGGATAGTCCTTTTGTGCCCTTTTCTCTTTCAGTGAGGATTTAGGATGGTTTTTTCCTTGTACTTTATATCCTCTGTTGCCTTCCTTCTACTTATTATGTAAGGCTTATGAATATGGCTGTGAAACCTAATCTCTTTATTACTCTTCCAGCTCTTACTGGGTTGTTGTTGTTGTTTTTTAACATCTGTTAAAACAATTACAGCAATAATTACAGTAATAAGGATTCTAAATATTTTGTACTTGTGATTTATCCATTCCAATGTTGTAATTCTGGTTGACACATACCCATAGGTGTAGTCTAATGTCAAGGTGCTAAGCAGAGTTTGAATCATGAATGGCTGAAGTGATGCCTCTTAAAAAGAAAAAGAAGGATATATGGATTAGGCATGCTTCATGATTATGTGAGAAACAGAAAATTAGTATAAAGAAGCTTATCAGATGACTCTTGTTCAACACAGAATATTTCAGTTCTATGAGCTGCTATCTGTCTCCAAAGTGCATCGGGAGAAACAGGTCTGAAATGTGTGTCACTAGAGAGTGTTTTTACTCTGAAGACTGATTTTTACTGAATAGTATCTCCTTGTAAAACAAAGAATTTAGTGTTCCTCAATCAGTTAATAAACTTTCCAGTTGTGAACCTCAGAATACACTTAAGCATTACAGTAGCGGAGATGTCAATTTATACTTTTCAAAGCTGTTGGCAGAGCAAAGAGTCTAATACTGCTGTTGTGCAGAGGAAAAGGCCGGTACTCTTCTGCCCCAGACAAGGTGGTTCTTTTGTTCTTTTGCTACTCATTAATGAATGTGTCATGATCCAGACTTTAGTATGTTTGGATATTTAGCTGTTTTCTACTGAGTAACTTGTAAGGAACATGGATTTCAGATGGCAAGAGATCTTACCAAATAACAAATTTACTTCAAAGAAACCCTGTAAACATTAAGGCAGTAGTGGGTTTTCACCTATGGGCGCTGTATCTGCAGCAATCCTCATTCACATCTGTCAGCACTCGTAGTACGCTGGTGTTTGGGTTCTGGGCGAGTGTGTATAAACCACTGGCTCTTGTTTGTCTTTAGAGAAATTTTTTCTGGGACCCTTGTTTCAGGGAAGAGCCAGTACAGAGGGCAGGATTTTGCCCTAGAGTAACAACATTGTAACTGTTTGGAAAGAATCTTTCAGAGTGACATCAGCTAATGTTCAATTCTTCCGTCATTTTTCTGTGCTGGAGATGTTCTGTGACTTTGTTTAATGAATGTGGCAAGGCTATAAATAAAACTGGCAGTGGAAATGCTGGCCCAGTGCTGTGAGCTGCAGACCATTTATATCCTATCAAGACCATTGAATTGGCTGTATGCCCAGGAATAGCAAGGAGTCTTCCTGCTCATGGCCGCACCTTGCTTTTGGAAGAGGATTATATGTAAGCTGACAGCACAGCATAAATGTTCCCTAAGTTCATTTTCATTGTGAATCAACTCTGTGCCTTAAAGTGTCTAGCTGTGATTTGACTAGATTTAGCAGTGGAGAATCCACCACCACTGGTGGAAGACTGCTACCCTATTTTCTTTTACCTGGCAGTAGAAATCAGCAATTTATTTTAAATTAGGATTTACCTCTCAGCTTCCAGCTGGGGATTATGTTGTACCTCTGCTTGCTCAACAGAAGTAGGCAGAGATATCCTATAATTATTTGTTCCAAGGTTTATTACCCTACATTTGACCATCTTGAGATTAATAGAATTACTTTGCGCCCCATTCATTTCAGTGATCTGAGCTCTCCTCTTCATTACTAACTTGTGCCAAAATCCTCTTTGCTTGTCAGCTTGACAGGTAAAGAGTCTATGTTTTCCTACAGGGACTGATAAAAAATGCTAAATAATTCTAATACGACCAAAATTTGGTCTCTGTAGGAGCTCAAAGCACACATACAATGGATTGTCCACTTGCAATTGTATTTTGAGTTCTACCAGTTAATAAATTTTGAATATTCCACTGATCTCTTCTAAATCTTTATTTAAAGTGAAACACAAGCAGTTCTAACATGACTTGTGCCTGTGACTGAGATCATATTCACTCCCTCCATCAGGTCATACCACAACTTTTAAAGTTACAAGTACTCCCATTATTTTTAAGAGTTTTCTTTAGGAAGTTCCCTGAATTTCATGAGCTACCAGCAACAAAATAAGCTTTTCTCCAGCTCTTGGATCAGAATTTTCTATTTATGCTGATCTGAAAAGAAATCTTAGTGTGGTAGCTACTCAGTATTACTTCCCTGAATCACTTCTTGTTGGTAGTATATTTTCTTGACAGTATCGAATCGTATTGGAATTCTCCCAAATTCAGAGTGAAACTAGTTTGTGAGCTTTTCTGTGCTATTTGTTTTTTAATGGCCTTTCTACTATATTAATCTATTACTGTACTAATACTGCTGTTAGAATGCATTTTGTTGCTAATGTACTTTGAAAAATCCTTATTGTCCTTAATTGTGTTGGCCATTGATTTCTCATTGACATTAGCCTCAAGCATTCTAACAATCTCCTGACTCTTAATTTATATTAATTGCTATCAATGTTCCCTTTTTTACTTTAATTATTTATTTTTACACATGCTTTTACTTTCCCTGTAAGTCTTTTTCCACGAAGGTTGATTAATTTTTCCTTGATTGTGGATTTTGTGGCATTTAATACAATGTTATTAACTCTTAGCAGTTATCATCGAAATGATTTCATGGATCTTCAGATTAAAAAAGTGGTTTCAATCACACTATATTCCATAGTCATGTGAATTTCAATCTCTAGATAATTTTTACTTATTGTATTCAACTCTTGGTCAATGTGATGGTATGTTTTGTTGAATAATAAGGAAAAAAGTTAGAACGAGCAGCCAGTATATAATTTTCTTAAAGGTCTTTAGATGTGATGATCAGTTTTTGGATAGGACTGCAGTTTAATGTTTAGCAGTCTTCAGAAAACCATTATTCTTTCAAGTGGTTTGAACTTCCATTTTTCAGATTATCATACTCAAATACATAAATGGTTCTTTTGTCTAAATGCTGAATTAAATATTCATTTTAAGCCCTTCTGATGCAGACAAGTTTAAAGTCTCTGAAGAGATAAGCTGTCATAAAGAAAGACTAGTGTGTGTTTAAGTAAAGGTTATAAAAATTATATTTTCTTTCTTAAAATATGAAATTTAGGTAGAAAATTGAAAGTGTCCTCCTCCTTCTCTTCAAGAAGTGTGATCTGGTGGTTTTTCTAATGAAAATACAGATACCTGGGCTCTCACTTCCTGGTAAGACACCTCAGACCCTTGAAACTTCCAAGCTAGATCTTAACTGTGATGGATTGCTGGCTAAATCGAGCACTAACACCACACTGTACAGCTATGCAGCTGCATTATATGGCACTAAAATAAAAAGTAATAGAAGACAAGAAAATGATTGTTCACTGTAAGCAACAAAACTCTATTGGAGTTTGAGGAGATGCATGTGCTGGGGATGTATGGATTAGCACTGAGCTCTGTGATGCTGCAGCTAAACTGATGGTTTTGATGAGTGTGTATCTAAGACAAGTAATTTAGTATTGTTACTTGAATGTGGTAAAAGCAGCACATGCCATGAATTGCTACAAATATGCTGAAGATTTTAATCTTTTAGCTGTAAGAATTGACATATTCTAATTGGTGACTGTGGTGGAAACAGCCTGTTTGCTTTCTGTTGATATTCTGTGTGACCTTCCCATGGTCAAAGACAATAAATAAAGCATGTCCATCTGAACCTAACAAAAAGGAAATGCATAGTAGAAGGAAAAGTTGATATTTGCAGATTTAGAAGAAGATAGCTTCTAATCAAAAGCCATTAAGAATTCTGCCACAAAATGTTGTGCCTATTTATATAAATAGTTCCTTTCATTAAAGGTGAACTTGGCTAAAACTGACTTCTACTGCAGTAAGGACGGGTCAGTTTGCCAAAGGCAGTGATAAAAGTCGGGCCAGATTCAGCTGATTTTTTAAAATGGTTGTGGTTACATGAGTGTATTTTCATTAGTGTACAAATATTTAAATAATCTAACAGGATTAGGTTATCTAACAAGATTATTTTGTTCCAACACCCTGCCATGGGCAGGACCACCTTCCACTAGACCAGATTCTTCCAAGCCCCGTCCAACCTGGTCTTGAACACTTCCAGAGATGGACATTCACAACTTCTCTGGGCAACCTGTTCCAGTGCCTCACCACCCTCGCAGGAAAGAATTTCTTCCTAATATAAAATCTTAACCTATTCTCTTTCAATTTAAAGCCATTCCCCCTTGTCCTATCACTCTATGCCCTTGTAAAAAGGTCCCCTCCAACTCTTTTGTGGGCCTCCTTCAGGTACCAGAAAGTGCTGCAAAGTCACCAGGAACCTTCTACCTCTCCAGGCTGAACAATCCCCACTCTTTCAGCCTTTCCTCATAGCAGACGTTCTCCAGTTCTTTGACCACTTTTGTGGTCTTCTCTGGACTTGCACCAACAGATCAAACTCTTTCCTGTGCTGAGTGCCCCAGAGCTGAAACCATTGCTGCAGGTGGGGTCTCACCAGAGTGCAATGGACGGCCAGAATCTCTGATGGTGTAAGTGGCTGCACCCCCCCTTACCACACAAATCTCCTATCTGGTGGTCAGGCACCAATGTCTAAGAGCACACTCTGGTTAGGGTGAGAACCCATAATCCCCTGGTTTAGTGATTTATTTTAAGATGATTGGTTAATACTTTCCCCTTCCTGTTTTATGTATGAAGTTATAAATATTCATCTCCCTTAGTTAATTAGGTGTTAGTTCTGGAAAGTTCTGCACTCCTCAACATTCCATTGGTTGCTTCCCTTGTTCCTGCCTATGTGTTGCTCCCATTGGTTCTCTCAGCTTCAGCCCTGCCTCCTTCCCTTTGTCCCATTGGCTGTATCCCTTATCCCCGCCTTTCCCTCCCTCAGTATAAAATCCCTGGCCTCTCGGTTATTTTTGTCTGTTCGTCCCTAGATTCCTTTTTGTGGAATCTATACGAGGAGTCTCCTCTCTCCTTCTTTGCCTCTGCCTGCATGCCCTACAACTGGCCCAGGAGTAGCTCCCTCGGATGAGGAGCTCACTCTCTGCTACCTTTTTTGTGTGGAAGCCGCTGTGAACCAGAGGTTGCAGCCAGACCTCTGGGCTTCTTTAGTGTTTCCTGGCCACCGTGCCCTCAAGAATCATCTCCTTCAAAGATATTAGGCATGAATTTTAAAAGTGAAATAAAGGTGTTTTTATTTTGGGGCGATATTTTAGGCAAGGCATTGAATTGACAAAAAACATGCTAATTCAAAATCTTGATGAATTTTATTGGATTAGTTTGTTTCCCTGTAGATTTTTTTTATTACTAAAAATTTTTACACATAGTTTATTTTTAATTTAAAAATATCTATTTAAAATCACAAAGTTCTTGTCAACTGAAGAAATCAAGAAATTTTCAGTGTGAAATAGCTGAAATGAGACAGCTTGTCAAAAAAAATACTTACAGTAGTAGATTTCTTAGAACTGGCTGTATATGCTTTCAGGTTCAATTAATTAATATTCCATGGTGGGAAAACTCCCAACATTCAATTAGAAAATTCGAAGCCAACACAGTTGTAAATTTTTTTGATTAACGGGGCTCTATGAAAGGCTTATTTGCCAGATATTTATTTGCCAAATTCAATTTCCCATTTACTATTCATATATAGTTTATCTTCCATGGGCTTTCACAGAGTGAATTCAGAAATGCTACTGTAGTTGAGTCGAGTTGTTTTTTTCTGCTCAGCAGTAAGGTGTCCCTAGTTCCTGGTCCCTTTTGTTCATCCCTATACACGTTAAATACCGGTAAGTATAATATTTTATTAATACCAAGGTCACTGCCTATTTTACCTTGTAAAGGGGTAAAATAGAACTGTTGAGAAGTCTCTGCAGTGATGTTGTCTAACTACCAATCTGTAGAGAGATACGTTTATATCAGAAAATTAAAAACATGATTCCGCATCTAATGATAATAATAGTTTTGATAGTAATTAAAAAAGAATTTTTGTTCTCAATGAAGCACTACAGATTTTTTTTTTTAGTTAAGAGGAAGTAAGGAACATACATATTTGAGCGCCATTATTAAGGAGGATGCATTTGAGTGAGAGAAGTCACCTTCCCTCTGTGAAAACTGCTATATGTTACATTCAATATGTAACTATTCTATGTTATTTCTATACTAGAGTAAAGTTGCTTTACCTTAATAACCAGTAACTCAGCAGGAGGTCCTAATAGGTAGAGGTCTCTTGCAGCTGACCTCCAGCTGCAGTGGCAGAACAACACTGATGGCCTGCGGACTGCAATTAGAGTACCGTAAAACTAGAAGGTAGAGTGTGACAGAATGTATTAGCAGTAAAATGCTATACTTGCAAGTAGTAAGTCTGGATGCTACAAAAGTGCCACTCATTCAGGAACAAGTAAAGTGTTATGTTAAAGAAAAAATTTACATGTAGAATCCATAAAGTTTAAGGAGGGGTGAAGGTTAGCATGGTGATAGGAAAACAAGAGCACACAAACCTTCACAGCTTTTAAAAGAATTTTCTTTTCCCTCCCCTTCTCCTTTTTTTTTCCATTCATCCTTTCCCCAGTCTGCTTTTAGAGAAAAATATAAGAGAATTTAAACACAGGGATCTAATGTAAAAACCCTTTCACACAAAGGAACAGTGCATCTCTCTTTACATTGTTTCCATTCATGGCTGGCTAGTTTTGTATTTTCTGATTAGAGACTGGCACTGCAACCAGTAAACCAGTTACTTCTAAGAGCAGCAGTGGTCTGTCTGGAGGTCCTGAATTACTGATTTTTTGCTTGTATGTTCTAGTTGGTCTGTCAGTCAGTGGGCTGAAATGCAAGATGACAGCCAATAAGTAAAAGGACTGAACTCCCGCAGATATAAAAAAATAATTCAGAAGATTCAGATGCATCCAGAAAACACCAAAGTCCTTAAAAAGCAAGGAATATGGTAACATTTCTAGAAGAACAACACAAACTTTGTTCTTCTTAATCCATCTTTTGTAACGATTATTGAATTTGCTGGTTACAAGATTCTTATGCAAAGCTGCCAAATCTTATAAGGAAGTAATATGTCATTGGGCTAAAAACATATCTTGGGGTGAGGTGTTCAGGTACAATGTCAAAGCTAGATTCCATAAAAAGCAATTATGTGGCTGACTTTTAGTTTAGCATCTCCCTTCACCACTGGCTTTCATTCCAGTGGATCATTACCTAAGATGGGCTACTGCAAGGTGTTTCTTCTGTTGTATCATCTTCTCCTTTCACAAGTAACAAGATACACTGGTAAAGATATCTACTGCCTATGGATTACATTAATGCGGACCAAAATTAATTCCTACTGTTACAAAAAGAAATTAAAAAACTGTGACTGTTATTAATTAGGTTCTTGAGAACCTGTGATGTAAAAGCTTAATATCTCATTACACTGATAACAGTTGAACTATATTACTTGTTCATCTTGCTACACAGCACAATTTAGTATACAGATACCCAAGTTAATTTGAAACAAGCCAGGCTGGATACCATAAGTGGTCTGTCTGTGACTGCACTCAGCTTAGCATAGTCTAATTGAATTTTCTAAGAAATAGAATACATTAGCTTATATGGAACTTAGTGTCATGTTTAGATTACTTTTGATGTGCAAGCTAATTCCCACAGATATCCATTACTGGGTCAGGTGTCGTTCGATTACATTGTGTATGTAGCCCAGTTGGTCAACCTCATTCCTTCAGAGTTCGAATATAGATGACAATTGTTCAGAGAAAACTGAGGTGAAACACTAGTGATTGGAATTAGGTAGTTTCTACTCTCTTCTCTTAATCAGTAATCCTGAGCTTGGTTAAAAGCTGCTTGCAGAGCATATGGCATTTGCCTTTGTTATTTTTTAATGAGAATCCCCACTTGATATGCTTAAGGGCATTCTTCAACAAATTCCCAATTCATTTTTAAGAATTGGTGAAAACCAGCAGGGAATCTTCACTGGGAGTGTCTTGAGATGGTTGTTGGTACAGGCAGAGGAGCTGCCCTAAGGATAGAAGCGACAGTTGCTATCACTTAACTTTATGACCAGTAGTAATATTTATACTCAGCATGATAAATGCAGGGACAGTCTTTTGACTTGCTTTTGACTGTGTGCTGATCACTAACTAAGAGAAAATCTTTTCCCCAAGTGTAAAAACTGCTTCTTTGGGGTTTCTTTCTCCTTTTAGGCAGTCAGCCCTCTTATCCAGGGTAGTGGGGTCTAGGATACATGGGGTAATGGAAGAAGCCAGAGAGAACTGGTGATGGAAAATAAATCCTTAGAGGCTTTGTATGAATCAAATCTCCTCCTGACATGTCTGTTACTGATTTGGCCTGATACCTACAGAGGAATTCAGAAATATCTTCATAAAGCTTTGTTAGCTGGACCTTAGCTGGACCTGCGCAGTATCAGGGTATTTGGGCTGGAAATTTCCCCCCTCCTAAAAAACCCAAACCAAACAGAGCAACTGCAGGCTTTTGGGCAGCTCTACGTGTGTCTGAGTGAGCTGGGGCTGTTTTATTGCAACTTGGTTCTGGTTCCAGTTCTGATTTGATCCAGCTTGGGCAGGCACTGTAATTTCTGAACAAATTTGGTGGCAAGAAGACGATGGTTGAGGTACAAATAAAAAAAAGGGCTTGCAGTCTGACATGGATGTACATACCCATGTGCCTGTGTTGTTATTATTATATTGTTATATTGTTAAAGATTTTATAGACACATTTCCTAAATTTGTAATGTGAGAGTATCAGTTAATTATCAGGGATTTTAACAATGGCTTGTGACTCCTTCATGGAGCAAATAAACTATTACAAACAGAATTCTAATATCCACATTTCCCTGCCTTTTAATGCAACTATTTTTCATTACTTATTTAAAATTTGTAGAGAGAATTGATGTACCTGAAGTTTAGGAGGCCAAGAGTGTTTCAGTTCAGTCCACTACTGAAGAAAGTGTGTAAAGTACAAGTTACTTGTTCAAACTGCTGAGAACTTTATTGATTTTTTAAAAATTCAGTTATTTTCTAGTGACAGTTGACATTTTCACTGTACTGTTAAAACAGAACTCAGTGTTGAGGATTGAATGGTTTTCCAAGAGCATGATAACTATTTTCATTGGGTTAGAATAATTTTAATGCTAAAAATACAGAGACTGCATCTCACTTGCTTCAATGCCTTCATGTTGAGCCTCCAGATGAGTAAAATGAGCATGTCTGGAGCTGGAGAATCACAGTTAAATCTAGTACATGATAAATCTTGTTTTTCAGCAGCTTCTCTGTGGTCACAGAAGGTACAGCATAGTTTGTGGACTTCTACTGTTACATACACAACTGCTTCTAAATCTCTTACAGTAAAGCTTAGCATCTGTTTTGTGATTTAATGGATGGCTTTGATCTGTTATTTAAATTGCTTCCTAGTAAGACACTAATGACCTTTTTTGTTCCAATAAACACTGTTTTTCTTAGTTGTAAATTAAATTTAACTAAACACTTGGAGCTTTATTACTTGTTTCTATTTGATGAATCGTCAGGCAATGTGTTAACTCCATATGCAATGACTTCTGGAATCGTTTGGCTGCATTAGGGAAAAAAATCCTGGTAATATACTAAATAAATAGTATAAAATACAGATAAACTTCATTTTCACATAATTGCCAGTTAGATAACTGTGATCTAGTTATGAGCAAAGCAGACATATCTAGTCTCTCATTTACTCGTTCCTTATAGACAATGTGAACATTTTTTATAAGCTTGAAGAAGAGTTTAGGGAAGAGGTACTTCAAAAGCTTTCCTATTATTTTTGTCTTACTGGGTCCCAAGTAGCAAACAGACTAAAGATTTTTACTGTATTGACTCTGTTTCATGGTAAAATAAGAAAAAAAAGTTATATGAAGTAAAAAGATGGTATGTCCAAATAAACAAACCAACCTACAAAACAGGTTCTGAACAGCTGAACTTTTGAGTACCATTTGCTGAGATTTGTAGTGTGATTGTGTTCCGTGGGCAGAGATTCTCTCAGGGCTGTCACGGAAGAGAGATTCTTAAGGCATTTTGCATATTGACCTAGAAGCATATGATGAAAGCCAGTTCTGCTCTGTCAGCTCATAATACTATCATTTTGCTGAAATCTTCTATGAAATCATTAAGGGTCCTTTGGAGAAGAAGACACACAGATTTTAGTATTTATAGTATGTTTTGTTCCATTTCAAATTAATAATCCTCCCAGATGCCCAGTGTAGGGTGATGTTTGATGGGAAGTTCAAGGAGATTCAAGTCTGGGCTGCATGTGCCAGTTGTACATTTCTGCTTCTTCTCTAGTGCCATTCAGTTGTCATGCCATGGCTTGGACTGGGAAATGATCTGACTACAAATTATTCCAACAAACAAGAGATGCTCAGTTATACGAACTCCTTGCATAGCCTGATAGGCGGAGATGTAGGATTGTCTGCCTGGCAGTGGTCCACAGTTAGATCAATTTAAATTGACCCCAAACCACACCCTTAGATCCTGGAAGGCTGAAAGTAATGTGAGCCACTCAGGGAGAAAGTCTGCGATTTGAGATTTCAAGCTATAGTAGGTCTCTTGAAAGATTGCATTAACAGAGTTTGTTGCCCTTGAGGTACAAGTGCTGACTGCAGTTTTGCTCAAGGAAGATTAATCAGAGGTTCCAAAGGCTTTAGCAGCAGCTAACAAATGCAGTTTGTCCAGGAAAAGTTCTGAAGCTTTGTCTTTGGCCTACCCAGCTTCTCACAGCATGAAGCAGGATCCGTACCAAAGCGTAGAAAAATGGAGCAAGACATGAGACTACTAAAGGTGTTACATGAGCAGGCATGAGTTTAATCTGTGTTTTCCTTGGTGATGTTGGGGGAAAAGTGATCCTGAACTGTAACTTTAGATTCACCTGCCATGGCTGGTTTTTGTAGTAAATCCTGTGTGAAATGGCCTGGTTTTGCCATTTGCATTAGTCTCAGGGAGAGGAACTTTTTCAGAAGATTAACTGCTGTTGCAGTATTTCTCCGACAGGCCTGGCTGTATTGTAGCTTGTTTACTTTAAATTTTTCTTCTTTGTTATAACCCCTGGTAGCAGTCTGAGCTCTTGAGTCTTTAGGTATTTATTATACCCTCTTGCTTCCACAAAATGACATGAATGCATGTTATTGAAGAAAAAAAGGTTAATATTTTTCCTTGCAAAATGAGTCATATTTATCCTGTTGGTCTTTTGATGCAGAGTATGTACAACAATGTCCTAATGTTTCTCTGCAATTGTTTGAAAATACTCATAGAGGACTATGAAAATTGTCAGTCTCAACTCAGCTGAATTCTCAGTTTATTTTTCGGCTGTATAAGCCAAACAACCTAAACTACATATCTCTACAGTAGCTAAAAAAAAAAAAAAAAAAAAGCTAAAAAGAAAAGAATACCTTTTCCTCTGAGCCGCTTATTTTGGGATTTCATGGGGATTTTCCTGTGGGCTGAAAAGTGAGTAGTCTAGTTTTCTCTGGGACTTGCAGGTCCATGATTTCAGTGACTTCTTCAACATACCTAATTAGGAACCTCAGGAAGTCATTCACAGGGAAAATTTCTGAATCAGTGTACACCAGAGAACTCCAGTGTTTCTTTTGCCAAGGAGGAAAAATAGGTTAATGCCGCAGTGTTACAGAAGGCAACAGTGTGAGATGTTGCCAGAGAAGGAGGTGTTGGGAATTCAAGAGCAGGCTGGCTAGGAAATGGAAACAATGCTAATGTTGCTTCAGGGAGAAAATAAGAATGAAGAACAAATCTGTAAAAGCTGAAAGCGAGAAAACATTCAGGTCTGTTCAGCAGCAAAGGAGAATACATGCCTGTAATAGACATTCTGACAATGTTAGAATTTAGGGGAAGGTGAAAAAGGAGGCTTAAAGAAAAATATGGCTAAGTACTTCAGCTATAATGGTCTGTTTCAAGATCTCTCCCAGGTTGTAATGATGAGCAGGAGGGGTAAGGCTGGAAGCACAGTAGAGATCTATTTGTATTCTTGCAGTTTATTATTGCATGGCTGGTAAAGTTTAAAGAACAAGTTTCTTGGTGACATTATGAATCCATTTTAATTAAAAAGAAATTTTATCTTCCTCTTTTTGCTGTTTTTCAGATTTACTATCCCGTTGCCTATTGTTACCTTTATTGCCATTTAATTATAGTTGACATGATGCATATTTTTTTTTAATATTCTGGCTGTAGCAAGTCTTTATATTTTATGTTGATGGAAGATGTGAAATATATCTGCAGCGTTTTTTTTTTTCCACCTTGCTGCTGATTTTGAGATTTCTCTGTTTTTAATTTATTCATTAACTTGTAGATCTTATTCCAGCCATAGATTGCTTTCAGGCTTACAGTCTGTCCTTTCTTGCCTCAGTCCTGCTCAATCTTCTTGCTTATTTTGGGTTATTCCCTGTCATAAAGTAGGCAACAGCTTGCTTTCTTGTGCTCAATAGGTGAAGCCCCATCTACGTTCCCAGTTATCCTGCTGTTTCTCTCCTGCCTTACGTATCCTAATTCACTGAGTATGATGTTCACAGCTCTTGCCATGAGCTCCTCTCTGGTAATCTGAACTTGTTCCATTTTGGGTCTCTTCCATCTTGATGACTAGCCCTTTTTTTTTTTTTTCCCCCCGAAATGGCTTTTGCTAACGTTTCAGTTGAGTTTTCCTAGTGGTGTAATGGGGTTTCTGCTCTTACTTCAGTCTAATAGCTGCTTGTGATATTTAGAGTAATTCTTAAAATCTTGTTTTGGGCTTGCTTTTAGACACTCTCCTGCCTGGCTAGTTCTTCAGTGTAACTATAAGTGGATGGTCTCTTTTCCCCAAATCTGTAGGATTTTCATCAGTTGAAAGTTTTTGACAATTGAAGTGTTGCACTGCATGTGGAATGGGAACAGTCTCAGGATCTGCTGAGATGTGCAGTATGGGGTTACTTGCTAAATAGTGTCCTAATATACCTCTCTTCCCTTTTCTTCCAGGTCTTATGGATCTGTTATGTCATTTGGACATCAGTGACTTACACGTTTAATACCTGTTGGTGGTACATGCTCTGCTGTGCCCTGCCAGCCTGGCATTTCATCTTGTTCCACTGACATTCCTACAGTCTCTACGTAGTGCTGGTTTTCTGAAACATCATGTGTAATAGTCAAAATAGGATGTACATTGTTGGTGTGGGAGAAGTAGAATTGGAGTCTAGTTAAGAGCACATGAAGACTCCTGCAATACAAAAGTGAAATAATTACCAGAACAAAAGGAGCTGAGTATACCCAGATGTGGCTGACTCATGACTAGCTCTGGTGCCTCATTACTTCAAGCATTGTCTCGCCTCTGCTCTTCTGTTCAGAGGGAGGATCCTGTACAGTTGGCAGCCGAGGTAAATCCCATTCATCTTCCCACAGAGGATCTTTCTTAAGTAGGTACACAGCTAGGCACAGCTGCCTGGGGCTGCTGGTGCTTCTCCAAGGACAGCTCAGCTGTCCTAATATTTTCTTTTCTGGTCAGGGAATCTTAAACCTCCAGTAAAAGCTACTCTTCCTCTCCTGTTTGTATGGAGAGAAGAACCGTCCTAGTGGACACTGAGTCCTGCCTGTGCCAGGCATTGCTGGTGCTGGGCTGGCACTGGGCTGTGGGCAGAGGCCAGGCTGCTCCTCCTGGAGCCCAGCCCTGGCTGTTCCTGAGCTGCCTGAGGGACCTGTGACGGGAGCAGAAGGGGCTCTCCAGGGCCTGGCAGCTGGGATCAGTCCCACCACCCCAACCAGGGAGCAGGGCAGGCCGGGGACAGCCCAAAGCCCACCAGCAAGTGATGTGGCAGGTCTGGAGGCAAGGTGGGAAGCCATTCTGCAAGCCAGGGTCAGCCCTGAGTCTCAGCTGGGCAGCCAGGGTTGGGCACAGCCCCACGATTGTGAGGCAGGTCCATGGAGATGGGACAAGTCTGAGGTCAGGGTGGGATGCCAGTCCATAGGTGAGGATCCACAGGCTCCGTGGACAGGCAGGGGCAGCTCTGCAGCTGAAGACCCCAGGCTGAGTCAAAATAGGTCCCAGGTCCATGGGCATCAGTGACTGGAGAGGCCCAGGGCAGCTGGTCAGGGCCATTAAAGGCCCTAGATGCAAAGGGCAGCTGTACAGGAGCCCAGAGGCCACTGGTGCAGGAAGAAGGGCTCTCCTCAGCCCCTGTGGGAAGCAGGACAGTTATGGTGGCATTGTTCAGGTGGGGTGGAGAAAGAACAGCACCAAAGTAGTGCAAACAGATTAATTAGTTCCCCTCTGCTTATTAAGTAGATGGGAAACATGCTGACCAATAAAAATAAGGACTATGATGAAAAGTTGGCACATATGGATGCATAGAGAAGAATGGTTTGGGGAATTTTTTTCCAGTCTTTGAAAAAAATTAATCATGTCTTTGTTTAGAAAATCAGGCTCTGTGCCCCTCATTCCCACCTCTAATACTTTAGCCTTAATTATTTGCTGTAACAAGTACTACTTTCTGTCCTGCTATGAATTACATGAATTTCTTTTCTAAGCCCACGTGTTTACTTAACGTTTGAGGAATGGGAAAATGAAATGCCTTTGATCACATATTGCTCAAATGACAAAAGGATTAAAGAAACCCCTCCAGCTTAAAACTTTTTAATGAACATTTATTTTTGCAAGTTTTACTTGTAATTTGTCAGCTTTTGCTATGAATATATTTAGCTATTTTGTAAATAAAGTAGGGTGGAGCTTTTTCTTTGTACTGGGCTACAAGGATTTTTATTGTCTTTTTTCTTACCTCTATGTTACTACAGAGAATTAAAAGGCATATCACCTTCCCTCCCACTTTTTTTTTCAAATTCTTAGCAGTGAACAGGGAACCATGTTATGGTGGTTGGATTTCTGAGAAGCTGAACTATGTTATTTTTTAAAATGTCAATAGTGGGTTTTCCTCTATTTATCAAATAAAATTGATCTTTTGTAGGAAAATTTCTTGTCACTCTCAGTGCTTTTGTTTCTATGCACATTGCCTTCTCTGAAAGAGGAGTTAATTCTTTGCTAAATTGCTGTTTTACAGGAGGACAGTAAAGAAGTATTTTTAAAAAGAGTGGTGAAAATTCATAGCTGTTGAAAAGTTTCTATTGAAAATATTGCATTTTCTCAGGGTTACCATGTTGATGATTAATGGGCTTTTCTGACCATTTGCCCATTGGAAGAGAAGCCTGTTTGCAAGCTGCAAATTGGACAGTTGAATGCCAGTGTGTTTCTCAGGTGCTTTCATGATGTTCCTCTTAATAGTCCTAAAGAAGGTCTCTAAACAGATGGATGTGTAGATGAATATACTGCACAGGTTGTATTCTAGACACGGGATAAGGTATAGTAAAATGACATCAAAATGAACGCTGCATTCCCTGTATTTTTCTTGTCCTATTTTTGTCCTGAGTACAAGGTAGTATTTATCTGAAGCTCTTAACTCCAAGTAGACATAAATTTCTCTTGCAGGATAAGGGGAGGTGTCTCAAGAACAGAGCTGAGTTGAGTTACTTTCAGTACTGTACAGTGTAAGAAAAATTCTGGCATTGTCCTTCTGGACCACTACATGTTATACATAACTTTTTTTTTGAGTTATCCTCAGGTTAATTGGTCAGTTGTGCAACAAGCTTTACTGTGATGGTGCAGTGCTAAGGAACTGTGTGACTTTAAAGGAAAAGATTACTGAGATTTCATGCCTTTTGGCATCTACAATGCTCTGATGACCAGAGGACTAGTGAGAACAGTAAAGGTATGAGCATCCTAAAAGGGCCAAGAAAACTGAAAGTATAGGTTCTAGGAATATAGACCTTTTATTTTTTTGTTGTTATTTATATTAAATGTAAGAGATTAATGACAGGGATCTGGATCATAGAGTTACAGAGGAATAATGTTAAATATGTTTAAAGACAGCGTTGATCAGTTGTCAAATGAAGTTCTCATTTCTTGGTATGGATCTTATTACATGATGGTTATTACATCGACATGGTACTGATTCCTCAAGAAGAACAAAAGAACTACAGAAACCACCACAAATCTGCTTTTGTTTCTCTTCCTTAGCCAGCCCCTCTGACTCTTCAAAAAGACAGCTGAACTGCTTTTTCTCTAATTAAAATATAAATCCCTTTTGGAAAGGACTTGTTTGCTACATTTTTGCCAAGAAGACGTTATTATAATGGAGTTTTAATTGTATATCTCTGAAAACAGGGCTATATAATAAGGTTGCTGCCAGTATGCTCACAATAGAGTAGCCAGTGTGATGCTGTGATAGATGCTGTACAATCCAGTCTGCTTTTCCCTCTTCCTGTTTCCCTCCAAGTCTGGCAGGCCAAAAACAGAAACAGCCCTTGATTGCATTCTGCTTTAGGGCTGTCTATATGAAGGAAACTGCCTTATGCAAAGCCTTGAGACTTTGCAGACCTATTGGACTATAGCATGGAATATTGTTTAAAAAGATGTGTTTGCTGTGTCTGGATACTAAGCTAATCAGTCCAGTATGGCTGTTTCATGTGCTTAAGCCCATTACAACTTGGTTTGACCTCTTTCATCTTTGTTGAGGATATAGGGTATCATTAATGTTACCAGCTGCATTGTTTTCTCCTAATATGAATAACAGGGAAAAAAAGAAAGAGGTTCTCTTGTTTTCCACTTAGATAGCTCTAGTATTGCCAAACAAATGCAAAACAGGCTTTTACAATAATAATATTTTCCCAAATGCCCTGTTAATTTTCAGTAAACCAAAACAGAATGTGTTATTGTTTATTAAGACATTGTGACCCATATGGATTCCAGATTATAAAAGTTTCAATAAAATGCTGCAATTAGATGCAAATTTCTTTCAGTTCACATATTTATATGTAGCCCAGGATGAGAATGGTTATTTAAGTTGTGTCAGCAATTGGAGTTTCCTTAAACTGATGATAGTTCTTTTCACTTGCATCCTACTTTTAACTTGAACCTACCCAAGGAATCTTGAGCCATTTGGGAATAACTTTAAGGCAAGAGTGTTGTAGGCATATTGATCTAATTGTATGTTGTAAGCTACGTACTCTGGCTTTGAATAAGGATTTACAGGCTTTACAGCCTACAGCTTCTGGGAAAATTGCATGTGTAAGGTGGCCTCTAATGCCCATTTTGTATTGGTCACAGCACAATCTAGTGATGATTTTGACCTCAATAACTATGTTACTCTGATAAAATGTGTATGAAAAATCCACACAACCTTCTGATAATCAACATTTCAATAAATGTGTCCTCTCACTATATGTTACATCACACAGTTGAAGGGTTGAGGTTTTTTTCCCAAGAATTTTAGTTTCTAGAAACAGTGAAAGGGATTCAGGTGTTTACGTCTAGGATGAGGATGTCTCACATCTATAAATGAACTTTGAATATGCATTTTCATCCAACAGTATACTGTAATAATAACATAATCTGTATTCTGTGATTTGTATTAACTGTCTGAAACAATCAAAGATTCTTAACATTACGAAAAAGTTGCATCTTAGGGGCAAAAGAGAAGCTGAAGAAATATCTGCTTTTTCCTTGACAGCATTAAGTTGCTAATACCTGTGGTATTTTTCAATTCACATGAATTACAGGAAGCTTATTCCTGAATTTATGTGTCTACACCGTAATTGCAAATAAATAGATAACTTTCAGTGTCATGAAAGAGTATGCATTTGAACTGAACTATATGGTCTCTGTAATGCAAATCTGCTGGAGTGTACATCGTCTGCTGGTCTTTCATTGTAACTGATGAATAACAATGCTCTTTTGGACAGTACACCTCTGAAGATGTTATCCTAAGAAAAAATATTTCTGTTTTTCCAGTGGCATTTTGGGAAAATTTAACACCAGATCTTACTATGTACGATAAAAACTTGCAAATATCAGCTAATGCTGTTAAAGACCTCAGCTGCATGCTGGAAATGCCATATATCATTAACTGTTGTGCTCTGTACAAACCTTTCCTAAAATTTTGTAATATCTTAGCTTTCTCCTTTCTTTTTTTATTTTAGTGCAGTGATAATTTGAGTAGTTTTGAAATTGATGACTCAGTTGTAAGATGCCACACTGCACTCATTCTTAGCTGTTTTCCTCTTTTATGTCACCAAGACCAGTGATACAAAAGCATTCTAATATCTGTTACTTGCAGTCTTATCTATATAGCCAAAGAAGAATTGTGTGGTCAATATCTAGAATTTATCATGAACTTGTTTGTCATTTATATTGCAGTATTGTCTCTTGGGTATTATTTGATGCTGTCTGATATTCATAAATGACATCTTTCACATTCAGTGACTTCCAGAAATAAACTGTATTGTTTTCTGCACTTTTCTTTAGCAGTGCTTTCCTGTAGTCCTTTAAAACACCTGAGTGAGCTATTTGATATCGCATAACTAAATTTGGTGCAAAACATAACTGAAACACTAAGAGGCAAAAGTCTCTTTACAGTAGGTCACCCTTTGCATAAAAGAAAATTTTCTAAAAAATGAAAACCTTGTAATGAAGAAAACAATTTTTACTGAATTCTTTTTATCAAAAATAATCTAGCATGACTGAGGTGTTGTACATAAGTGACAATTAATCAGCTGTGCTATGTCACTCATTAACTATGCTGATTTCTTGTAATGCCAACACACTATTATTTATTATTTAGTAACTATGTAGTTAATGAAGTTGCCAGTTAAAGATAAAGAGGTATTTTATCCTTCTTTACCATTGCAGCTTGGTTTGTTTTAGCAGTGACACAACCTGTGTTGTGATTCTTGTGTTTTTTATGAGCTACAGGCATAGACTCTTTCGCTGCTTACAAAAAGAATTAATAAAATTAGCCATGTAAACTTGAGCAAGATATGGTTTGTGCATGTTGACAACGTGACAAGATTAGGCTTGACATGTTTTGGTTGCATCAGAGACAGTTTCATGCTGGATTTCCAAGCTAGACATTTTACAGCAAGATCTGAAATGCACAGGCTTGCCTTTCTTTGCGCCAGCTTATTCACAATTTGCTGAGGTAATTATCACTTTCAGCACAGGCATTATAAATGAAAGTAAATGAAGTTTTGCTGAAGCAAGCTAGAGCAGCTGGGTTCAGAGCGCACCATGTTGGAATTCCTGTATTTTACTTATGCATTTGTAGGCTTCCTCTCAGACCTGCTGTGATCCTGTGGTTGCCCAACACACACATGCCAACTCTCTGCTTTGATCCTCTACTCTGTTTGTCTATCCATTTCTGATGCTATTTGACGAGTTACTCTTTAGACGCAAGTAGAGTCTGGGGAAGATTGATTTCAAAGTTTGATCTTTATGCAGTTCTTAAATATTTTATAATTTTTTGTCTAAATTTCAGTATCTTTTGTGACAACCAGGTGTTTTAGATCAGTGAGGGGTAGGTTTACTTTTGCTTTAGAAAGGGCACATGTCACCTTTGGACTGATGAATATGTTGTGACTGATACTTTCTTCAGGGGAGATGTGTTCTTTGAATACTTGCTTATGTATCATGTTGGGTTTTTTTCTCATTTTTTGGTTGAAGAAATGAGTTAATTAGACTGTGATATGTACTGAGTTTTCATTACAGCCTTTGGGGTTTTTTTTGTTTCTTAGACAATGTTGATACAAAAGTAGCCATGGGCTATTTTGATGGAGGAGACTGAACACTAGTTATTAATTTGTGATACAGATCAGTGAGGGAGTCTACATTCTAGTCCCAACAGTAAAGATGCTATCCACATATCCTAAGATTGTTTAGGGCAAACATAGGCTTTTTTTTTTCTTGTGAGACTCAAGGATAAAATGGAGTTTTGATGCTTGTGCTTGTTCATGGGGTTTAGAGGATACACAGGCAGCTGAAGGAGATGTTTTGGATATAGGTAAAGCATATCGTTTTGATAATGCATTCAGGCTAGAAGTCAGTGTTGGCTTTGTCTTGTGGGCACTGAAGTTGGCTATCATGTGGGATGACACTGCAGGTGGTGACCATGGAGACAGGGACAGTGTTATTCAAAGGTGGATTATGTTGTTTAGTTTGTAAAGTGAGTACATCTTTCTTCATATCTTACTTATACAGTGCATTGCTTGGAGGAAATTTTTTGTGGTGAAGCGTATTTGTTTTTATAGCCTCATTCATTTGGAGTCCACAAGGGGCTTTAAATGAAATTACTCTTTCTTCTTGAAACTCACCTGCATTTTTGTTATTCAGGAGATACTTTTGCTGTTCTCTTTAAAAAAAAAATAATTTTTTCCTTCCCTACAAATGCAGTGTTGCAGTAATCTTTAGTTGACCAGAGACCACTCTGGCAAGGGGTGATTGCTCATTTTCCAAGCTAGATGCTCCTGCTGCTCCCCTGTATTTGCTGTATCGGTCATGTTACTGCCGAGTGGTCTACATCACTACCCAGAGATCTGCCAGAGAAATTACTGTGCCAGAAAGAAGGGAAAATAATTTTCAGATGATAGTAATGATGTTATGACCATATGCAGTGGAGCTTATACATGGCATGGGGCAGGAAAAGGTAGGGGTGGCAGATCGACCCATTGGAAACCCATACATAGACTGTCTTAAACATCTGGTGAAACTGCAGTGTTGCTGTGCAGTACTTCTAGCCATTACATATTTTGTAGTAATTTTTTGTGTTAACAAACATATTTTTCATAATTATAAATGGTTTAAATTTCTGTATCTCTTCATTTGCTCTTTATTTAAATGAGATTAGAGTTTTAAAATGACTCTGGCCTTGACATTCCCCATCTTTTCTTTTAATTTTACTCTACTTCAGAAAGGAATTTCAAAATTAAGTTATTCTTGCAGGTTATTTAATTACATACTGTATTTCAGATTTGATTTAAATAAACAAGTAATCTGCATACAACAGAAACTCAGGGAAATGTTGCTATTTTATTTTATGTGCCTAAAAATTTACTGAGAAAAACTTCTCTTTCAGTCAAGCAAAACTGCTTTTTCTACTTTATTTACAAAAGCAGAACGTAGAGGAGGAAGTGATTATGATGTGCTCAAAAGCAAATGTGAAACAAATACACTGTCAAAATGAGCAATGTATACCAGTTACTGAAGGAAAGACCGAGTGGACTCCCAAATTAAAGAATTTTATTGATGTGACTATGCCCAAGAACCACAAAACTAATAGGTGTGTGTGTTCCTCACCTGGTAATTAAAAATAAAAAATGAGAGTTCACTGCTGCCTCTACTTTATTTCCAGTCTTGATGACTAATTTATCATGGCTTTGCTATGATTTAACCAGTAAGAGCATCTGAGTATGCTTATAGAAAGGTTTTCCTATTTTTAATTTGGGCAGTCAGAATGGTGGAATAAGTTTACAGTGGAACAAATCACAAGCCATGTTTGTATCTTAGTGATACCACTGCTGATGAAATACATGATGGCTAAAAGAATGACAAATTGGGAAAGAAGCAGGATGAGGACAATCACCTGGAATCTTTCGTATAATTTGCTATTGCAAAAACAAAATGTGCATTAATCCCAACTGATGCTGTTTATAAGTAGGAACAAAGTGAGAAAATGGGGAATGGTGGTCTGAAAACTGGGGCTTTTGGTGGAGGAGATAGTTACTGTAGGTGACCCCCTGATTGTGAGCCCCTAGATCAGAGTTGTGATAAGGAAGCTCGTGTCATCCATAAAAATACAAGCTGGAAATACAGAAGTTTTTTAATCTCTGTAAAATGGCATTAGCAGACTACCCTATACTGCTTTGAAATCACTTACTTAAAAGATGCATAGAGGTAAAAGATGATACAGAACTACCAAGATTATACCAATAGTGAAGAAAATGTTTATGACAAGAGCTGTAGAAAGCCTAATGTGTATAACCTTCTAAAAAAAGAAATTTAGAAGGCACTCACCATGCAGAAAAAAGTGGAACATTGTAAAGGTGTAGTTAGAATGATGGAGTGGCAGCTGAAATGAGACAAATGTTAAATGGCACTTACTGCACCATGAAACAACTTACTAAGTGGAGTGGTATCTGCGTGCTTCATGTGCTCAAATCATGATCAGATGCTTTCTTGCAAAAATGTTGAGCAAAACATAAATTATTCTGCTCAATATAAAAGTTACTGAACAAAATTGAATTGTCTTTTATAATAATACAACTCAAAGTGGTATAATAGAAAACAGATAATCCTCCTGGATGTTTACTCTGTGACTTTCAGATCCTGGATCACATACTCCTTTGTCGTGCTCACACCCAGCTATTTTCACCGCTGCAAAGTGGAATTCACTATTCTTACTTCCTCTCGGAGTAATCTATAGAGCATTCCTGATAGTGGCCAGCTGATATATTAACTGAGGGGCAGTGTTGACATCTTGCTGATGGATCCCAGTCCCAAAGACACATGAAGATTAAATTTAGTTAAATTTCACCAGTTCTATGTGTGGTGAGAATGTTTAGAAATAGTAACCTGTCTTGGGAAGGAAGAGGGGTATCTCCATAGAGACTATGAAAAGGGGTTTCACAGGACATTCTGACCTTCTTTTTCTGTCTGACAAGGGTAGATGGGTAGTGTTTCCAGAAGAGGGCACAAAACTAAAGATTTCCTTTGCGTTTGTGCTATTTGGTCAGTTGTCTATGGATCTGTTTCTCAAGATGGGATGACTTTTCATTTGCATGTCACTTCTATTTGTTGTGGTTCATTTCTGAAAGTCATAGATTCCCTAAAGGTGTGTTAATATATCTTACAAATAGATGTTTATAACAATATTAATAATAAATACTTATCATATATCATCTATACATGAAAGTGGTATGTGCGGAGAAAAGGCATTACAGAGAAAATTCTTTATTCTGTAATTTCAGCAAGTCAACATTGAAAAGTTTAGTAGTATTTCCAGTGGAAGTGCCTTGAGTATTTCCAGGAATGGTTGGAAAAGTCACTTAAGGATTTAATAAAAGGAATATTTTCAAACAATGTATAAAATTCATAAATTAATTTCTTGTGAATATAAACTTTGACTTCTTTAGTACTTGTAAGTTTCCAGCATAAAATAAAAAAAAAATAAAGTTCCCTTTCATCCTGCATACTTCCAATAATTTGGGGGTTTTACTTTTAAAAATTTGTAGTTTGTCAGCTCTTAAATTTATGACTAATATTGTTATTTGACTAAATTGTTTGTGAGGAGGAGAATCCACAATGTGAGATGGATATTAATTCGCTTAAAAAAACAATCTTTCTACTGTTACAGGAGTGTAGCTTGATTTTACTTTTTACACATAAGAGCACAATCATTTAAATAGAACTAGAAAATTAAAAAATAATGTTTCTGAATTTTTGCCACACAGATCCTTTGAAATTCGGTGTATGTGTTTACAGTTAACAACTTATTGTTCTGTTTATAAAAATCTCTAGCTAGATTTTGACAAAACAGATGGGGTCTGAAAAGCCAATTATGTGCTTTAAGATGAATGGGACATAGAGAGTCTGGTTAAGTAGCATGGCTAAAAGTGAAGGAGCTATTATTTTTTATTTTATTATTGACTGTAGAGCCTAAGAACTTGTGTAGTAGAGTATGTCTTACTGGGCTAACTCTTTGTGTAAATCTTCAACAACTGCTTTGGTTTTATTTCCTAACTGTGGGCCTGACAATGCACCACTCTAGTGTTTGGAACTACTTTGGGAAGAATATGTACAATGCAAAACCTCTTGGAAATGTTTCTAGTCTTCAGTTTCAGATTTCAGGTGCCCACAAAATCCCCTGCAAACTCAAATTCTTTCAACTTGTGGTTGAATATTCTTACTGCTTTTCAGAGAAAACCAAAAATACAGTCCTCAACTACTCAGCACAGCAGAGTTTTGTGCAAAAGGCAACACATCCAGGAACAATGAATGAACCACTGCCTTGCAAAATTACCCTTTGGATCAGGGTATCTTCTTGTTGCATGCAGCTTTGGAGGTAACTTGTTATTTGAAAATTTCAACTGAAATTTAGGGTTCTATCTATGTCTCCTTGATCATTACTGGCTACCATATGACATCCCCAATGAATGTTTTTTTCTGTAGCGTTGTGTCATTCTTGATGTGCAGCCCACATTCTGCTGTCCCTGAATTTACTGTGTTGTTAAAACTTTAATATGTTAAACTTATATCAAATTTACTATGAAAGAAAACATTTTCCAAGATTAAAACTATTCCCCAATTATGGAAATGGCATGTGGGTAACTGCTTACCCCACATAGATCAGTTGACTTGTTTGTTTTAGTTGTACTAATTCAATGTCAAAGGTTTTCTAGTTTGCTATTTAAAGGATTTAAAGAAGTTTCTGTTGTTATTTGGCATCATTAAGTTAGCATAAAATAGTAGACAAAGATGGCAACAGCAAGATACTTTGGATATGTGATGCCTACATTGTTGCACTTGCTAGCAGTTTCCTCTCCCAAACTAATTACTGAGAATATGATGATAAATTTCAGCTTTATATTAGATTTAAATGTAGGGACTAAGAGCTTAATGGAAGCAATTTTATGTTCTATACAATGTTTTCCAATATATATTGAGTGAAAATTTGTAACCTTCATTCTTGTCATTATAATTTTTTTTTGACTTTTTATTGAGTATGCCACCTTAAAACGGTGCAATATTTAGAATTTGATACAACAATTGACTGATCACTGAAGATTGCTTCTCCCACAAGCCTTTTTAGTTATTCTTTACCTCTTTGTTCATAGATTTATCATACAAAGTCACTGTTTCCATCTTAAAGTGGGTGAGGATGTGAAAGTGATTACATAATACTGTATTTTCAATTCAACTAGAATTTTTTTGAGAGTACATAGCCCTATTTGACTTTACTTTCTCAATAGCTATGCAGTGACAAGTAGAATGCACTATGAGCAGTTAAACTATTCTCCCAGTTCTTAAATCTGGCTTACTGGCTTGCCATGCTGGGCAGTGGAAGTTCCACTGGAGTGTGGTTGGAGAGTGCTCCAGGTTAGTCTTGACTGGATTAGAGACTGCCATGACTTCAGGAGAATATGTTGTCTGATGGTAATGCATTTTTCTATATTGGTTTGTAGAGATTTATTTTTAAAAGAAGGCTTGCCAGGTCATAAGCTTGCTGTTCTCCTTTGGTACCTCCTTATACTGCAGTGCTTAGGCTCAGGTATGTGCTTAGTAACAGCAGACATACCTGTGAAATGCTTGTAGCTGCCATACTTCTTTGTTTTTTCTACAGTTATCTATCTGCTTCGTATTTTGAGTTTCTTGGTTTCTTTCCTGTGGCATAATTGTACAATGGGAGTGACACTTGGACAGATTTGAAATCCAGTCCTCTGTTTTACATTCACATTGATTATGGCTGTCTGTGGAGGTGCTTTTAGTTGTAGTCATGAGCAGTGAGAGTCAGAAGTGACTTGTGTGCTTAGAACTTCACAGTTAGCCATATACCAAAGTTACTTGAAAGCTCTAATGGACGATAGAGTTGAGGCCACACAAGTGGTCTCTAGTCTTAGAAAACTTTTGCATCAATTTTGAGAATAAAGCCGCAGGTTCCTTGGGAAATAATTGTCTGATAATTTCTGTACTGGAACAGAATTCCATTACAATTATTGAACGTGTTAGTGACTGTTACACTGTAGTTCATGAATGTTTGTTGGTGGTCTCTCAGAACCTTAATGTTGATGGGATGTTGCTGTGTTCTTAGTGCTAATTCAAAGCAAAAGAAAATAATTTGTGGTTGTGATATTGCTTTTGTTCATATGAATTTCATTTAAAAATATTGTGGAAGAAGAGGAAAATGGAGGGGGAAGCAGGCGAGCACAAAAAAGTCCTTTGTAAATGGTAAATAATATGCCAAGATTTGAGAATACTTTTGGACTTAAGGGTTGAAACAGTTAATAATTTAAAGCACTGCTAATGCTGGATGAGTTTTCTGTATGCAACTTCCAAATTGACAGTGTCTGGGAAGTTTTTCTTCTCCGTATTGTCTGATTCTTCCAAGGATCTTTGTGAAGTATTCCTTCAAGACAAGTGGCCTCCCTTACTGTATTCATTAAGAGATCCTCTAAAATGAGCCATTCTGGACTTCTGAAAAGTGACTATGGAAAAAAGAGAAAGTATTAGAATTTGTTAAAGACTGTTTTCATAAATTCTGAATAGGGGAATTTTGGCCTGGCTCAATTATTTATTAATTGTTGTCTTTGTTAATGATGCAGATAATTTATTTTTATTTGATTTTTTGTTCCAGTAGAACTCATTATAAAAAATGACACAAATATCAATGACTAATCAAAGACATCTGTTCTAAAACGGCAGACCATGTGTCCTCATGCACATGCATGTGCATGCATACTCATGCTCTGTGTAGGTAGAGGGCATGTAGTGGAGAGAAATTCTGCTCTCAAGCAGTGGATTTTACCTGTGGATGCAGACAAATATCTAGAAAACAAACTTTTTGTGGAAGTACAACTTGTAGTGGGTCTCCTGTCCTTTTGTTGTTTCTTTTCATCCTGTTCTAAAGCTGCAGATATATTGTTTCCTGACTTTCTGCCAGAACCCAGCATAAAGTCTCTGGCTACAAAGTGTGAGAGATTAAAAAGAGAATGACTTTTGAATGAGGAGGCTGCTTTAAATTATTCAGAGATCCTCCCTCTTCCTCTGTTCCTTTTCTTGATGTTTTGGATCAGCAGCACATTTCTAGCTGTAAATGTCCTTAGAAAATATGTTTTAAAGGAACAACTTCAGTGTATAAGAGTCTTTGAAACTAAAGCATAGAGAAGTAATTTTTGCTTCATTGCATGTAGTATAGTAGAAAAGTGTCACTTTCATTTGGAAATATGAGGAATCACTAAATATACAAGTTCTCCATAATCTCTTAAAATCCTTGTAAAGAAAAAAAGCCTTTTTGAGGAACAAACATGGGAATGGGATTTGCCACAGTAACTGGTTTAACTTCTAACTTTTGGCATCAGGGTTCATTTGCTGATCCTTTTGTCAGTGAAAAAATATGGTTTTCCAAGAGCTCTCTAGGAAGAGAATACTCCCTGAGGGTGTTCAGGCATTTTGAAGAAAATAAAAACTGAGTTAAATCTTCACCGAAAACTTGAACTGGACCCAAACTTAACATTTCTTGAAGCTTGAAAAGTTTGGAATGTCTCCTTCCCACCCCCCCCCCCTCATTACTTTTCATGCTCCTCTGCATTTCCAGGATCTGTCCAAGATGTGAGTGGTGTGTTGCCAGAGTTCTGTACCAAAGAGGGGCAATATTTGTGTGGTATATTTTGGCCTGCTGACAAGAAAAAAATTCTTACGAAACTTAAGACAGAACTTGTCCTTGTCAAAATACTGCACAACTCTTTACAAAACCCAAAATGTTCAGGTAGTATTTTAGCAATAATAGCAATTGTTTTTAATTTAAGAAAATTATTTACAACAATTTCCCTTCCTTTTCTGTGCCAGCTCTAGTGTGGTTAACACAATTACCTAATAGTAAGATTATTTGTGTATTTAGAATTTATGTATAGAATTGCAGTGGACTATAGCGAGAAATGGAGATTTAAAGCAAAACTGGATAAGAAAAAAAGCTTATAATTAAAAATAAAAAAAGTTACTTTCTTAAGCCTTTTACATTTGGTCATTCCTAATACTTGCCTGGATTGAAAGTTAAGAATTCTGCATAGACTGAGATGTCTAAGTGCTGTTCTTGTAACCTTAAATGAACTAAGAATCTGCCAGCACACTCTCCACTTGCCTCTTGCACATTTTTCTCAGTATGTACTCTGAAAGTTTCTTAATGCAATAAAATCTTCAACATGTCAGACACGGAGTGTAAACCTAAATATCTCTGGCTTGCAGATATCAAACCAGTGAACTAAGCTCTTGAGAAATTCACCCTGTAAAACTTGTCTTGATACTGGAGGTTTTTGCTTCTGAGATTCAGTAATATGAATTACTTTTACTAAGGACTTGCACAGTTATGTTGTGATGATACATTGCTGTTTCAATGAAGGATAATAATAAGAAAGGATTTCTTTCTCAAATATAAATAATTTTGGAGTCATGGCTTCCTTAGGGACCAACAATCTTCACAGCCAGAAGGTATATTTGCTTTCTGACAGCCTGTCTGACACTTCTTGATGGCAGCTGCCCTGAAATTGCTGTGGGCCTTTGGAAAAACTAACTGGTTTTATAAATTTGTTTTAAAAAATTATTCCAAAGATCTAACTAATTTTCTTTTCATTCTGATTGGAGATGTTTGCTAACATCTTTGTTACTTATTTGTAATATGCCTCCTGAAATTGTTCCTTAGGTATGGAAATGTACTTCCCAAAGGCATGAATGTAACTTATAAAAAAAAAGATGGAAATTAGGGATGGGAAATAACCTTCTAGGTGACTTAGTTTGATTTGATGCCATTGCATTGTTCTGGGGACCAGATGAAGATTTGGGAGAGGGTAGTAAGTGCATTGTGTTCCCTAGTTATACCCGACTAATGGATTTTACTTACAGAGATTTTTTTCCTTCTCTGATGAAGTTTGCTTGGATCATCCTGTACACACAATTTGTATATTTGCATTTTAATGCACAGTACTTACACCAGGTCTGCAAAAATAAAGGCATGTATGTATTCCCATTTTGCTTATTTACAGGTTCTGATGCTTTTCTTTGGGTGTGATTGAGCCTATAAAATTTGTCTTTTGCAGCATTGTTTTCTTAGGCATAGACATAGAATGGCAGCCCATGAAATCCATCAGGCAAAAGTCGTTCTTGTGAATGAACTTACACTTTGAACGTATCTAGAAAAGTGACGTGGCAGGACAGCCCCAAAACCACTGCTTGGTTCTCACTGCTAGAAATGTTGAACTCATTTTTCTTAAAGATGAACAATTTAGAATTTACCTAAAGTGGATCTTCCCTCTCTACAGGCACTTCTTCTTCCAGATAGCTATCTTCCCAGACTAACTGTTAATCATAGTTTTCCCTGGCTGTATTATAGCCAGATTCTGGGCTTTCACAAGTCTGCAGAGCTCTCTGAAAGAGTAAGTGCTATGTTGGTTTAGATGAGCTGACAATTTTGCCTGCAGCATCAAAATCGCTTTTCCCAAGCCATTGCTATTAACCATTTTTCTCACCTTCTGCCTGATTTCTAAAAAAAATAGGCAGCTGCTCTTTAAATTAAAATCTATAAATTTTTGTATGTAAATGGAAAATTCACACAATCCAGTGTGATCCACCTAATTCACCTGGCTAACCTGTGCCCCAGGTTCCTTTTACTGCCAGCTGAGAGCGGACAGTCTCCAAGGGGCCCACCAGAATCTTTATATTGGCTGCACAGAAGCCAAGGAGTCTTTTCCTACTGAAGCAGGTGCCTAATTATTAATGATGTGCAGTAACCCTCATTGTCATAATTCCAGATTATCATATGATGCTTCTGTCACTCGCATTTAACAAATGTTGCTTGATTTGAGAGTTTACACTGAAACATCTCAGAGCCTTTACAAAAAGCCCCAAAGTTATTTGTCTATCAGTTTGACTAGAGAACCCTTGAAGAGAAATCCTGATATACTTTTTAAATAAAAAACAACTTGGAATTACTGGCTCATTGGTAGGGTTTTCTTCTTTGTTATTTTTTAGTGTACTGTAGGATGCAGCTTATTGTTTTGGTACCCTTTGGCCCCTTGGATCTTTACCACACCAAGGTTCATTATTCTTGGGCCAGGTTCTGATCTGTGAAAGGTGATGAGCTCAGGAGAGGATAAGTGACGCAGAGCAGAGCTGGTGGAGGATTCTTGTGCATATCATGTATTGAGGACAGACACAGTGTTTGTTTGAAATATTGAAGTATTGAAGTATTTTAGAAGTGGAAATCAAAATTATTATATTTCCAGTTTTAAAATTTAATAAGGAATTAAGGTTGTGTAATACACTTTATTTTGAACAATTCCCAAATGCCATTGCTGAGGGTGACTCTAATGATTGTTATACCTGTGCAATTTGGCAAAGCAGAACACATAGAATACCTGATTGCTCTATATATGAACAAGGCTGGATATATGTTCTATATAATTTAATAAATTCTCAAAAAGCATTTATAAATAGAAGAACAATAAAAAATGCTACCACATGCTCAAAGTAATGATCAGGCATTTACCCTCACTCATGAGAAAATGTTTTGGATCCAAGCTTGTCATACCATATGGACAGAGATGAGAAAAGAAAACAATTGTGTGTGTTGCATGGGAATGTAGAATTTTCACTTCATTATGGACAAGAAAAAAGGAAAAATTAATCAAGTAATCAAGTTTAAAAAAATATTTCTCAAACAAAAAAGCTTCACTGCATTTAATACAATACAAATTTTTCACCTCTGACATCGATACCTTGCCAGTAATGTATCTCAGATGCAGTTACTGGCAAATAGATATAATTTATCACGTTCTTTTAAAAATGTTTGGATAGAAGGCTTTTTCTTTCTTTGGGATTTCATTATTTAGGGAGAGAGAATTTGAAATTTATTTCTTTCTACTTTTATAATATAATTTTAAGGTCCAAACTGTCAGCCAATGTGGAAATTGGCAGAACTCCATGGGAGTCAGAAGAGCTCTGTTGGTTCACACCATCTGAAATGTGACCATTTATTTTATTTTTTGCTAATGATATTGTATAAAAAATCAAGATTGAGTGCATAAATTATTTGTAATACAATCCCAAAGTTTTGTGCAGAAAATGTTTCTTTTATATCAAAAAATTGTGTCTTAAATTGCTCAAGTTAAGCTGAAAATGAAAAAAACATGAAATGGAAAACGCTAGAAATAGAATTAGTCTGTTTTATTATCTGAGTACTTAGAACTTTGCCTGAATGATAATGTTTTTCTTAATATATAAGGCATAGTTTCTGCATGATTTCAGTTGTCTTTTCCTTCTTAAAAGAGAAATGAATATTTGGATAAGGTAGTGAAGTGATAAGGGGAACAAAAGAAATATTTTTTTTCCCTTCAGAGATAATGAGGGAAAGCAAGTGCCCAGAACTAAGTGTCTTTGTCAAGTAGTCACAATTTTAGGGTCCTGGGAAATAATAAAGTGGAAGAACAAACAAAAAAACTCAATGAAACAGAATGAACCCCCAAACCTTACCTGCCTAAAAAAATAAAATAAACTTAAATCCCAGACACTACTATAGTGCTCCCAGCTATCCTATCTGAACAAGATATCAATTTATATTGCTATAAGGATTTAATCGTATGATTTTTAGAAAATGTACAGGAATATAATGGGCTAAGTAGGAAATTCTATTTGATATTATGCAATGACATTCTTTTTCCATGGACTAATTAATGGAATTTTTAGGGAATTTGTCCATGCCTGTTATTTTTCTCACTGATAAAGACTAATTTCAAGTCCTAAGCAGGACCTGTAAATCGGTCTACTAAGAAACCAGAAGTACTTAGGGCATTAGCAGGGGTCCCACAGGGTTTAATCACTCGGCTGTGATTTCTTCTTTACAATAAAGAAGTTGGTAGGATTGGAAGGAGTATCTTTACAGACTAATTTGAAGTTAAAATTTAACCAAACCTTACAGCAACTGGAGATTTTCTTATGGATTTAACAGATACTACAATAGTCACTCCTTTAACTGCAAATTGCTTAGTACTGTGAATACATATATTTTTTATACGTGCAGGCGTACATTCTTCACACTTTGCCATGTGTTGACACATCATATATATTTTCTCTGCACTAAACAGTGCAGCTACCATTCATTTCCCCTCACACCTGTTGGAAAATTCCATGCTTTTTCCATCTGTATTTTTATTCTGTCAAGAAAAAGAAAATAGCCTCACCTTTTGTACATCAAGGTTTTGCCTTTATTGGTGTGATGTATTCTTGGTTTAGCTATGCTGTGTTAGTTAGCAAGAGAGAGAAATCCAGTCCAGAAGACACAATTATCTGGTCAAATCAGTGTTAGAGCAGTTAACCACTTCTTGGTAATGTAGCAGAATAAATTGCACCCAGGAAGATGGTAGTTAACTTCATGGTCAGCTAGTGGCACCATAGCTATATTGCTTAGCAATTCCTGAGCTGGGTCGTTAAATCGAATACAAATACACTTAGAACATGCTATGGAGGCATGGCCTATTCAAAGACATGACTTACATTTTTAAGCATAACTTAAAAAAAGGCATGCCTGTTGTAAAGAAACTTCCCAGTGAATTTATGTGTCTGTGCAGCCTGGGTTACCAGCACAGCTGGAAAGCCAAGGCTTCCAGGATTGGCGCATGAAATCTGAAAGCTCTGACAGCAATGAATTCAGCTGAGGCTCTTGGGGCCTCACTCTGCATTGCTTCAGGTGCAGGAAGAGCTGTGTTGGTGTTGGGGCTGGCATATCTTACTCTCCAGGCTCCTGACTCCACCATGTTCAGTCTGGAGTCTCTGATGCTTCAGCTTAGCTCCTGGTCAGGGTTTTGGCACTTTCTTGTAGGGCTCTGAGGACTTTCCATCCCCTGATTCTTAGAAAACCTCACTTATTATGGCTGGCCAGAGCTGCAAGAGCCTGGGTTCCAACCAGGAGCCAGCCAGGCCCAGGTGGGTACCCTGCCAGTGCACTGATGAAAACTTGTTGAATTGGTGATATTTCTGAAAACACTTTAAATTTTGACAGACTTTAATTTTCAGTTTAGTCAGAACATTCCTTAACAGTTCTATTTATGAATGTCTTGTCAGTATCTTTAGGTTTCTTTTGGTATATAATTTAAATGAAGGTTTTTGAATAACTTTCCTCTTTGAAAGATGAGGTAAATGTTTTTGGCTTTTGTTTCATTACCATAGTCCTGAATTTTCACTTCTACTGAAGGAATGCCCAACATTAACCTTATTAACACCAACTTGGATCAATTGCTGATTCTTTGAGATTTCTGATTCTTTGCGATTGAAATAATCTTATTTTATTTGATTTTTTCTTTAATCCTTGGTTTAGAGACTCACTAAAAGAAAGAATATATACAAAAGAAACAGCAGGAACAATAGGGATGTTTTTAACTCAAGAAATATCAAGCTTATAACTTTTGATTACTCAGAAATACACAGAAAGAAATCCAGATAAGATTAAAGAAAATCCAGAGGAAGTGAGAGAATATTGTCTGCACTAACATGTAGGCTGAGTAATGAATAACTTAGCTTTGAATAACAATACACATATTTTTAAATTTAGATCTAAAATCTTAGTTTTCTATAAACTCTCTTCTAGTGTGTGCTCTGTAAACGCATTCATGAGAGTAGCTCACTGTGCATGTGTGTGATCTGTAAGTCACTCTTAAGTACTCTCTGTGCAAGTGGGTTCTCCTTTATCTTAGTTTCTAAATGGAAGCATTTTACATTATTTGAACATTCATATCTGAGTACAGTTTTAAAGTCTGAATTACTTTTAAATTCTTTAGCCTGATATCTGTAACACTTCAAGGTGATTAGATTTAATTGTGTCTACATTTTATTCTTAACAGCAGTTTCTCAGTTTTTGGTGCACCTCATCAATACTTCCTTAGGTATCCGAAGTTTACTCAGTGGTCACTGCTTTAGCTTTCTAATGTGGTTTATTCCTAACAGATCTCTTCAGGATATAGTATCATTTTGCAGACAAAGTTATCAAAATTCAGATATTTCTTGTAAGTTCAACTGAATGCTGGTGTGAAGGGTTTTTGTCTGATGGCCAGTGACCGACGTTCATCTCTGTTTTATCAGGTGAATCTGTCACTTCAGCTTTATAATGACCTTCTATTCCCTTCATATCCTGTTACCATATATGTTCAGGTAGTGCAGTCATTGGGGATCCAACAGCACTATGAGCTCAGAGTTACCTTGCTATATGTGTATGCTGCCTTCATCTTGTCCATACCACTTGTGTTTATATCTGTTTCTGGAAACCAGACATGACATAGATCAGCTTCTCTGCATAAAGATACATGGGGGAGAAAAAGGTACCTGGATCTGTCCTTCCTGTGGCTTCAGGGAGCTCTGTTATTTCAGAGAAATACATTGAAATAGTCACTGCTGTCTTTTCCCATTGTACATTACTGTCACAAAATTAATTTTCATATGGTTTTATCCCATCAGAAGAAACTGATGTTTCTTCTGTTAGGTTTGACTTTGGTTATATATCTTAATATTTCTGGGCTGTATCTGTGCATTTATAATTCTGTGTTCTTGTATGAAGAGTTTTTTTTCTGCAGAAAGAATCCATGATATTTTGTGACTTATTCACTCAGAATATTTTAATTTATAGAAGAGCCTAATGCTAGTTACTTTTACAATACCTCAATTATAATTATTGTGAAAGGCAATGTAGTGCAATTTTGTTTCAGTTTAATAATTTCCATGCTGTTTTTTTGGCTCTAAATCTTCAGTGAACCCTCCCAAAACAGAGGAAGAATTCAGAATTCTATTTCATGTAAAGAATCTCTGAGTAGATAAGATTTTAATTTTTAAAAAGAAACTAGTGTCTATATATTTCTGTCATGAGCACGGCTTTTTAAGACTAACACAAGAGCGTGCTGTGCAAATGCAGGCAGAGATATGCATATGAAATGGTAAAGGATTTGTGCTGGATACTGTGCCACAAAGGTTTGTCACAGGTTCTTTGAGGTGAATACTGCAGGCTTGTTTCCATGGAAGTTATGAAAGAGTTCACATATTTTATTAAATTTTGCTTTCTATATTCAGTTGAAAAAGAATGCTCACAGCTTTTATTTTTGCCCACAGTTATGCTTCTTTCAGTAGCAGCACTCTTTGCCTGTACACATTACAGTCTGAAGGTGTATGGCCTCATTGTAGTCTGCTACAGAAGTCATCAAAGAGGTTGGAGTTCCCATGGGAGAACTTAGGACTTCCCTGAAAGAAAAAGATTACCCTGACTTCATCAGTTTCTCGACTTGTAACTGTGGGGTCAGTTTTTACTGTCTTTAAGAACTGCACTATTGTCAAGTCTTTCCTGGTCTTTACAGATAAACTTTTTTTTGGTCTCTAAGCTGCTGTTTCTTCCTCTGTCTTTTCTGTATCATCCTTTCCACTCACATGTGGTTTAATGGAATGGTGGTAGATATCAAACAATTAGATCTACATCTGTCCAGATTTACTTGTACAAAACTATCTTGGTGATCATCCGACTATGTAGGTCCTAGAAAATAACATTTAAGATCCATGATTTGAAATTATTCTTTACCAGTTAAGAAATTGTGATAGACCAGCAAATTATCTGCTGAAATTGGAAAGAGTTCATGGTATGGTAGATCATGCATTTCTTAGGGTTTTTGAAAGTCTTAATTTTGAAGGAGCCTGTATATTAATTGAATTTGAAATAGACTAATCTCATGTTAAGAAGTTTTAACTTAAATGCCTCTTTTAGAGACTGGTGTTCATTTGTTTCTTGCTTTATGATATTAAATGTTCCTGGAAGGCTATTTCATATTTAATCGTTAGCAAAATGTTGAGCTTTTCTGGGTCCATCTTAGTTCTCCTAAGGTCACAGAATATCTGTTCAAACTCTTAAGTGCCTGAAAATGTCTGCTTAATAGTTTCATATTGTCTGTTGTCAAGAGTCTTGGTACTGGATATATTCCACTGTCATAAAATAATTTATCTTTGTTCAGAAACTTCCTCTGGCACAGGGGGAGGAATCACACACTCTAGAAGTATTCAAGGCTGTCTGGGTAATCAATCACTTAGCTTCCCCCTCTTTCCTTGTGTCAAGTCTAGTCTAAGCAGAATAATGAAGATAAGCCTGCCTTGGCTAAAATGAGTGGCACCATGTCTCCATTGTGTTAGCATCTTGCTGGAAGGGTTTTCCGGCTTAGTCTGCCAGAACAAAACTAATGTTATCTACCTAGTTGATTAGTTCCTGAGGAGACTTTATTTAGTTTAGTTCTGATTCTTTCAGACGAGTCTTCACTAAAATAGCCATGATTTGCTGGTTTTCTTCTTGTTCATGGAGTCCTCAGACTCTTGAGCCTTTGCGTTGTGAAGGAGCTGCTTCTTCCTATTATACATTCTAGTCTGGGAACACTAGGAAGCCTAAGACAAAGGCATGGTCTTAAAAAAGAGTCTTGCTGAAAATGAGCTGGCTTTATGTGTGTCTGAAGGTACATCTGGATTTACAGTACAAGTCATAATGAAGACTGAAAAAAATTCAGGCTTTAGATAATAATGGGATTTCGGGGTTTTTTTTGCTGATTTTTGTTTTATTTTGGTTGGTTTGGTTTCTTTTTAATTAATGACTGTTGTCTTAAAAACAGATTATGTACACTGAACAGTGAATTTTGTCTTAGAAATGGACTAGTACCATTTTGAAGAAATTATGTCTACTTTAAAAACAAAGATGTAGTACAATGTTATTATTTTTGTGGCTATCCTGTTTGAAAATAAGTACATACATTTCCACGCTGATGAATGATTCTATTGACTACTTGCCTGAGAGAGGTAATATTTTGTTTGTGTGTAAATAATGAGCTGTTGGAGCCAAGTTCTGAAACTTGTTGGGAGTGACAGATGTACTGCAAACAAAACACAGGTTTTAGGATTTTGTTTGAAGTCTCAAAATATGCTTTAAGACCATGATAACAACAGAATGGTTGTGACAGTGCATCTATGGAAATACATGTAGGGAGGTGTGGTATATATTTGTCAAAGAAAGCCAAGTCATCATACCAGTTGTAATTACTATAATGAAAGGTGTGCAAAAACCAAGAGTTAGTGTTTGTACAGAGAATTAAAAAATTTCCTGATTTAGACATCTCAAAACTTTTGGTTTCAGTATTCTCAGGAATAGACACGCAGATAATATTATGTTTGTGTTTCCCGGAAGAAAAATTGTGGACAAGACTTGTCAAATTACAGAACAAACTTCATTTTTCTTTAGTTTTGAATACTTAATAATGCTCTCACAATTTGTCTTAGCATGGTTTTAGCATGCAATCAGTCATAACTAGAGATATCGCCATTTTACTTATAAGGAAGTCCTATTTCCTTTATGTTTGTCTGTGTGGATGTCAGTAAGTGAATTCTGTGAGTGTTGATAGTTGTGAAAAGATTATTACTATGATTCTGAAAATCCTTCCTTATACTAGATATATTATCCTGGCAACTGGAGCTGTCAGATCTGCTAGCAGATGTAGAAAGGGTCACTTCTAGCACAGAAACAATTTGGACTGTTTTGCAGAGATTTTGCTGTCTTTTTAAAATTGTGATTCGTTTGTATCCTCCTTGACATATATTTACAGCATGCATTTCAGCTTGTTCCTTTTCTGGTATAGATTGCTTGTCACCATTAGTTTTTTGTTATGACAGCAGAGATTATACATGTTCTGACCAAGATCTCTGTCTGGTTTCCAGTTCTGATAGAAACATTTCTTCTTGCCTTACTATACAGTAAGTAATTTATTAGCTATTTTCACTTCAAGTTCTGTGAGCTTTATGCTCTTTCTATCTTAAAAAAAATTAATCAAGCAATGAGATTAAGTTTAGTATTTCTTAATGTCTACCATTGTGGGTTTTGTCTGCAATTTTCATTTTCTATTTGGTAACACCATGCATTCCACAGTAGTGCCACATATACAGTGTATCAAAGCAGAAAGGAATTTATAATACTGAAAGTCTTTGATATTTCTCATACTTTAAATGCAACATTTAAATAGCCTTTTTCATAATCCTTATTTTGCTGTATTAAAAATAGCAGTCCCATAGGTGTGCTTGCTGATGTTTTAAAGACATCAACACCACTGAGGTCACAATAAAGGTGTCTTGTGTTTCCTATTCATTATATGAAACTTAGATTTCAGTTTCCTCTTTTATCACAGTTAATGAGCACCCAGGAGGCAGGGCTGTCTGCTGGGCCAGAAGTGGTGCTGTGTGTCCTGCTTGGTGCATGGTCTGCAAAGGCAGGCATTAGTTATTTATTTACAGTCCCAGCCTGCAGACCTGCAGCTTCTCAGTCAAGCTTGAGAGTTGGCTGTTTGAGCACTCTGCAAGCCTCTCTCTAGGTCCTTGATGCATCCCTAAAGTTGTAGTGTTTACTAACTTCCTGATTTGCCAACTCATGAGACCTTTACCATGGAAAACACAGAGCACACAGAGCTCGGAGACTTAACATAGTTGTTAGAAGTCATTTTCATATTAGCATGATGTCATCAGCACGGACACTCCCCTTTGTAACAGGTTTCTTAAAACTGCTGCTGCCAAAACCTGCTATGTTATCTGAGTGACCACAGAGCCATTCATACTAGAAGCCAGAAGACTGAAGATGCCATTTTGCATAGGTCATTCTCAAAGCTCTAAGAGAAAGTACTTTTCTGACATCTGACATCCATGGGTTGTTAACACATTCAAGAAGAACAGTTTTATTGGGGTTTTGAAAACTTTTATTAAGTAACAAAGACAAATCAACATGGTAACGTTAAAGGTTTCATATGTTGTAGTGATTGTTCTTCTAATGTACATTAGAAGAAACATCTATCAGTGCATTAAAGTCAGTGTTATTATCCAAATGGATTTATAAAAGTTAAATACATCTTCCTATAAAACATAAATAATGTAGCTCCATTTTGACTTTTCTGAAAGCCCCTATAAAAGTGAAGAATGTTGATTTATAGTATTGGCTGGCTTCCACATGTAGATTGAAGGATTTTAAACAAGGTTAGTTTGTCTTTGCAAGATCATGGATTCTCACCAAACACTGTTGCTTTGCCATTGTCTGAGTTTATAAATTTAGAAACTCTGTACCTGAGAGGGGTAAGGCGTGTCTGTCAACTGAGAGCAGCCCACAGTTGTGATGTGGTGCTCAGTGTGCAGTGTGAAAGCCCAGGAGGGTGGTGATCTCGAGAGAGTCCCTGAGTAGCTGTGTAAATCTGGTAGGATATAGGGTGACAGTTTACTTCCCAACAAATTTAAAAAGTAATTTGGTGGGCGTATTGTGGAACCATCCTATGTAAGAGGTGATCTGTTCTCTGCCAAGCCATTTCTAGTTCCTCGGAAAATGCTTCCAGCTTCTCTGTGTACGCTAATGGCGCACAGAAAAAAAATGAGAAGAAAAAACCCTGTCATTTTTGAAAGATTGTTCCACTTATGAAAATGAGTATAAAAGGAATATTCTACGTGTACTCTTCTTTGTAGAACAGAAAATATAAAGGCAATGTACTAATATTCTGCAAAGAATGAAATGGTGGGGTGATGTGATGGTTGTGTTAGGCATGGGAAGAAACACACGTGCAGCTGCTAACTGTAACAACCTCCTCCCATTCAAGGTGAATAAGGGAACAGTTAAATGCCTCTGTGTTTAGAGATAGTTGAAAATATTGAAACAACCCCTAAAAATTCAGTTAATGTATAGTGCTGTTCATTATTCTACTGGAGCTGTTTCTTATTGGGCTGCAAGATACGGAGTTAAATACAGTTAAATACCGAGTTTTAGGAAAGATTTTGGCTTCAACTGGGTGTCAGGACGTGCGAGGAGGAGGGCAGACATGCTCCAGGAGTGCACAGGAAAGGGAAAAGAAAGCTCCAGGTGCAACCAAAGAAGCAGTTATATTGAAAGCAAAGAGTTTTATGTAAACTACTTGCCAAAAAGCATAGCTGTGAGCAAGGGAGCTATCTCCTGCTGCTTGATTCCTGTTGTGTTCAAGAAAATGGGGCTTTAACATGCAATTTACTGCAGATTGCACTGAAGAAATTCTGGACTCCATCATAATTTCCTCCTCTTGAGTGAAACAAGGACTCAGTGCCTGAATTTTGCATAGATGCTTAGGTCAAAAGGGTTGATAGCATTTTGTTTCAATACCGATGTTTGCTTATTGGCTCTTGATAAAGGAATAGGCAGGCCACAAACTTTTATTAGGTACTCTGTCAAGAGATGGGCCCTGTTCCAGAACAGTGTTTTATATGGGCAAGACAAACAGAAGGTGTAAGGAGGTATATGGTGTATGAAAATTGTGATCATTGAAGCTTTTACAGCATTTCTGACTCTCCAGGGTCTCTGACACCATTCTTTTTCCTTGCAACCTCTCCTTCTTCCACCCTCTTTTACTTTCCTCAAGGACCATTTGTTGACTGAGGTACCGCTAACTGGTTCCTGATGTCCAGAAAGCAATCATCAGCTGTGTTTGCTATGTTTCAAGTTTGAATTTATCAAAATATTAGAGCTAATAACTGTTTTAGAGCTGTATCTTTCCAGTGATACTGTAATTTTACTTATGTAACATATTGCAAACTAATTTATTAGCTGTTCTCAATATAATTAAAAATGAAACATAGCCCCTTTTTAATAGCAATATGATTTAGATACTGGGAAACTTGTAAGCGGCAAGATGGAAGTGGCTCAGCCTATCCTTATAGATAATTTAAGATGCATGAAAATATGATTCTTGCTTTTGCCAATGTGAGAAGTGAACATAATTATGACTTTCCAGCTGCTTCTCCTAAAGAAAACAAACAAACAATAAGACTCACACTTTTTATTGCAACTAAAAAGGAATATGCCTAAAGGGAATATATTTATGCCAGAAGGAAGAAACCATAACCAAGGTAATGCTGTCCTCAAACATCCAAGCACATTCACAACTATGGTATGAAACTGTGAGGAAAAGAACCCCACTTCCTCAGCATCCATTGCCAAAATTACAAAAGTCCCCAAAACAACAGTGGAAAGACTTTTGGCAATGACAAGTCTGTGTATGTATTTATGGATCTGGGTACATGTAATAGTGACTTTTTTACTATCCTAGGCCAGAGGTAGAACACTTGCCTCAAAACAGTCCAACACCAAAACTAACCCCCAAAATCCCAAACAAGTCTTTCCACTCATTAAAAAGAGTCCAGCATTTTTGGTTTTGTTTCATTTTTTTTTGGTTAGTTTTTTTTTTTTTTTTTTGTTTTTATAAATGCTCAACACTTTACCATTTTTCTATCCTCCCTTGCTCTCTACCATTTTCTGTTTTTATTGTGTAATGTCTGAATCATTAAGAACATGTGCTCTTTTATTATTACGCAAAGAAAAATTCTTAGTGTGGAGATTAATACCTTGCTGATACTAAACGGTCAGTATGTCACTTTTTTATGTACCTATGTGATGTACAGCAGAATAATATTAATATCACAAATCAAATTAGTTGGGACAAATACTAAGCCACAATGTGGTTTTTGCTGAATTTTATGGAGAACGCTTATCTAGTGAATAGAGGTTTGCCACATTGCTTTCAAATTACCAGGGTTAATCTGTAGATCAGAATAACTCACTATTTTGAAGAATGCAATGTACATAAAGTCCTTATTCTTCCTTCTTTATATGCTGCTTGTTCAGCATAAATGCAGTCAAAGTATGTGCTCAGCCTGTATATAATTTGATGCCCAGAGGTCCATAGAAGCCAGAAAAAATTATGAAGAGTATTAATTTGCAAGACTCATTCATAAAATACATATTTTTTATGCTTTTAATGAAGCACTCACCAGAGAAGTAGTAGGAACAAATATTTATGTCTCCTGATGAAGATCTTTTTTCCACTTATTATAGTCACCTGCAGTTCATGCACTGTTATCATTAAGGGCCCAGAAACAAAACATGTACAGCGCAACAACAATACATTCTTTATTTGTAAAATGAGTCATATTGCTTCTATCCTGCTTCCCACAGATCAGAGCTTTAATAGGAATATAAATAAGAAACTTAACATATGTGACCTTTTGACTGCAGAGTGTTAAATTCCAGGGACTATATTGCTCCACCACTTTTTTCTTTTATTTGAATGTATATTCATCATAGTTCTGTCGGAAACTGCATGATTTACAATTTATATTAGGTTATGATATGAATTACCTTCAGATACAGGGAGAGGAAAATTGCGGAGGAGCAATTCTTGCTAAAGATGTTGAAAACAGTTCCCACTTAACCTTCAAATGTCATGGAAATGACACAATTGTATTTAGGTAAAGTTTTAGCTTTGGGAAACATCTGCTTCTGTACAAAAACTTTATATTTTTTCTGTCTAATGTTATAGTTAGTGTTAACATTTGGATCTTGAAATGTACAATTCCACAAAGGCATGTCCATTGTCACTTGACTAATGAAGTCTGCCAATACAAATATTGTTTATTCTGTGCAAAAAGTCTTGAAATAAACCCACAGAATGCTATTGTGATGCAGATCCAAACAAGGTTTTGTAGCTTGGAAATGTTCTGACATTTGTTAGAAAATTTTATTATTATTTTGATAATATCTGCATTTTAAACACAGGCAAGCCCTGCCATGAGTATAGTTTGTTCTTCTTCATTATTTGTAAAATAGTGATTTTATCTCACTTTTATTAAAACATTTCCAAGAAAATGAAAAAATAGTATAAATTTCTATTTCAAACCTCCAGTCAAGATATACTAAGTATTCTTTAGGAGAAATAATCATCTGAGATCTCCAGTTTAATTCCACTGTGCTGTGAGTCCCAGCTATTCTGAGAGAAGTTTATTGTTTTTTATGAGCTACTTCTTCAGTCTATAGATTTTTGGTATTTCATCTAGAGTTTCTCCATACATAAAAACCCTTTCAAATTTTACAAGTTTTTTCTATTTTGCTACAATTGCTCTGATCATCGCAAGCCGTGTCAGCTACAAGACTCTTCAGAATATAGTTCAATATCCCTATTCAATAATTACTAATAAAAAAGCCTAGGACCAGCAGAAAATCGGATTTGGTGTAGGAGATACCTTTCAGTCAGTTCATTTTCTACTCTTAAATAGTCAGGAAAATCGTATTTGGGATGTACTTTTTTGCACAATTTAGAATACATTTTCTTTTGAGAACAACCATGGTGTTTTGTGAGGTCCATTCAGGACAGTGTGTTAAACACTGCTTCAAAAAACACTAGATATGTGAATCAGATGCAGGAACCTTATGACTGTATGCTCTGTGTGTGGGAAAGAAGACTGAAGGAAAGTTAACAAAACTATTATTGCCTGAAAAGGCAGCATAAGGTCCAGCTGTCAGCTAGGAGAGATTTCGAGTGCAGAGGATGAAGGATTTGCTGTTATATTCCCTTGCAAAATGAAAGTGTGCATTAGGGCCTGTGTTTTGGAATCAAAATCATGAGGCTCAAAGTGTGTTTTCCAGATGACTTAATTTTTCTAGTAATTGTGCCTGAGGTATGTAAAATGTATTCAGGAAGACCAAACTACAAGAATAGTTAAGAAAAATGGCTTACATTACTTTTTAGTGTTTGCAGAAAGGAGGTATTGAGGTTTCTTGGTTTTGTTTTTTTTTTTTTAATTTCTGAAAAACCTATTGGACAAAGTATGTGATAGTGCTCTTTGAAAAAATATATAGCCAGAGAGCAATTTTTATAACATTGAATGTATTGTTGGGAAGAAATCCCCATTTGGAGTAAGTCACACTTGGGGAGGTTGGGAAGTAATCCTTCAAGATTCATATTTACCAGTTAAATTTTATGTATCTCTATTAATGTGTAAGCATACAGATTTTTCTTCCATATGAAGAGAGAATAAAATTTTTGTTTTTTAGGTTTTCTTTAGATATCTCATTGTCGGTGTGACTGAATTTTCTAGTGAAAATATTTACAGTGTGCTATATATTTTGCCTGGAAAAATCTATAGCCTTTTTAAAACTTAGTACTTAAAAGGGGGCTGAAACACTCAGAGGATTTTTCTTTGTGTTGAAATTTACTTTTGGGTGAAACTAAACTTGGTGTTCTGCTGTTGCATAGTAAAGTGCACAGTAACTGAGAAGTGGAATCAAGTTAAGCTGGTCTCCAGTGTCCCATAAAGCAGAATGATGGGGCGAGTCTTTGTGATATACCATGGTCATTAGAAAGGGGTATCTGTGGAAAGAGGAAAAGATATGTATTTGTCAATGCATTCTGGGCTTCAACTTTAGAAGTCAGAGGGACTGGCTAAGTCTTACTCAGCCTTCCTTCTTCACATATCCATAATTTTTCTGTCCTGTAAGGATCCCAAAGTTTTATTGGCTATTCTGTGCTTCAATCCATAATCTTAAAACTGCCTTTTACTCCTCACCTATCCTGACATCAATTGGAAGAGCCAAGAAGTAGCCCCAATGACACTGCTTAAAGCAATCTAATAACACTTTTTAAACAGAGAAAGATCTTTGGCATTTTTTAGGAGTAGCTTTCTCTGGAACATTGTGTAGACATATCTTTCTGTGCAGTAGCAACTTTTTTTAATGCCCATTGTCTAAATATAAAGATTAATAGCTCAAATGGGTCTGAATTTGTGTTTCCTGAAGACCAAGAACTTGTCCTTCAATGTTGCAACCAATATTTGCATATTTCTATTCATTGGAGGTTGGTTGTGTATTTCTTTTGCATGTATTACCATTGCCAATCTAGCATTTCCATGTTTATTTATTTTTTTTAATTTTTTTTTTTTTTGGCATGCATTCTGTCCAGTTAAGCCAAGCAGTTCAGAGTCAATTCCTCCTCTACTTTCCAGCTTAAGACAGCAAATCCTGCTCTCCTCATGTGGGTCAAACACTTCATGTTGTAGCAGCATGTTTTTCAGTCTTTTTTGGGATATCTGACTAGCCCAGCACCATCAAGATGATGTCCTGGTACAAGCTCTTCTTTAGGTATTGCCTTGGCACAGAAGCTTAAATCATGACTTGTCAGCATTTGTATCTTGCTGAGATTGACTGTTCCTAATGAAATTGCACTGCTGTTAGTCTGAGTCTGTCCTATCATGTAAAAGGTCTGTAGGCATAGGAGTTTCTTTCCCTTACTCTAAATGGTCATTTTTGGGAGGGGGAGAAAATGGGAGGAGTGACTGAAGTTCCCATTGAAGTTTACCTCAGTTAGAAGGAAAAAGAAATGGGTGGAAAAGGTGGTCTTTAAAAATTGGTCAAATGCTGAATATTTAATAAAATTTCACGTTACCTAGTATAGCTAAACTCAACAGACAAAAAAATTAGTTGTTTGATTTTAATTCTTCCTTTGAATGATCTTTCACTTGAGATTCCCTTGCTTATCTCCAGTGTTTGTATTCAGTTAATACTGCCCACACCATACTTGAAAATACATAGTTTATCTAAACTCTAAGGCAGTGTATTTCCACACTTGCTGTGGAACCAACATGGAAGACAGAAAGAAGGTGAGGATTCAGAACTAATGGTGGCTCAGACAGGTTAGAGTGAGGGGCAATCATAATTAGCCATTAAATGTTGTCATTCAAGAATTGCAATGAACAACTGAAAACAGGCAGAACTGAAAAAAAAAGAAAATCAATGATTTAAATGACAGTGGAAAAATTCCCTTAGAATTTTAAAGACAGCAAACTGTTTTTGAAAAAGAGGCATGATAAATTTAAATGGCATCTAGCTCAGATCCGAGTAGGAGCAAAGTCATACATCAAAGGTAATTGAAGGCACCCTTTGAAATGGGCTGAGGGGAGATGACTCTTGACCTTAGATCGTTTGGAACTTGCAGCAATGCACAGGGACTCCTCCATCATGACAAATGATTTGAGTTTCCACTAAGTGAGTGTCTGAGCATCGTTTATGCTGACTCCCTGATATTTCACTGCCAAGAGGTCAACTGCTGTATTTGAGCACAGATGAGAGTCACTTGAAGATGAATCCAGGTCTGGACACCTTGCAGAGAGCAGCACTTAAGGACTGTGTTAGTAGCAGAACTGTTTTTTTTTTTTTCTTTTTTTTGCTGGATATTAGATGGATAGCTGTGATTGAAACTGCCACAGAATTGGACATCATTGATGTCTGAGTAGAACCAATCCTGCCTGAAAATCAGAGCATGAATCAGTGATTTCTTGGCTCTTGACAAAGGATGTGATAATGACCAGACTGGATAGCAAGATCAGCTTCTTACTTGTTAGGATTCCAATCCACAAATGTTACCCAGAGGCTGATGACTGAATAAAATAGATACTGTTAAGTCTGAGAGAGGCAGAAATTTAGCAGTGCCTATTGCTGTGAAGGCACAGCATCCTGAAAACCCAGCAACTATTTGGTTAGCAGAGAATAAAATCACATACTTTGTAATGCAGAGGGTATTCCAATTGAGTATAAAGAACTTGGATGTCTAATGCTGGGGATTACTGCAATAAATTAATGGCCCACAAAGATTGTTTGTGAGAATGCAGGAAATCTGGCCATTTTTATCAGCTGCTGCTTAACCCAGTAACACAGGATTCTGTAAAGTGTACAAATGCCACGTGCTCCCAGGATCTGTGCACATCTTGCTTTAAACAGTTGCCACTTAATTGTTCATTGACATTAGAGATTAAACCAAACCCCTGTGTTTCATCACAAAGTTAGATCTTTTTCCCGGTAATTCAGGGATGTTTTGGCCATGTATACAAGCGTGGGCCAAATTTCAGTGGGAAATATGGGATTTAGGGTTCCGTTCTGTTTCTGCATATTTGCATTGTTACTGAGATCCCCCACACTTTCTGCCTCAGTTTCTCAACTTAAAAACGGACATGATAATGATTCTTTCTTTTCCCAATCTTTTGTTTTTGCTTTTTATTTGTTTATTTTGTTTTGATTTTTTTAGAAGGGTATATTGATTTTATTCAAAACACATCTAAGTAACTTAAGGCAGTAAATAGTAAAATGCTTACTGTCAAAAACTGAGAAGCTTTCATGATCTGTGAATGGAAAATTTTCTTTTGACTTTTTGTTTCTACCACAAGGGATTTCTTAGGGAGGTTTCAGTTTCCTACACATGGTAATTAAGATTCATATGACTAACTTGACTTAAAATTCAGTAGAATGCTCATATAACCCTCTAGCAGTCCCCAAATCCTAGCTTATTAGTCTGAAATTGGCAAGCAGAAAATAGTAGAGAGAAAACTGGGACAGTTATGTTTAATATTAATGCAAAAAGATACAGAACTATAGTGATAAAATAAAAATAAACTTTCTTTTCCTATGCAGTGGAAGTACCTCAGGCAAAAAAAGTTATCATAATACACATTGACTTAACTGAAATACAGATATAAACATTTAAACATATTCCCTTGTTTTTAATGGTATAAAATATTCACTATAGTCATAAATTAGGCATTGATTAAAGACATAGTTGGGTGTGAAATCTATTTTATAGTATTTCTATATAACTACAGAAAACGAGTTCTCTCTCTTTTTATCTCTTCAACTTGATTAAAATATTTAATAAATGTCCACCAGGAATAATTTGTACTTAAAATTGAAAGATAAGAACACACCTTCAATAAATTAACCTTTAATATAAGTAATGCTAATATTTTAATTATCTCTTTTTGTGTGTTCTGAATAGAAAAATATAAGAAAAATGCTTCCAGTCCAAAATCAGTTACAGCTTTGAGCATATATCTATGTTAATTCCTAGCTTACAAATATTATATATGTCAGTAATAGTAATACGTAAAACCAATGACAAATAATAAATGTATTTATCTGGATTTTATTTGTGTTTAAATGCAATTGTTGACATCAGAAAAATGGACGTCCTCTTCACTTTTTCTTTTACTCCCAACTTGAAGACTTTTGTGAGCATTTTTGTTGTTAGTAATCATTCCATTCATTTATGGACAGAGGTAAAGTCACTTCCTGAATCTTTGAGAACAGAAATATCCTTGTCAGTAAAAGAATTTCAGTGCTTTTACCAGTGAACTGAGGTTTTTGGTTGGTTGGTTGGTTGGTTTTGCTGGTTTCTTTTTCTTCTCTTAGATGTTGCATGTTTTTGAAAATTTTTCCAGTTAGCATATGGTCCTTTTAAAAAACATAGCATTTAGCATTTTAAAAATTTGTGCTACATAGTTGTCATAAAAACCATGCAAAATAAGAAAGTATTCCTAAAGAAGAAGCGGAAATGTTTGTGAAAGCCATTTAGTATTTTCATGTTTAGTTGGAATTATTCTCTCAATTCAATTTAGGATTTTCAAATTTATGAATTGTAATATGAACTACTTTGAGGAATGCTGAAAAAAATAACCTCTGCTTTTGCTTTTAATGCTGACACAGGAATCAGTGTACTTGAACAGTACCCCCAGAATTTTTCCTCATATTTCTAAATCCTGCCTTGATAGTATTCTGTGTTTTCTGTTCTCTCCCCTCATCCATGCTGTGAGTTGCATAAAGATCAAAGATGGTTGGAAAATTCTGTTAAGCATTTCATGCATATTATGATGACCAAGACTCTGAACCTCTTACCAAAAGCTGGGGACAGTGTGTTTGGTGCTGAATAGATGCATATGGCAAATGCTTTGAATCAAGTCAGAACTAAGAGGAAATGATCTGCAGCCCTCTGCTTGAGCACATGTTTAGGTGAGATTAAAAAAAAAATTGGAAAAGCAAATTGAAAGGCTTTATTAGGCCTGAAAGTGGAAAGCAGATGTAAAGTTTAAGGTAATAAGGCTTAAATTCTCATGTAACTCTTCAGAAACAGACATGTAATAAGACAAACAGGCATCACTGAAATTAAAAGCCGTTATGATTTCAGTGTTGCCACAAAATCAATATCCTAGCCTAATTCACCAAAGCCACAGTAAAGAAAATGAAAAGAAATAGCTAAAATCTCTTCATGAGGTCAACCTGTCAAAGAAACTTATACTACAATACGATTTTACATTGTTCAGTGGCTTACGGAACAATAGGTTTCTTTTATCTTTTGAAGTCTACAATAGGTCCCAAGAGAAATGAAACACTGCAAGCACGAAGCCCCTGTCACCAAAGAAAAGCACATGCCACCAAAGAAATGTAAAATGAACTCTTAACAATGGATTAAATTTTTTCTTGAGTAAATTCTCTCTTCTTAATTTAAAAAGATGAAACTATGGTAACATCTTAAACTCTGTTCTGTCCCTTTTTGAAGGTTGAAAAATTTTGATTTCCAGTGTGTCAATGTCTTGACTCCTTTTAGAAGAAAAACATTTTGAAAAGGAGACATCTTCTTTGTCCTCTCCTACACATCATGGGGAGAGAAAGACTATTCTTTAAGAAAGATGGAGTTATGAGCATAGACCCATCCTGTCTGAGGCATTTGCCAGAGAGTCATCGTGGTATGGCTACAAAAGATGGTCCTTCGTGCCATTAGGAATGTTAAGATTTTATTTAGAAGGATGATGGTCAGCCTGGGTCAATGCACATATCCTGGGTTGTAGAAAATCCTTAATGGTCTCTTTGGTACAGGGCTTTAAATAGTTTCCTCTGTAAAAATAGCTTTATAGTAGTTATTTCAGGAGAAATCTGAATTGTAATTTTAGGACTAATTTAGCTATCAAGGATTGATTGCACTTAATTACTTAGTGGCTTAACATAGGCTCCCAGAGATGTAGGAGGTAGGTATTACAGTATTGGTATTGTGTGAGGTTTGATCACTAAATTCTCCTTTTGGTTGCACTAGAGAAATAGTTTGAGTAAAAGCTCTGGAACTAAAAAAAACAATTCATTAGCTCAGCACCTCATTTTTCACTCTCAGCACATCAGAAATGATCCTTCACAATATGTCTACACTGAGTAATGCAATGTTACAATTGCAGCTATTTTCTCTTTTCTGGTTCACTAAATCAGCTTCAGTGGAACACCACACTGATCTAGCTGTACTACTGAGAAAAAAGCTCGTCTGAGCATCTTACATGGAAATGCGCTGTGCTTACAGTTAGCTATTGTCAGGATTTCAATTTGTCAAACACGTAATGCTGCTTTTACTCCTTGTTAATTCTATGCTGGATATGGAGTTTGATAATGAAAGCTGATAAATACGTCTTTAGTAATCTTGCAAGAATACTATCAGCAATTGCCTAGAAGTGCAACAGTGATAGCCCTGACTAGGGTTGATTAAAAGGTGTAGGACATCTTCTTCTATTATACATTCATAAATGAAAAGGAAATTGACAGCCCTTTATATTTAAAGACCTCACCTAAAGCCTGCTAAGATCAGCAAAAATCCTTCTGTTGATTTCAGTGGTAGGTGAGTAATTGGTTTGTAACTACTGGGGTAGTTTCGGCTGAAGAAAAGAAGTTGCAAGGTTTAGCAGGTATTGGAGAAATGCAATCTGATTAGAAGCCAGACCTTCCTAGCTAATAGTACAGGATATAAAAATGAAAAGTTAGCCTTCAGATCATTATGAAGAAAACTTTCCCAAATCCAGATAGGGAGTACTATGATTTGTGGCATTCAGTGCATTAGAACAATAAATGGTTGAATAGAAATCTACTTTAGGAAAAGAATAGAAATTCTCATGTGGTATCACTTCTTGGAAACACCTATTTTCTGAATGAATCTAAGGTAAGGAGGAGTATATCTTGTATTATTTATTTCTGATTGTGAGAATGTCTCAGGGTGGAGAGGTAGTTTGTGTTGGCTGGCATACATGATTGACTAAGACACAGATACTCCATTGTTTTCTCCTTCTGTAGCAAATGAACAGCAGAGGTTTACAGGCACCAGGATGTTACAGGAGCAGTTTCAGGTAATCCCTGACAAAAGCAAAAAACATAACCTAACCACTCTTTAAGATCTAGGAAGGAACAGAAAGAACTTTAAAAACACAACAGTAATGGAGAGGTGATTTGACAAGTCACAGAACCACAAAGATCATTCCTCTAACATTTGAGAAAATGAAACCCACTTGGTACTCCTTCATCACCATGCATGCGCCCTCAATTAAAGCAGTGCCCCTGATAGCAGGCAGTATAATCTGCATTTTATTTCACTCATGAGCAAAATAACAAGTTACTCAGGCCTGCGGCACTCATGAGTGATATGGGCCGTGTAATATCCTCTCCATTGAGTTTCCTATTATTAAGTTTGAAATAAAGAGTTCAAAATTAACTGTGACAATGATTTTATCTAGTGTTGGCATCACCATTAGCTTCTGCAGTTTACTGCTAATAAAACTTTAAATTTGCTATTACTTGTAATAACCTTTTTGCACCTTAGCTGTAGAAATTAGACTAAGAACCCGGCCAAAACATGGCTAATGACATTTTCTATTTGCATGGAAGAATTGACTAGAAATAATGGCTGTTATTTATAAAGTGTTAATACAATAAAGTACAATATTTCAGATTTCAGCTGATTAATTTGAAGCACTTGCTTCTTTTAACAGGCATCAGTGTTTCATGGTTCACATATTTAGCTGACCAACTTAATATGCAGTGTGTCAAATGGATCAGCATTCTCTCTGCAGCTGTCAGGCTGTTTTGAAAAACAGACACACCAATGAGTACAGGTAATTTCCTATTTATGAGGTACTGCCAAGATCTTCTGTTTAGAATGGATGTTAATAAGGTAAAATCCTGAAATGCTTTCAGGTCCTAAAAGTGTTGTCCCAAAAGACCTTTATAAGATGATATCTTGATCTTTCTTATACTGTTATAGATGAAGAAGAACTGCACTCAAGTCATAGCATTAAGCTGCGGGACTAAATCCTGTGGCTCAAGCTCAAGTTTATTTTCCTTACGACCTTTGTTTATCCTTTTGACGTATTTTCTCAGTTATTGTTTCAAGCTTCCTAGGTGGAATTTGCAATAATTTCATTGAGGCAAGGACTTCAGCATCTTTCATCTGACATAGTGACATGTAGAACTACAGATTGTTAAATACCAATAAAACCACAAAAGAATTAAGTATAGGCAGACCAATGAAGAGAAAGCAGCAACACACTCAAGCTGAAATGCAATAAACCATTTAAATCCCCTTAGCTAGAGCCTTCTAAGAAAGTACACAAATTCTGTATTTCTATGGAGTCAGACAGGTCCTAACAGGGTTGCAGAAGGAACAAGAACTCATTCAAAGTGACCAATCAGGGAGTTGATTAATGCTGGATGTGTATCAAACACCTCTTTTCACATAGTTTTCACAGCTTGGAATACTGGCTTTAAGATACATGACTATGCTTTTCTTTTAAGATGTATTTTCCTTTCTAGATGGTCACTTATTCCCTTTTAAATAATACATCACTGGTTAACACGCGTGTGCAGGGTGCGAATCTGACTCTTTACATACCTTTAACTTGACATTTTTAGACAGCACACTATTACAGAGACAGATATCTAGTAAGGCTCTTAGAGTAAGTAAAAATCCCAAACCCCGAAACCATCCAACAAAACCACAAAAAAAGGGTTAAAAGACTGACTGAATAAAAGGGAGCCTAGGAGATCATAGCTCTGTAACCTAGGGATTTGGATGTTGCCAGGAAGAGAGGAAGCTCTTGGTTTCAGTCACTGCTCCATGGGAGTCACAGTACTATGTGACACTTCTTAGATATATGTAATTTCTGGAGCATAGACTGCTAGGTAGTGTCTCAGCTCCTAGAGTTGAGAGTATTAAATGAATATTATAAACAGAGGGAGACCATGCTCCTTCTTGTGGCCTTGCTCTGGCATAAATGATCTTTAATTCTTCATTATACATGTGAAACAACTGTAGAAGAGACCGAGATTGTTTTTCCCCTTTTCTGCCTTCATCACAGTGGGATGGTTTGGAAAATGTGCGGGGAAATGGGTGAAATGAATATGAACTCTATGAAGGACTGAAATGAATGGAATCAGGGATCTTCAGGACTACAGTGGCCTGAGTGCTGACTAAATATGTGTTGTCTTGATCATCCAGTGAAATTAGAACATGAGAAAGTAACAGAGTTTTCAGGAGAGCAAGAGGAAGAAGTGAGCTCTTAATGATGCTCATCATGTGCCTGCAGTTCTAATTTTGATTGCTTATTTCCTCTTTCCCTACTGACTCATCATTACTTCACAGGAACCAGGCAGAAAGTAATGGACCATGGGAATAGCAAAAAGAAGTTAGTTTAATGAAAAGTGACTAAAACATGATCATATGAGTCAGGAAGAACAATTCAGGTGGCTGTGAGAACTGGTAGAGAGAGGAGTGAAAGGACTGAGAGAGGAAGAGGCAGTACGGGGCTGAGATATTCTTTTACTGCTAGTTTGTGTTATTGTCCTTTAGACTATACTTCGATTACCAGGACAGACAAAAATTATACCTATATGATCAAATCAGTTTTATTTTGAAGAAAAAAAAATTGTAGTATTCTCTTTCTCTCTGTTTCCTTCTTCCCTCCATCTCAGGATCCCAGCTTGGATTTGCATATCATGTAAAGCTTCTTTCATTAACAGCAGATTGAATTATGCTGATTATAGCACCACCTCTGCAGAGTTCTTGGCCAGCAAGAAATTATTTAAATAATGAAGCACTACACATCATACAAATATGCACGTTCAGTGCTTTGAGAAGTACATGTAGTTCTTGGTCTCTTTCTTTCTCCTAAATTTTAAATTCATTTTTTATTTTAAATAATTTAACAAACTTGCTTGAAAACATGGATGCATGGAGACACAGACTCATTATTTTGATGCATCATCTGAGAGAAATCCCAGCAGTAAGGATGATGATGAAGGGTGTAATACATTATCTTACAAAAGGCCATTCTGATGTTGGTCTTCTCAGTGTTGTCAAGAAGTCAGTGCTCTCAGTAATATTCTGAGAGCATGCTGGGTATAGGTGTTGATAGATATGCTTGGATGCTTCTTGAGGCTTTTAGAGCAGCAAAGAAATATTTTTAAGTGGAGCAGCACCAAGTCTAGCCTTAAAGCTCTGTTGATACTAATTCTCATAGTGGCAATATATTGACTATATTGTGAATAATTTCTGACTGGTCTTAGGCAATGCACTTCCCAGTCTCCCAGAACAAACTGGAGAGTTAATGTCATAATCAGGACAATGTTTAGATTGAGAGGCACTGTAAAGGGAGAATTGGGTATAGAACAGCTTGAAATTCAAATTCAGTAGATATGAAAAATAAGCTTTCCTCAAAATCTATGAAAGTCTGTCATGTAGACAGAAGTCATTACTTCAAGTGTCCAAGTCTATGAAGCAGTCCTTCTCAGTGGGCACTTGTGTCATTGATTTCTGGGCCAGTGCAGCGGGGAAAGCATCTGAGGAGGGTGGTGTGGGTTGTGATGTTCTCAGCATTCCAAGTGCAGTGGGAGGGCTGCAGTGCTGCTGTGGTCACTGCTTTGCCTGCTTTGAGCTTCCTTTCCCTCCCCTGGCTCAGGGTGCTCTCTAGCTGCTCTGTCTCTCTGGTTTCCACATACCTTTCCCAGGCCAGACAGGGCTATTGTGAACTGTCTCATCTTCTCCTGGAGCTTTTTTCCAAAGCAACTGAATTTTGTGGTACAAGTAGAAAGAGAAGAAATTGTGGAGGAAGAGAAAAAACATGAAAAATCTCCTTTCAGTACAGCATTCCTTTTGACTAAATTGAAGTAGCTGTGGAAGTATGACTGTAGAAGCAGTAAACTCCCAGCTAATGACAGAAACAATTGTTTTTAGTGTAACTTAATTATGTTAATTGATTTGACAACTTGAGAGAAAGGGGTTTTTGTATGGATGAGTGTTAGCTGGAGAGAATTCCTGTGGAGTGGAGACAGAAACTGCAATTTAACACCAGTGCGTGGAGAGAGATCAGTAGGATGTACAGTAAGAGGACTGTAATGGGCCATAAAACTAATGTCTTTATTGAGTCCATGATTTTTAGTATCCATTAGTTATTGAATTCCTGGATTAGCTCTGGAAGGTATTCAGTAAATCTTGTGTGGGTAAAGGCTGAAGGACTGTTGGGGAGGGGCCATCTTGTGAAAATATTTTTCTGCTAATAGCTATATTCTTTCCTTTTATTGATCATGTGAATTTAGTTTGGCACAAAATATGTGAATTGGGTTTTTAAATGGTTGCTATGAGGACACTGTCCTCATCGGTGTAGAGTTGACTAGATGGTAGAATAACATCCCATACCATCATAGCTTGCCATTAAAGTCTATAAATCCAAAAACTACTCCAAGAGGCTTTTGGCATAGGCTTACTCTCCCTTATCCTGCTCTGAGATGCTGAATTTGCTCCAATGGCCAAATCTCCAGAAATCCAACAATTGCATGCTATTAGAAAAGGAAAAGTGTTCTGGAGTACTCCAGAGAAATAAAAGTTCTAAGGCAAATTAATAGGTTTTATTTGAAATTTTTAACAAGTCTGAAGACAAAGAAATAATCTCCCCAGAGAAGTATTATTAGACACAACTGTTGGCAGAGGCAGTGTAACAGCGCTGGCATGGACAGGTCCTGCTGTCTTCTACTGGCGTGTGGCCTTACCTCTTTCCTCAGCTCCTCTGAATCCCTTAGTGAGCTGAGGCAACTTACTCTAATGCCAGAAAACTATTTAGAGAGTTTAATAATTTTGTTCTGTCTTGTTGAGCTGCTTTGGCTTCCTGCATGGTTGGGGGAACCCTGCAGGTAGTGAGAAGAAGGATGACAGGAGCCAGCAGTGAGGCAGCAGCAGGGCAGCAGCACCAACAGGGCAGCAGCACCAACAGGGCAGCTTCAGTGGTGACCAGGTGTTGGGTCAGCTCAGGCATTTCATCGGGTTCTGTGGCTGTAGGGGTTAGTCCGTGGCATCAGCTCCTTGATACATGGGCCAGCTGGGCAGCGAGAGAGAAAAGGGAAGTAGGAGATGAGGAGCAGGGAAGTGAGAGGGTGTCAGCAGCAGGAGGTGTGGGAGAAGAGTGAGGTGGGCCGTAACTAGTGTTTCACCTGGATGTGTCTCTGGGATAAGGTTATGAGTTTCAGTTTCTATGAACATCTTCTGAAGGTATTTTGTAGATCTCAGTGGTGTGCAGAAGTGGGAGTAATGGATTTGAGTGTTTCTGGGTGCTAAGGACTGACTAAGCCATCAGAAAAAGAAGAGCTGTAAAAATGTTAGCTTGAGAAGACTACAAGTAGCTTAACATACAATCCTCTGCCATTGCAAGCAGGAACTGAGGGAAAATACCCCACTTTTTTACCTTAAAACACAATTTTTCATTAATGCTGTCCCTTAGCAGCTTCAAGAGGAATTGCATGTTCACTCTTCTGGAGTTGTTGGTTTGTTCTATAAGGTTCACATGGCAGAAACTGTACAGTCTTTTGAGAACTGGTTGGCAAAATTTTCCTCAAATGCTGTCTTTTGAAAATTCAGCTTTCTGCCCAGAGACGGCAGCCAGTCTATTGGCTATAAAAAATAACTGGCTCTGTTATTGCAACAAATCAGGTGTCTGGTGGTAGGCAGAGGAAACACAAGCTTGTACATACAGTCTCAGCTCTTGGAGTAATTGTAAGCATTTAAAGGAGACTGGATTGCTGTCATGACATGAGACATTATTCTTCTAGTTGGTGACATCCAAAGAGTGCCTTATCTTTTTATTAAAAAAAAAAAAAATTGAAGAAAACCCCCAAAGCACTGCAAGTACAATTAAATACAAATAAAGTAAGTGTCATGAGAAAGAAACCGTAAACCAACTGTAACAAATTAGGTTGTATTTGCCTGACTCTTGAGATAGCCTGAAATAATAATCCTGAATAAAAGTTTGTTTACTAGGCAGCTCAGATTTAATTCCCAAGTCCCATTACTTGATTGCCTTTGTCCAACACAGAACTTCAGTGACTTCCTGGCGGAGAGGCAGAGGCAGACAGGACCTTTTGACACCTGTAAGCATTTCACAGTGAGTAACTGCTGTGCCCCTTCTGTTATAATTTCCATTTTTAAAGAGAGAAGGGAACTATGTGCTCAAACTAGAAGTATGGTCCTGGAAGCATAGAGCTGCATGAGCAGGGTCTTAGCATTTATCTCACTTAGACAAGCCCTTTGGTCATAACCCTGAAGAATCTAAAAATAATGATTTTATTGTACACAGGAAAACTATTTTAGGTAGACTTCAGGAACATAGGCCATAAGAAGCCAATGTTATTGTGTTGTAATAAGAGTATCTTCACAACATATTATCCTCTTCATATTGCTGCTAGATTTATAGCGTTATAAGCTACCCGAACAACAAGTGTGTCTGTGTTTAAAATACAAACTTTGCTGTGTAATGACTTACCACTAAATCCTAATGCATTTTTGTTTTGTTTCATTTCATTTTGTGGCTCCTTTCTTGCTGTGTACTCCCAAATATCTTCAACTCTGTGCTTTCTTTCTGAGTCAGGAATGAATTTTTAAAATAAATACTTGTACTGTGAACCATAAAGCAAAATACAGAGATGGAATCAAAAGAAGAACGTAAATTACTTTTAGTATTCTGCAAAGAAACTTTCATTTGGCTTTTCCTGTTGTTCTGAAACAATGAAAATCAATACTGAAACATATATTCTGAAGGCAGGTCATCTGTGTACTGGGTGTTTGCAGCAGTGGGCTTTGAAGGGGGTACTTATGCCCCGCCTGCCATGAATCTACAGTTCTTTGCACTGAGTGTCCCAATGAAACTACATTTTAGCTGCAGCTATCCATCTCAATGGCTGTTACTTTTTACTGTTTCAGACTGCTATCTTTTATTGTGGATTCACTGATAGATCAATATGACACAAGCAAGATAACAGCCAGCTGTACGTGTCTATTGTAAGCCTGAGATGTCAGAAAGCATTTTGGGGGGATAGAAAGGATATGGCATCCACCAGAAGCCTCATAAATGCTACTTTCCTGTTAAGTAAACCCAAGTTTCCTTTTAGTTTCTCTCCCGCTTTTGTTTCTCTCCAACTTTACTGCCTGAACATCTCTATTTTGAGATCCTCCTGGCCCTTCAATGTCATTGAATTGAGGAAAATAGATTTGAAAGGGGAGAGTAGAAGTTGCTGTGAGAAAGAGGCAGTAGACGGGAGTGATGACATATCCATATCCTAACAAGAGAAAATTGCAGTATGTGTGCTCTATTATAAACTTTATTATAACCCAAGGTAAAACTTGACAGTTTTAAACTGACAGCATAAAAATAGGGAAAAATATGGGTTCTGTGAGAAGACTTCAAAACTTCTGAGAACAGGTGGAAATTGCCATAATAAAATCTCTCCTATGAAGCTGTCCAACAGAATAAAGAAATACCCTGGGGCCACTTTTTGATCTGGATAGGAGAGAAAGCTTTGTGGGTCTGTGAGACCTGGTGCTGGCAGGAATAGATTACTGGGTGCACCACAGACTGCACCTGCCCAGGGCTGCAGGCACAGCCTAAGAAGGCTGCTCTCCTAGAGCTCTTTGGTTGCCTTTAGGGTGAGAAAAATGTAGGATTAACTTTGAAGCTTTTCCTGAAATTAGGATGTATATGAAGTTTTCCTTTAATATTGGTTCTTTCACAGGAATACTTGCTTAGCAACCTGGCTTCATGAAATATTTAGAAAATGTCTTGGAAATTCCTTGTCAGTTTCTTGAAATTGGCAGCAGTTAGAAAAATGATTGACAGGGAACACAGATATACACCTACTATGATAAAATTCTGTTGCTAATATGTATAATACTGTCCCTCATCAAACCAAGCTTCCATTTTTGCACAAGTTTGTCACCAATTTTTAACGAACTTTACCCTCTATATTTTACCTCTCAATTTGAGATGAAACCCATTAAACTGTGGACTCACAGCTGAAGAAAGGCTGAGGAACTGGATGTTTATATATTTTCACTTATAGCTCTGCTTTCCTGGAATTGCAACCATAAAATGAGGCATCAGTAATAGAGCAATAAATGTATGATGAATCGTCTTGCTAAAAATAATTTGCTCTGGAGAAAACCTGTCCTTAGTCATAGTTGGATAAAATAGCACAGTGTTAATTTTGAGTGAATTCAAAGAAGCATGATGCATGAAGAGAGTTTAAAATATTCTCTGTTTTTCTTCTGAAAGGTGTCCTCCTTTCATCAGACTTTTTCTTAAATACCCATTATTGAATGTAATTTGATAGTCCCAAAGCAAACCGAGTATTTTTACAGGTCAGTGAGTAACTTCTCTGATTTGAAATGCATTTCAGAAGTGACCAAATTTTACCAGCAAGGAAGTATCCCAATCTCTGGTCACTTAACTGATTTCTTAAAAAGTGAAGTCCAGCAGGGCATCTTTGCCTCTAAAGACAGCTATGCAGAGCTGTGCCAACCTTCTGGCTTCATCAACACTCCCAGTGTGCTTTAGTGGAAGTGGTAATGCATTAGCAAGGAGGAGGTATAAAAGGAAGGGCCTGTTTTATTTCTTTTTGTAGCAGAACCTGCACAGGTACCCTGAAATAATATGGAAGAGACTCCTTTGTGTCTATTAAACCTTTTTTCAGTTGCTGGTGCTGTGACTGCAACAGCAGTGGTAATAGCAATGCAGAGGTCTTAACTCAGGAAGACTATCAGAAGCGCTTAAACTGTCAGTTCTTACAGATGTGGTTAATTGCTTTGTCTCAGGAGGTTATCTGCAGCTGAAATTTAAGGCAAATTTGTGTACATGCTGCGTAGTTTGGAGTGATTCTTCCAAGGACGAGAGCATACAGAGACTGCTTTCACAGAATACAATGTATTTTAGTTGATGTTAGCTGATCTGATTGTTTTTATAAAATGACTTGGTTTTAGCGGGGCTTTTGTGTGTTGTTGTTGTTGGTTTTCTGGTTTTGTTATTTTTTTCCTGTGTTTAAAGTCAAGTGGAGTACCTTCGAATTTGTCCTTGAGCAAAGTCATATTTCTGAAATGTCCCCTAATGCTGAATTTTGTTGAGCAGCAAACTCCTCTACTGGAACTGTGTGCGCATTGGTGGTGGTAAATTTCAAACTGTGAGCTCAGTCTCAACTTGATATTTCTGAATTGCATGCCAGCATATATATGGAAGGCAAACATGCAGGTGAGTTCAAACAATCAGTAATTGCTTGAATAAGAAGGGTGAGAAATTGAAGTGATAGAGCACTAGATTCTTCTTCAGTGGCTCAGAGTACCAATGCTGTACATGTTCTCAGGGGTTAGCATCACTCTGAGAGGAGCTATCAACCTCTTTTTATATCCAGTCCCTCACAGTAATGGTAATTGCTGCTGTAATTTTTTTTTTGAAGAAAAATAGAATATCTTTGTCTGAATATTTTTAAGATGGCACAAGAAAAGTGGCATTGTTTGAAAATCCCAGTGGTGTCATAACAAAACTTCACATAAACATTAGATCAAGCAACCACGAGCAGCCTGTGAATTATTCTGGGAAGTTTTTAAACGTGGGATTCATGATATTATTTAAGTATTTATAAATGTCATCTCATCTGCTATAAGGAAAGCTAATAGACTGTTTTGCAGACATTTCAGCTCCAAAAAGCAATTGCTTCTGTAATCAATTTCTATAAAATCGGCAAAAGTGGAAGCAGGCGTACTATGGGTCAATACCAGTGAAAGGCCTCTCTGCAGACAAAAGATTCACAGTCCATTAAGTTTCAGGTTTGTCCTGATATGGATTCCTCTGATGTATTACTATTATATCCTATTTTAGTTGACTCAGTTGCTGTGTCAGCAAAACCAAACATTTTGGCTTGTGTCCCAGCATCAAGCTGTCTGTAGAGGATATGTGTTTGCCTCCACCACGACAGTAATGAGAAACTGGCATTAGTTTGATTTGCATAATTGTACGCTTCTAACTTAGACTCTGTGTCAGTAGGAGACAACTTATTGTGATGATACTCACTGCACATTATTCGTTTTGTGCAATCAGCATTTATTTATGCAAATTTCATCATTACAAGAGGTCATTTTCCAACCTTCTACCATGAAATCACTTTTTCTGCCAATGAACAGTAAGAAAACACCATAGGAGAGCAGCCAGGTATATTTGTCATTCACACTCATTGGCCAAGACACTGAAGAGGGTTTATTGTGTGTGTGCATATGTGTTTAAAATTATGTTTTATGAAAGACTGACAGCTCTAATGACAAAACTAAAATTTGATAGACCATATGTGATTATTTTAGACAAATGCTGTCAAAAAAGGCACACACAAAACTCAAAACAAAACCATCTTGCTAGTTATGAGAGTTTCTATAAGAATAATTTATAGACTGAAAAAAATATTTTGTGTTCCCCAGATGATCAGTGGAATGTTTTCTGTGATAAGAAGCAGAACCCTGTAATTTATTCATGTGAGAGATAAAAAGACAGAATAACAAACTAGGATGTCCCACTTGTAACAGAGACCTGGAATAGCAATAAATGTTGAAAAAGCTTATCACAATAACTTGGATCTTAAGGATTCGTGAAATAACCATCAAGATTCTCTTGACAAAAATGTTTCCAAGGTTACACTGTTTATCTTATCACTAGTGGTAGAGGGACCTCCTAAGATTTAGTTTGCAAGTAGCTGAAATGACACCAGAAATGACACTTTAGACAATCACTCCTAAGTTAAAAAAGACTTAGAATATGTCAGTGCTTATAAGGTAGGAGGAAATTACACAGAACAAGTAATTTGGGTGCTGGTCGACTGAGAGAGTGATGAGTACTTAACATATTGTATCTTCACAAGAGGCACAGAGAGTTCACTGGACTTGCTAGCATGCAAACTATTGCTGAAAGTAAAAGAATGAGAGCCTGAATATGGCTTTACCTTTTATCTTCCCTAAAATAATAGAATCTTTAATTCTGAGTAGAAAAAATTACATGTACTATCTCAGCAGTTAGACTAAAATTGTAAGTATTATAACTAAATACAAAACAAAGCCCACAGATGGGCCACTTTTACAAAGAATGGTTGTTTCTAATGGTCCTTTGTATGTCAAAAAATCTGTAAATCAGATGTTGTACCACATAGGAAAAAAAGTACTTTTCAAAAGAATGAGTGTAGCTGAAGTCTGTTTATGTGCTCACTCAGAAAGGAGCATTCCAATAGCCAAGCACATGCATATGGGAGAGAAATTTCTATCCGCAGGTGTGCATGAGATGATTAGTTCCTAAATATTTTTGCAGTCCTTGCTTCATGTGGGAATATAATCCTCTGTCCTGACATATGCTGTTTCATAATTCTTGAGTGAAAAGGTTCTTAAAGAAAACTCAGTTGGGCAGCCAATGCTGTATGAGCCCCATGTGGTAAATGAAGCTATGTGAGCTCAGAGTTTAATAAGATGATACTGCTCTTTGTATCATTAACCCACAGTCAGCCAACATGCTGAATTAAGATTAGAAATTGTATAGTTAGGAATTCCTGATTATTTTTTAAAATTATTTTTATTTTTAGTTATGAGATAATTGAGAAAGAAGGAAGGCTAAATTAAAATAACTGTATTAAGACTGAATTCAATAACAGAATGAGAAAAGGGAGTAGTAAAAGAAAAAAATCTACAGAAGAAAAGTGAAGAAAAAGGATAGAAAAAAGTGCTATTACATACAAAATCTCAGAGAGGGGAAAAAAAAATTAGTTTTGCAATAAGAGCCAGTACCCTTAGAAGGACAGACAAAAATCCCAAATTACCCAGAGTAAAAGAGGGTCAAATAAGACAATAAAAGTGTGAGTAAAGGAGATACTCATCTGCAAAGCTTACAGAATCTTTGTTATGTCCAAAACGCAGGAGATGTATCTGTGAACCACCACCAATGTGAACTCCAAGTAAGTACCGTGAATGGATGATTAAGAATGGACAACGTAGATCTATGGTAAGGGAAAGACAACTGTCTGGTGACTGAAAAACATAGAGTATATCAAATATTTTTGAGAAAGTATTACGACAACCTAACACATGGAACAAAATACTCTCAGGGACATATTTGAAGGAATTAGGAGACCCCAACTGGGTAGCTGAAAGGCAGAGGCAGGAAAAACTGACAATAGGACCATGAAGAGCAAATGGTTGCATCTGGAAGAAATGAAGGGTAGATTTTTTCTCTAAAACTTGAGTTTGAAAATTGCTTTCAAACAGAACAAACTCCCTAACAACAATATTCTTTGTAATTTCACTTTTATGTTACAGAACTGGCTTAAGTAACAAAGAAGAACTTTCTCTCCTTGTTAATTAGATAAGTATATCATATATAAAAATATTATGTATGGACATTTTGATTTCATGATGTCTTCACATATGAGCTGCCCCGGGCATGGCAATGATAGCTAATTAATGCTTTTTCTACATTCCCTCTGAATAGTTATTTTGTTTGGAATGAACTGGAGAAACTCAGGAGTGTCTTTTACTAGTATGTGACAAAGCAAATTCTTGCTTTTTTTCTGAAACAAATAGATACTCCTTAACTCTCAGATTTTAATCTCATGTCATGCTACAACTAATACAGGTAGAAGGTGAATTATATAAGCCACCTTCTGACTGTCACATCCCTAGCCCAATTATAATAGTCAGGCTGAGGTTTCAATGTGGTTCTCATCTGTCAGGCATGGCACTAGATTTTCTTGTCAGAATTCAAGACAAATTTTTCTGTGAAAGAAAAATATTTGAGTTAAAAATTCCAAAGAGTAGTCTGTTTTATTCTGACTAAATATTTATGATCCCTTTGATTGTACCTGAAATACTGGCTCATAGACCAAGCTCTTGTGCAAGTCTTCTGATACTGTCTAGCTGTGGTTCATGCAAAATAAAGTAAAAATAGTTTGTCCAGAAATTAGAGAATCAGAACTGAGTAAATCACAGAGAAGAGATTTGTTCAGATGTGCTGTTCACTGAGATGCATGAGAATATATATCAAATCCTAAAACTGTATTGTCGTTGTAAGTTCTTGCAGTCATTGTGTAGATTCTCTGACAACTGAGTATGGATTGTCAGGACAAATATATGGAGAACTGGAGAAGACTGTGGGGTCTTGGAAGCTGGGGGTCAATGTCTGGAGTTGTGTGAACTCTGATTATAGTCTAGTGTTTCAGGCCCAGTCTGTCTCTAATTTTATACCTGCTCTGTGTCTATGTACTATGGAGTACTCTTCTATTAAAGGACATCACGTGAGGTACATATTGCTTAGCAGTCATCCACACCGTGCCAGTGGGTTTCTTTTATCTAAATCAAGAGCATGTGTGGATGCTTGTTGCAGATTTCAAGTACACTATGCCAATGATTCACACAAGGCAAAGCCCTGTTTGTTGAAAAGAAATCTATGGCCATGGCAATTATGATATGGCTGAACTTTTCTAATGGTGAAATGCCTTTGATTTTATGTAATAAAAACCATGCAGCCTTGGAGATATTTATTAAAATATTTTAAAATCTATTATAACTATTGATTTATGGGTGGGCAGAATGAAAAATGCAGAAACATTATAAAAGGTTCAGGAGAATGCCAACTGCTTTGAAGTTGTGCTTTAACTTCTGCAGTTACCTTTCCAAACTTTATTGGATTTGATTCAGATGCTCAGGGTTAGGTTCACCTTACCTGTCTTTAGCCATCAAAAGGCAGCACTTAAATTTTGTCACAGAGGCACCTTTTGTGGTCAATGGAGAGAGGAGGGTCCTTCTCCTGATCTTCTGTTATTGCCTACCTGCTCCTCCAAAGGCACTTGCTTTCTCCATGTTTTCACATAGGAAATACGTGACAGTTGACACGGTGCGAGGCGGGGATGGAAAGAGCCTCGCGTCCATCCCGATAGCGCCCTTGTCGGAGCAGCGTGGGGGGTGCCATGCAAACACACTCGGACACACTCAGACACACTGGGGTTGGTGGATACCCACAACCACTCACACACACACAGCTGGACAGCTTCTGCAGAGCCGTTGGAGAGGCAGGAGGGGTCCTTTGTATGGAGTTCCAAGTGGTTTATTGGGGTCCCCGCTCAGAGGGATCCAGGGACAAAGGACACAGAACACTGAGGGGTCCGGGGTTTTATCTGGGGCAGCACCAGGGAAGGGCAGAACATCAGAGACCAATCATCTGGGAGTCAAGGTGTGGAGAGGATGTGGGGTGACAGAACAGTGACCAGTGGGGAAGGCGCAGGGTGGAACAAGGGAATGAGGAACCAGTGGGTTATCAAGGAAAAGAGAACTATCTAGAACATGAACTTAAAAAGGGTAAAGGGGGTGGTAAGCCAACAGGCAAACCAACTGAGGGTAATTAACATGGGGGAGCAAGGTCTTGCGGGATCTCGCTGTGACCTGAAGGGTGGTTTTAGACCTCTGAGCCTGCCCACCAGCAGACCCTCACTGTCCCGGGGCCCCACGGCTCCCCGGCCAATCCCGCAGCGGACTCAACCACCGCAACAGACAGTGACTTGCTTAGAGTGGTTGCTTCCCTTTCGCTGAGGCTGGTGTAGCCTTGTAAGTCTGTGCCGACGCGGACGGCACTGCACATCCACTGTGTGTGTCACATGTGTCGCTTTGGCAGAAATGGTTTAAAAATGTGTTGATAAGTTTCAAAATGGGAAGACTGCACCTCCAGTCAGATGGACGAGTTAATGTAAAAGCCATGTACTATGTGCTTGAAGTATTTATAGCGCTCCTGAAAAAAACCACTAACAACTATTTTGAATAATTTTTTTGATCTTTGCATGGGAGAGTGAGGTGGGCTAAAAATCTGGAAAATCCCAAACATAGGCCGGAATTAGAATCTGAAAAATAAATTTTAATCTTTTGTCTTCTCTCAATGTGATTGACTCTGATACACAATGAGACTGCAAATATGACTTGGAAAAGCTCCTGCACTGAATTTCTTAATCATTAGGGAAGCAAAAAATTGTTTCAATCAGTAACTAAGCCTCCCAACTTGAATAATACAAGTGGTTAAATTTTAGTTTCATAGCTGAATTAAGAACTTTAAAATAAGTTTGCTTGTGGTCATCTTAAAAGTAGTTAGAATTTTTCATCTATATAGAAACTCCAGATTTTCATTTTCATTCAAATGACAATTGAAAGTTTTTCTTGACTTTCTTCTAGCTTCTTATGTATACTCAGATTTAATTCAAATGAATTAAATGTTTGCAATCTTTATTTTGCAAATAAAATACTTCATCTTAAAAATAGCAAAAATAAAGACATTTTATTTCTGGGATTACTTTTGCCTTCAGTGAAAAAAATTTGCCAAATTCAGCACTGTCCACTAGCAATTTCAATCTGAGATTTAATTCTGTGGGAATTGCTTCTTAGAAAATACAGTTTAGATATAGTGAAACATTCAAATGACTGGAAAAAATTATGTTTTAAAATTAAAATGAAAGTTAAAAAACAGTTCAAATAGCTTTAAGAAGAATTTATGTGAAATTCATAGTGAAGTATCGTCCTGACTTTGCAATGATTATATCCTTGCCCAAATTAATTTGATGAGAACTTCTAGCTCAAAACATAAAAATATGTTTATGTTTCACCTGAAGAATGTCTGGAAAAAAATTTTTAGTGTCTCTACAGAATAATTTAGTGCACATCCAAATTAAAGAAGATTATATTTTAAAATGGGACTTACTTTTTCTGTATGCCAAAATAGATTCTCCAGTAATCACAGTTTTAGTGACTATGGCATAAAAGGTCTGTCTGTAATGCTTATTTGCACTTCAGTTTTATAGTAATCCTAATTATTCAAAATAATTTTATAATAATTCTTAGTATATTTTTATAGTATTACTTGAAAGGAATACTATGAATTGATTAATCCTAGCAGGATCCCATAATCTGTAGCAAGTGTATATTATTTGGGGTTTGGATAGATGAGCTCCAGAGGTCCCTTCCAGCCCTAACTATTCTGTGATTCACAATTTCTTTGCACAGAGCACGAGGATTTAAAGATCTAGGATTCTGAAAATAAAATTACTTTAATATCATTTAATACTTCTTACATCTGCCCAAATTCTGATTTCCTCTTATACTTGGTATACCTTCATTTTTGCATTATACCAAATATAATTTGAACAGAAATGGTTTTTCTGAACCATATTTCAGTGTGTATATTAATGCTTATAAATCCAAATGCTGTTACTTATTCTATCGTTCAACAGGGTTCATGATAAAAAACAGCTCTACAGGTTTCAGGGCAGAATGTCTCTTCTTCCAAGTACAGATTAAAAGTATAACAGTAGTAAAAATATTATCAGTGGATACACTGTAACCTAACATAATTTTCCATTTTCATGACACAATAAGATTGTTGTACTAGTTTGAAAACAAACCAGTGGGAGATCACAAGTCAGAATTATAATTTAATAGGAAAATTAAACGAAATGGTACAAGAACACTGACAGAGTCAGGATACAACCTGACAACCTGTTAGTCAGGGTGGTGGTAGCAGTCCAGATGAAGGGGTCCTGTTGAAGCAGTGATCCTGCAGAAGGGTCTGGTCTTCAGCTGAAGGTCCAGTGGTAACTCTTGTCCTCTGGGAATCCAGTAGGTAAGGGGTGACTGTGGTGTTCCAAACCTCGGATTCTGGCCGGGTGGAAATGCTTGGCTCCTCCCCCCTGGGTGGAGCATCTCACAGTGGGATGATGTAAATCTATGAGTCATGCGGTGGTCCTTGATAGCCCATTAAATTGAGATAGTCTCTGGAGGGAGTTATCAGGGATGAGTCACGGTAGGAGATAATGAGCACTGCCCCACCTGCTTTAACAGTTTGTGAGGATGATAATAGAATACATACTATTGGTTACATCCTATATTGTAACCTAGGACAATCGTTCTACAGAGCAGATGTATTTTATGTTTTTTCTGGCATTTAATTCATTTTTTTTTTAACTGAAATGGGTGGGCTTGACAAAATTTAATGGGGTAGCAGGAGATGAGAATCAAGGGGCTTTTAATGATGCTTCTCCAATTCATCCCTCAAGTGGTTCCATCTAAATGGGAGCTTCATCTATACTAATGCCTTGACAAGTTTCCTTCCCCTCTTCATCAGGACTTGAGACTTAAGAGTATGACATGGTTAAAAAAGTCTCTGGAAGATTATTGCTGGTAGTTTTCTTTATTTCAAATGAATTGCCTAATGCCCTCATACCACCAAACTTATGCGTGAAAAACATCTGATTTGTCAGTTGTAAACCTGCATATAACGTTACAAATATAAATCCAGATATTACTATTTTTAAGGAATCTGTATTGCTTACAGTGATAAAACAGTTTGTCTAATCTGAACACATGAAGTGATGAACTTATAATTTTAAAAGAAAAATTAAATAGGCTTCATGGTGATGGAGGAAAGTAAGTTTCTGAAAAAACCCTCTGTTGTTTTCAGAATAATGCCTGTGATGGTCCCATATATCCACATGATGAAGGAATTAATTCATATTGCCGTTTAACTTCTGTCACAGAATACTTATGGGCAGGCTGCTAAACATGGGGATCCTCACTCTCAAATGCATCACCACAAGCTCTGACAGATTAAGTGCCCACATTATAACTGGTATCTTCACTGGATCATGACAGATCACTGTGCTTTGGAAGCACTTGTTTAATGACATGATTTACAGCTCGCTGAGGGGAAGAGGCAAAGGGCTGTTCCGGAGTGAGTAATGCCCTGTGCATGTGGGCTCTTATGAAAGGACATCATCATGGCCATTTGTGGAGTTGTCAATATCCATCACTTAACAAACGATGTTTCTGGTTCATTGAACATTGGTAAATGAGACACCTTACAAATCAATTCTGGTATGTTTGTGTTGTTCAGTGTCACTGGACAGAGTATCCTGTATGTTTGCTGACCTTTTAACTAAGAAAAAAGGTAGTGCAGAAAAAAAAGAGGTTTTATACAGAGCAACGTCAGGTGAAGCACTGAAGCTTTATTTTTGGGTGGTGGCATGTTTTAGTTACTCCAAACATCCACAGACTGCATGATATGGAATTTACAAGAATGAAACTAGTAATTATTTGCAAAAACCAAAGTTTAAGTTGGAAACATAGTAAATCTTTACATTCTAAATTTTCAGGGAATTAAAAGCCATTACTCAGAAAACATTTGTGATTTCTGTTACCTTGGCTGTAAATTTAGTTTTAGGAAGTCCTTTCAGAAACTTTACCCTGCTGTGAAACAGGTCCAGTGTAGCTGTTTCCACACAAACTCTGTAATTATTTCATTCATGAATTGTCAGAGGTAGTACAGGTTTTCTGCCTTTTCACCCTTTGGGTTCCTCCAGATGTTGTGCAATATGCATGGCTTATGTAGAGAAAGCTGCTGTAGCAGTTATAAAGGACATTCCTTGTGATCTTCAACTCTGTTTTTTTGCCTTCAACCTGCAGTCCAAAGGGCAAAGCCTGTATTTAGAGGGGAAGCAGCTGATAAGATTCAAGGAAAAATTGGGTGACTGTGCTCCATTTCACCCTAGGTTTCAGCATGTCTTTGTGTCCTATGTTTTTACTGCCTTGAATTTCCTTCAAGACCCAGAAGCATCAGCAGGAGCTTTCTTTATTCACTGGCCCTTGGCTCTATTACATGCTGATATCAGTTCCTCCAATTTCCAGGCTGCTGTGAAAGGCCAGACAAGATATTGCCAATGTTATCAGTATAGCTTCTGCCTGAACAAAACTATTTCAGTAGCAGGGCTTAATGTTCTTGATTTACCTTCTAAGACCAAGACTGATACTGGATATCCTAAGATAAGGTGATCATCTTGCATCCAAAGGCAGCTTTCCTTCATCTCATATTCCAGATGGGTATCAGAAGAGATCATATTCTTCAAATGTTCAGACGTTAGTGCTGATAAAAGCCTGCATTGCTAGGTGGAAAAGAAAGTAACTTCATAAGAGCAACATCAATTCCATCCTGGTACTGCATAGGTAATTGGTTTTGTTGGTCTGTTCTCTCTTTTAAGTAGTTGGTGCTTTCATTAGACCTGTAACAGCGCTCTACATTCCTCACAAAGGCTAATTGATACCTACCTCTCTTGCCTTCAAAAGGTTTTACGAGAATTTTTCCACCACTAATACAGGTGCCTCCCCATTCTCCTTTTCTTCTTTCCACAGTGAACTGTCTCAACTGCTCGTATTGCGTTCGCTGCCGTATATTATTATGGCACCTTGTTAAGTAGCAGTTCTAAAACTTACAGGAATTGAGGAGATGCTCTTCACAGAACCTCCCTCTAAAATGATTTGAGAGTGTCTTAGGCCATAATTCAAGTCCTTAAATCTGTATAATTTTGTGTTCTAGTAAAGTAGCCCATTTCCAGAATTTTTTGCTAAGCTACTTTCTAATCACAATTTTCTGGAAATGGGTTTTATTGTTTCCTTGAAGGCTTAAAAGTCGTCAGTGTGAAGGCTGTGTAGTCAGATAGCAGGTTGCCTTAAAGTTTGTAATAATGTAGTAATTTAGGATTCCCATGTATTACATTCATTGTAATTAAAGTCGAGTCTTCTCTAGCACATCCTGCTGTTTCAATTTTCTTTCTACTGATGTTAGTGCATACAAGGAATTTACTTGGTATGATCAGATCATACTTTATTGTTACGCTCTTTAAACATGGATGTCTAAGGTTTCATTCAGCAGAGGTGCAAAATATGTTTTCTTGGATGAGACTGCCACACGCTGCAGTTGCCAGTATATCACCTGGGAATCATAGACTATCCTTAGTTATTTTTTTTACCAGCTCCAGTTCCTGGCATTGTGGAGTTCTAATATATGGGATTTTTTGGAGTGAAGAAAATAAGTAATAGGTGTCCTTTACCTTTTTTGGCTGTAGAACAACACCAGAGTGAGATGCAGCTACATCTCTAAAATACACAGATAAACTGTATGAAGCCTGTCTAGGGCATTTATTTGCCTCTTTTTCAGGCTTGTGGAATTTTTCCTCAAAGACAGAATTTTTCTTTAGGCTTTCTTTGTGCCTACTCCTTAGGTTGCTTTAGGGCTTAGTTATTCTAAGGTGGAAGCATGAAAAGCAATACTTGCTTCCACCTCCATGTAGAAGAAAATGAATTCCATAATCTAAGAGTCTGCTTAGAAGTCAGCAGGGTTTTGGTTATTTTTAATTTTTTTTTTTTTCCGCACAAATGTAGTGATTTTATGTTAAAATAAATATGATTTAAAGGATTTTTGTCAAGCTGAAATCTTGTGATTTTTCTTACTTTTCCCAATAATATTTCCATTCTCTCTTGAGCTGTTGCTGGTAATGAACCATAGTCTGAGAAACTGCTGTGTTGGATTTCATGAAGTATGAGAACTAGTGTTCAGAATTTCTTTCATTCAAGGAATAAAATGAGGAATAAAATCATATCTCATTAATAGGGCGATCTGTGAATAAAAGAAATTCTGTCCTTCAGAAAAGAAGCCTTTCTCGGTAATAAAGTATATAATACACAAACATCAATAATAGAGAATTTCTTCCTTCGAAATATTGTGAAGGCATCTAGCATTTTGCAGAAAGCTCTCAGCATCTCACAGAATTTTGCCATAAAGAGGGCATGTGGGACTCTGCTAAAGGACATGAGGAATTGGTTGAGGAATCTGGGCTCTTGAACCAGTAGTGGGGAAGGTGATGGACAGATACGCTGTAAAAATATACAGAGGTAATGGAAATTTGAGCCACAGAAGCAGCAGGATGTTTAAGCTAACTGAAATGGAAGGTCTGAAGGGAAGTATGGACTGAGAACAAAATCACAGGGCAACACCCCCAAAAGGATGGTTGCGTCTACAGGGATGTTAAATAGTACTAATATCATAGCTGCCCAAATACAAAGTCAATTATTTTTACCCTGTGTTTATCTCTTAAGGCCTGTCTTTGACCACAACAGAAAAATGATGCTCTCTGAAAGGCAGAAGGTTAGTATTTAATTCTTGCATCCTATTTCACCTATAACAAAGCTGAAGATCAAAGTAGCATTTTGCTTCACCAAGAAATGGTAGTTCTACACCTGCACACTGAACATCCTCAGGAGATGTTCCTCTCCCTGCAGATGCTTTAGGCTCAGTACTTCTGCTCCCTCCTAATGCCTGTGAAGTGTTTAGAGCACATTTTGTTGAAATTAATAGAATACACAAAATCAAAAAGACCTGAAAAAGTTAAAAAATTTATCAATAGTGGTGAATGATCAGAGCACACAAAACCTTAGACGCCTTCCATCTTATTTTACATATGAGCCTCCTTTGATCTTCTTCTCAGTCTTTTACATGGCTTTCTTGTGCTATTATAATTGTTCTGCTGATGTTGTAGCAGAATGAAAGAGTCAGTCAAAGTCTAGCCAAGATGTGGCAACTTGAAAAAATTTGAACATCTGTTTAATTTTATATGTAACTGTTTAATTTTATATATAACTGTAATTTTTTAAGTCTGTGTAACAATTCACTTAAACAATTTATGCGCTTTAAGAGAATTGAACTTTACACAATGGTTTGGCAAATAGCAGTTTGCATCACTGTCTCTTTAGGTATTAATTTTTATGACTAAAGGAAAATTTAAAGTTTAAACATATATCCATTTTAAGAAGAAGATTGCTGTTTAGTTTATTATAGTAACTTGTAAATTTAATGTAATTTATAGTTTCATTAGTTAAAGAATAGACTGAAAACTACTACTTACTAAAATATTGTAAATTAACATGGTAATTTTATGACTGCTGCATAAAAAAATATAGGACTGAAACTTCTTTGTATAAAGCAAAACAGCGCATATAAGAATTAAAAGAACTGGCATCCCTTGCCCCATACTTCTCTTTCAAATCAAGTTGTTTTATCTTGTTTTAGGATTTTTTAATATATGATGGGCTGCGGATATTAATTTTAAAAATCATTACCTTAATATGAAAATGAAATAAAGAGGAAAGATCATGGGCTTATCTGAGAAGCCTGTGGCTGATCCTGGTGACCCACTTAGCACAATCAGGAAGCGTGGCTTGTTAGCATCAGGCCTAATTCCTTATGGAACATTTAGAGTGACACTGAGGGAATAGGAGATGATAGCTTTCAAAATCAATAGTGTTTCCTCTTCTACCAGGAGCACTAGGAACTGTTTAGAATAAGATTGTATGACAGTTTCTGCTCTATGTCCCTCTTAATTTCTGTAGAAATTGTTAAAATTTTTAAATTTTTAAATTTTGATGAATTCATAAACCCAATACCTGTACATTAGGTCACAATCAATACTGAGAAAAAAAAAATATAGTAAGTATTGCTAGAACAAAAGTTGAAGGCTACAATTTGGAATAAACTGTATTTTTTACTGATTGGCAAGCAATGTCTGCCTTTGTTGTACAGTAAATCTCAGTTGGTCTTTGTTCCTCTTATTACTGGTAGTACTGTGCTTGGGAAAAACTACTAAGTGTTATGGAGGGAGAGGACATGAAACTGGCTCCAGACTTGAGCCTCTAAATGGATGCACCTATATTAGCATTTCAGTTTGGATGAGATTTCAGTTTTGGTGTGTTTTTGAATGGAATTTCTGGATTATCCCCACTTACTGTGCTTTGGTAGCAGAGTAGATTGCAGAGTCACCTGGGGACTGTGGAAAACTCTGGTTGACTTCCCAATGGTATATACAGTCTGATCATACTACTCCTCTGGTCAGCCATGGAGATGGTATGTCGCAGGAGAAGTTTTCTGAGTGCCTAGGATATGTGTTTTAGGAGGAGGTTGGTAGGGAACAGATGCTGTTGGTAGGGAACAGGTTACTGAAGTGGGATCCCCATTCCTTAGTGCTTGACTCATATCAAACTGTTCCTTGGCACCCAAAGGTCTTCATAGGTAGAAGTGAGAAAAGTTCTGAAGGATTGAGGGTCCAGTAGACCGGCTGGGGAAAGCCTTCCTGTACACTTTGGAAATTCAGCAGCTAAGAACATGCTGAAGATGTTTTATTTTGAGGAGAGGATTTTAATTAATTGCACAATTATGGTATTGTCATGAAACACTTAAGAGTCCTCTTGAGCCTTGCCAGGTTTCCAAAGAACGAGTCTCAGAAGTAGTTTCTGTTAAATACTGTAGAAAATGCTGCAATCATAGAAAGTTTAGCTTTCACTTTAAAATACACATGAGATGTCCTGATTTGGAAGTTTAGTTCTGCACACTTTTATGTAAAAATGCAAAATTCAGCATGTTTACTTCTATGGTCCTTTGCTATTTCAGAGTGTGGGGAGGGGGCCTGCACACACCTGCATGTAAAGGCACCACCCCTTTTTATCTACAACCTTAGACATACATTTAGAATCTTGTAAGGGGCCAGTGTATAATGTAATTATACAGTCACCTAAATTGCTACACAATTAGAGTTCATTTTGAATGTGCCATATAATAGTGCTTCAGAATCTGAGCTTTAATTGAAGATGTAATTTAGCTTCTTCTCCTTATGCTTACAGAGATAACCTTCAAAATGTCAAATGAGCCTAAGCAGTTGCCTTGATTTCTGTCTGCATCTGCAGACAGCTTGAAACCGTAGCTTCAAGAAAATGATACCATGTGCTGCTCCCTTCATCCTGGGTGCTGCCTCTGAGGGAGCCTAACGAAAGCATTGTTAACTATTTCACAGCTGATAGATCAGGCAGAAATAGCGAACCCAAGAGGGTCTCTGATCTTTTTAGAGATAATTACAAGGAAATAAAATATAGGTTCCATTGATACCATTTATTTTGTTATTTTTGTTGAGCTTATACATTATAGGGAAGAATTGATGAATTAATTTTTTTGCTATTAATTTAATATCCTTCTCTTTGTGCTCAAAATATTGAAGAAGGTGCTGATGCAGCCTTTACCACACCCCTGACAAAAATATCAAGTAACAAAGTAACAGCTCTGCTGTTTTCCATCCAACTGCAGAAACTCCTTCCTTCTCATCAATGTCTTGTGTCACACAGTTGATGTAAAAGATTCCATTTTTTTGGAATAAATGCTCTTCTCTCTCCTTTTCCATCAAATTGAGTTATTCATCTAGTAAAACTCATAAAACACATAAAATAGGTGGATTAAAAAAAATGGCAAAAATCCATATGTTACAGAAGAGGGCATATATCCAGGAAGATAGTGTAAATCCAAAAAAAGCATTTCTGGGAACTATATCAATGTAGCTAGAGCAAGCTTACTGTAATACAAGATGTCTGGATACTGGCTGTGCCAAATTTCTATTTTTTAAGTGTACTATACCTTAAAATGAAAAATACTGTATTGTTTCTTGTCACAAAGCGTGGAGAGAAGGTCGAAGCTATGATTCTGCTTGCATCCTGCCTGGTGGTTTTTGCAGGGTGCTGGCTGCTACCAGTACAAGTAGGATGTGCTGCTGGGTCGTGTTTTCTGGGGAATTGAGCAGAAGCACTGAAAGCTTCTGCTTGACACGGCGGCTTTGGAAGCCTAGTGAGGACTCATGAGAACTATTCATCTGTTTCATGACAATACTTTAATCTTGCAATTAATTAAAATCTTTTCCCAGTATACAAGCCTTCCTTCATCAGCCTGACATGCCATGCATGGAAAAGAACAAGAACTGGCAAAGAATTATACAGATTTGTGACAGAACTCCGAATAATGCCACATTGATTATTTAGATCAGCATAGGGCTAAGCTTTCATCTAATGCAGTGCTTAAATGACAAGGGTGATTCTCCCTTGAGAAAATCCCAGGTCAAGATTCTAAGTCTGCATTTTTATCCTGATGTGTTTATGACAGACTCTTGTATTAGTTGCATGAGACTTAGTAGGAGCAATACAAAGACCACTGTAGTAATAGAAACATTCAACTGATTTTTACATGCTATTGTGTGCATTTTGAGCCATGCACCATATCCTTTTAGTGCAGTGTACACAGTTCAGTGGAGCTAAATTTTCCTTCAATCAATAGAAAAGGCTCGTATGATGGCTTAGTATTAGACTGACATAGGCTACTTTAGACTGCCTCTTTCTCATTTTAATTTAAGGAAAAGTAACTTCCTAAACTCTTCCTATGTTTACATAGATGCTCTCAGTGAAAATAAGGCTGCTCAAACATTTAAAAGGTCTTTTTACCCACCTATCAAGAATGCAGTTGTCCTTAATTTCAGTTTTAGCACCCCTGCTACTGGTACTTCTAATGTCAGGAAGGGATACATTCCCTAGCACTATGTTTTATGCAAATGAACGTCACTGTGGAAAAAAATACTGAGAGATATAATAGAGTAAAAATCCTGAAGCACTGAATTATAATATGATAAATTATATTATATTATATTATATTTTCATGAATTTCTTCTAATGCTGGTAAAAATTGATTTTGAAATAGATATATAATGAAGGCGAGGGATGTCTTCTTTTAATATATTACATTTCTACCACATTATATCATTTCACTCAATTGAAACCTCAAGTGAGCAAATAATTTTTCATCAGGGTGTGTGTCGGGGAATAGTTATATTCATAGGTACTCTGTGAACATGGAATTATCAGTATTTCTCAGACACTGAGAGTGTTTAATGCTGTTTTGGACACTTTATTTTCCAAAGCTTAAGACAACATCCAGAAGCAGTTGAGCCTAAGTGGATGTTGTGGATAGAAAAAGCCATTATACTAAATTTTCACTGAAGGTGAAAGTACAAGCTTAACACTAATTGATGTATAACCCTTTCCTTCCTGGAATGGGGTATTTTATAAACTCTATATCCGGCTTGATGTTTGCATACACTGAAGAGTTTTTAGATAAAGCCATCTAAGGTGGAGCAGAGCAGCTCCATTCCTGTAGACAGACAGAGCCATGGGATGGAGCTGGAGATTGTTCAGAAATAGCTCTTGGAGTCATGTGTAAGTTTGGGCTAAAGCTACCAGGAGCAACAGTTCCAATTAGAGGCTGCTCTTCTCACTGTCAAACCTCCAATCACTTTAGCTTGGTTTTGTGGGGAAATCACCAGGAAAAGTTATGTAGCTCTACCTGTGGTATAGAAGGTTAATTAATCTGAACTTGATATTCCATTATAATTGTGTATCTTCTTGGAAAGCAAGGATATCTATGAATAGTAAGCAGATGGGGAAGGTGGATTAATGTTGGAAGACATAACTTCTTTGCCCATTCATAAGCAGAGTTAAGTGAATTTTCTTCCTCAGCAGAGGAAATTAAATTGTAAAAAGGAAAATTAAAATAGAGTTTTAGGGAGATACACCTAGTGATAAATATGGCCCAAATTCATCTATTGCTTTAGAAAATTGCAAATGGAGGAAATTATAAAGCTTTGTATTAATATTTTTCTAGTAAATTTGTAGATTTTTCTTTCCAAAAGTAACACCTTTTCAAGACTGACCTACATTTAAGAGGAAATGCACCTGACATTGAAACTATCTGGTAAGGAACAATCAATGTAGTCTCCAGTTTTTTCAGGTTAAATTGACAGACTGATTCAAAACCTTTTGTTTGGCAAAAGTTACAATTTCACATTGACCTGAAACAGTGATTCTGTCATCTCTACCTCTTCCATTTGCATAGTATCCATCCATAGAACGGTTTGGATTGGAAGGGATCTTAAGGATCATCTGGTTCCAACCCCAATCTAGGCAAGGACACCTCCCACTAGAATTGGCTTCCACTTTCTCAGTGAAGTTTGATTATTTCTCAGTGACTTATGGAGGCTGTACACTGAGGCCTACATGAACAAAGTCTAGCCTATATGTACTGGCTTTCAGGTGCACTATTTGTGGAGATTTTTTTCATTCCTTTTAAGAGAAGCAGAGAAAGGCTCAGACCAGAAACCACCTTGGTTGTCCTCCTTTTTTCCCCCCTTCCTCAAAAAAACCCCAAGCCAACACTGAGCTGCCCAACTATAATTAAATTTGTGATCCAGAAAGCTACATTCAATTATTCTCCATAGTAGCAGCACACTGGCTTCTTTAATTTATCAGAAGATCCTTAAAATAAAGGATTGTAGCTTTTTCTGTCAGAAAGCTTCCTCCCTTTTCATGAGATTCCAGTGCAAATGTATATTCTAGTAATCCATAAACTTAAAGTATCCACTTGTGGGCTGTTATACTGTTTGCTCTTCTTCACAAATGTCATAAATGGGTGTATAATTTGATAGGTTTAAGTGACAAAAAAAAATTTTTGTAGGGTACAGTACAGCAACATCATTGTAATTAAACTTATCTAAGTTTAGGCCAAAGGCATCAGAGGATTTATGTCTTATGTTTTGCATCTCTCTCCGAGTTATTTTATTAACATAGGGTGTCTTTAATTATGCAGAACTGCAAACTGCATTATTGATATTCTATAAACATTAACTACTAGTGTCTCTAATGAAGCAGGAAGAAAACATGCTTGCTTCTTATTTGTCAGGACTTGCAAAGCGCTAAGTATTTCAAATTCTCAATTCTCTCCTTACATTGCATAAAGTAGAAGGGATCTGAGACACGTGACCTACCAGCTCAGAGTTTATACTGGGTGATATATGTGTACATACATCTCTCTCTCCACACATATACACATACCTACACACATATATATATGTGTATGTATAGATGTGATTTCTAAAGTGGCTTTCATTCCCATCAGTGGATGCTACATGTTTTAACCTTCAAAATCATTAACTATGCTTGTTTTCATTTATATTGCCATAGTATAGGGAGAGCAGAAGGATAAGAACACAGATTATAGAGGGTACTGTGAAATAATTACTAATGGAAATAGAAATGTATGTCAGAGAGAAAACAGTGATTTACCCAAATTATTTACACAATTCCAAGCCAGTTTCTCTGAGATGAATTCAAATATATTCAGAATCCCTGCATTTACATGTTCAGACCTACCTTTATGAGAGTGTGGTCATAGTCTATATAGCAAAGAGTTGGAGAAGCCAAATAGGAGACTCCCAAATAAAGAAGAACAGATGTTGTATCCTAACAGAATGAATTGGATGGCTTGCTTAGTTAAATTGACACATTGAACCCCAAACTTCTGGCAGAAGAAATGAGTTTTGTCAAGACAATATTTTCAGAATTGTTTTTACTTGTAATTTCCCTCCCTGTTTATTAATTTAATATCTGTTAAGCAGTTTAGAACTGCTTAATAACAAAAGAGAATTCTAAATAATTTCTGTAGATAACATACTGTTGCACTTCCAGCCTCATTCAGTACTTTAACTTTGGTTAAGTACAGAGTTGTCCAAGGACACAATGTTGGGAATCAGTTTTGATATGCTGACCTGCCCTGAAAATGAAAATAAAAAACAAAAATAAAAAAGAAAAAAAAAGGAAGAGATTTCTGCAGTAATAATGAACTCTGGCAGAATACTGTGGTCCATGTCTCTCTTGAACGTTAATGTTTATACCTTAAGATCTGAAATTGTCATCTAGAAGAAGAGGAAAACTAAGAATTTTTGAAATTTAACATCATTTTTGGCAAAATTATTTTTAGCAGACACAAACAATATCCAGGCCATAACAGACACAAAGCAATATCTTCTTGTCTAAGTGTAAATGCTAACATAAGTGCGATAACATTGCTTATCTAAAGTGACAGATATTAAGGCCAGCAGGGGCTCAATTGTGGCATTTATGCTTTTATATCTTTAGATTCTGAGTAAATCTCAGGCATGGAAGGTAAACTGAAAGTATCTTTCAAGAAAATCTCCCTAGGACCTGTTACTAATCAATAGAGGAAGTTGTATGAAGATCTCATTTACTGGCTTTAAAATCTAAGGGAAAACTAGAGATGTTTGATGTCTTTGTTCCTGCATATTATAATAGAAAGATCTTTGGGAGATATATTTTCCTATTGAATGATCTTAAAAATAATATTGATGTAATACCATCAGCTGTATTCCCTGGTAACAAAAGAAACATAGGGAAGGTATCAGTCCTTAGTTTGTATTGAACAGCCTCTGAGATATTACCTTGGAGTAAATTGTGTCTTAAAATTTTGATATACTTGTGTTTGGGTCATGGCTCAAATAGTCTTGCCTATGCCAGGACCATGCAACATTTTGACCCTATGCCCTGACTGTGCTGAAATTAATTTTGAAATCTAGGTGTGTTGCTTTTTTGTTGTATAACTCAAATGGGACAAGGTAAGAGACTCTGTGATCACAGTTCAAGTGATGTCTCTTAGACAGACATCAGTGTGGATGTTTAGATGATCCCCACTGGCTTCACATGAAGGCATTGAAAAATTAATTGCCCATAAACTGACTGCAACTTCAAAAGTATTTAAAATAGCCTACACAGGCATATTGGAGGGTTGATTTCTGTAGACAGCAATTAAAGTCACAATGAAAATCCTTAGCTAAAGTAACTGGTTTAACTGAGATGTGGGTGTTCACCCTCAACATTTCATGTCTGAGTTTTTATATTGAGAATTGATGTAAACAAATACTGGCACAACTGAATAATGTAACTATTGTGTGATGCTGTTGGGCTGGCTCCTCTGGTCCTGTGCCTTCCACAAAACCAGTTAAAGTGAGTGGTCACGTGAAAATAAATCCTGTCAGTACCCACAGTTCTTTGGCCCTGGAGCTTTCAAAGAGAAACTTAGAAAGAAGCACAAAAACTGGATCAAGAGCCTGCAGTGTGTCAATGAACTGCTGAGGGATGCAACGTGACAACGTAATCAAATCTCACATGTCTTTACAATGACATACCAAGCCTGTAGAATTCAAAATGGCTTAGCTTGCTGAAAGCCATGGCCAAAACATGTTTTCTTTTAGCTGCAACTATTTGGAAGAAATTAAAACTAATTTTTTGAATGAAATTCTCTGCTGTCCAGAAAAGAGAGGCTTCTTTGACCCAAATATTTTCAGTGATACAGAGCTTGAACTGAAAAAAATCCAATTTAACCAGATGTCTTCTCAAATTTCCTATCAGTGCTTGAATCTGTGGGAAAGATATGATACCTATGCTATATTAATTAAAACCCAAGTTCCCTGTTTCTGATTTTATAAGAATCTTCCAAGAAATCCATTAGAAGGATTTGCAATATTGCATACTTCCAGTGTAGTGTCACATACTGAATGTGTTAAAGAAAAGACAGTCTAGCTAGCAAATTAGACATAATAACAGCAAATCTCAAATACACTAGTCATTGTGTTTATTGTATAGTCAGATTACACACACTAGGTCCTGGCTTTTTTCTTCCTTGGTCTGTTCAGCATGTTCTCTCAAGGAAACAGTGTTTGATTACATACTTCTGGTTTATATTTGACTCTCTGTAGGTGTACGCATTAAAATGTTTTTCTCATACTTTCTAGTGCTGCATTCGCAGTTAGTTTTTTCCCTGTTGCATGCCTTGCACACCAGAAGTACTTCTGTAATTGCCATATCACAGTGTACACTTTTATGTAGACGGACTAATTGGTAAATGCTGCTTTTTGAGCTACTGTTTGTTAGCTGTAGTGTCATTTGTGCCATTCAATATTCAGTTGTATATGGTACTAACAGTATTTTTTGGGGCTTAAAAGTAATGACTTGTTGATTGTCCTTCCACAACAGTTTCCAAAGCAATATTTTTTCTTCCATAGGCTTTGTGTTCATAAAATATTTTTTGTCTATATCAAAAGTGTGGGTGTTTATTAAGCTTTCATAAATATTTTGTTACATTCAGTCATAGAGCAAAAATATATCTAAAAGACAATAATAATATTTTTTAGTTAAGAAAGATGTTCTGTCTGTGTATAATCTAATGCAGATGTGCTAATGGTAAATACCCATTCTGACATTCTTTGAAAGTGGCCAGAACTGTATATTTAGACCCACACCAGACAGATTTAAATTACAGAACGGTATTTTTCAGAACTTCTACTTGCGCCTTCTTCTTCTTCTTCTTCTGAATATAGTAAGTAGACTTTTCATTTCAGAGACAGGAATGTCTGATTTTTGCTAATCCCACAACTTTACCATATTCCAAGCCTGCAGCAGAACCACAAACAGGGATTCATTTGCTCATAGCTTGAAGGAGAGGCCCCAAGTGAATTTATTTTCTTTCTCAGTTTTTCCTTTACATTCCCAGGGAAATGTCATACAAGCTGTCTGGAATTGGTTACTGAGGGACATGGTCTTTCAAGCAATTTCTCATCAGCCTTTCTGTTCTATAGGGAAATAAAATGGAATCTTGCTAAATAGTGAGTCAGAATTCAAGGCAGATATTGATATGATTCTTAATAACAAACAAATATCAAATGATCATGAAAATCATTACTGGCTCTATGTGCTTTCAACTTTAGTAAGAAGGATTTTTAGTTGAAATTTTTATATGTAAAATATAAATAGATTTTTAATAATTTACAGGATCAAAACTGAATATGGCTGTGATATTTTAACATATTGGTATTTCCACACAGTGGGGTGGTAGAGGGTGTTTGGGTGTGTGATTAGGTGAATGTATGTGTTAGTTTTTTCTGTCATTCATCAGCTAGGTGGTTTGTTTGGGTTTTTCTGTTGGTGATTTAAAAAAAAATCTTAATAAAGTATTTATTTTATTAAGATTTCATAGATATTAAAATTTAAGATATTTAGGCCTTGATTATATACAGAAGTTGTCTTGCTAAAACAGGCTAATTCCCTGCATCCTGCTATGCTGAGCCCTCATCTACCTGTGACCCTGAAGAAGACAGTCCAGAGACCCTGGAGTTGATCCTCCCATGTGATCAGCCTTGCAAAGTCAAATGTGTCCTCATGTTGTGTAGCTCAGCTACCAAACTGCTCTCTGGAGGGAAAGAGAATAGTGCCTATGCCTGTGACCACAGTAACCCAGAATTTCATCAATACCAGTAGTCTATAACCTCACTTTTAAACTATTTATGAGATTCTATGATTAAAAAAAAAAAAAGAATAAAGGCTATGTATTTGGCAAGTTTTGAAACACTGAATCTACATTTACCTGAGGAATGAGGTCTCAGTGCATGCATCTCTTACTTTGCTTATTTATTTTGTTGACTCCCTTGTGAAAAGACCCTTAATCTCTGACCAAACATACTATAGTATGTTTATGTCCTTCAACATTCTCTCCATGTAGCAGTCAGTCAGTTTGTTGTGGGCAGTCAGTGCCCGTGGAAGGCAGCTGAGTTCTCTGCCTTAACATGAATGCAAACATCCTTTTGCAGAGCTCCCTCTGGGAATGTGCACAGTAATATCACAACACCAACCTGAAGCCACAGACATTTGCAGTCACTGCCTGTGGGGATAGAGGAGACAGCGAGGGTATCCTGACAAATACTGTACTTGCCTTTTGTCATTGTACTTTCACAGGACAAGTGTGGCACCAAGGATTATGGAGTCAATGGCTAGTTCCTATTTAAATATCAGATGTATTTGGAGTGAGTCCCATGACGATGGGAATCAATCACCTGCTAATGCTTTAACCAGCACATAGAGAATTGTACAGCCATAGAAATAGTGCTTAAAATAAAAATAATATTTAAAATGAAATTAAAATTACATGTTAAGGAAACATTACATAGACATGGGAGCCAATGCAGACTCATACTGAAAGATTTTAGTAGTTACAGTGCAAGGTGTAGGCTTTTTTTTTTTTAATAATCAAAGGATTTAAAGAGTGAGACACTGTCCTTTTTTAGGGACTATGCATTTTCCCTTGTGAATTGGAAGGCATTATTCACAGCAAGCTAGTGTAGTGTTTTTGCGATTTGCCAGTATGACAGCTAAGGTTCATAAACCTTCTTCAGGCTGTTGTCTTCACATCAGTGATTTGCCAGAGAGAAGCTGGCAGCTGATGTTGTTTCACTTTAATGGATTTGATCAGATACTCATACATTCATTAAAGATTTTTTGTGGTTATGTTTTAATTATATCTTTAGTCCCATCGAAAAGGCTTTCTTGCTCATACAAACAGCAATGCCATAAAGCAAATGTTCATCGTTGTAGTCTGGGATCTGTTTTTGAATTCAGAAAAAGTTTGCAAATAATTAATATTTTCTTTGAAAAAAGAATTTATTTATTGATGCTTTGCAAAAAAAAAAACCAAAAAACACTAAAAAAACCCCATGCTACCTGTTTACAGTAAATAGTACTCATAAAAGCCTAGGGTGGTCTTTTCCAGAAGGAAGTTCAAGTATTCCCTACATCTCTCAGGAACTAGTATACAGGCATAAAACTTAAACAATTGTGTTTGAAGAAAAACATCTCAATTTATAAAAAGCAGTGGCTTGCAAATTTACTATGCAAGAAATGATGTGCGGTAAATTTTATTTTTCCTCAGGCGTATTTAGAAATTTACAGAGTTTGGAAGCTTAAGAAAATACTTGACATATGTTTCAAAATGGGCTGATTTTGTGCCTGTGTATAGTTATGTTTATTTGTCTCATGGCAAGAAAAATCTTTTACTCAACAGTGTTAGAATTAGGCCATATTGTATTTTAGATCCAGTATATCTCTTTTTTAGGAGTCTGTTCTTAAATCTCTATTTTACACTTTCCTGTGCTCCAGTCACTGCAGTTGTAATGAGTAAATGCTGTAGCTTTCAGTTCTTACCTCTGGGACAAATAATAGGAAAACTCTGGAACAGATGGAGTGGGCTTTCTCATACATGTTATCCATTAATGTCAAACAACAAGCTATAGAAAATGTTTCTATTACACAGGTGAAAAGAAGATAATAATATCACCTGTTTTCAATAGTGCCTATATTCACACAGTTTAAATTTCACTTTGTCCCTGTGCCTTACATTACCTATTGGCTCTTATCTAGACCATAAAAGGTGCTGAGCCCATGGGAAATACTAGACACAATGGCTTAAAAGGAATTTAGGCCATGTGACTACAGGCCTTTCTATGTTACATACATACTGGGGACCCAATATTCTCCTTCCCAGCAATTCTGAGGAGGCAGTATTTCTTGTTTTGTGAGATGAAATTACCATTTTACAGCATTAAGAGCTTGATCCTACACAGCCACTGGTATAACTTCAGTGATGTCACATAGTTTAGGGCACTCAAAGGTTTTCAGTTCAGCTTGGCCGTTGTTGAACAGAGCAATAGTATGTCAGGTTAGTCAATGCCACTTCTTGGACTTTTGACACCTGTGCACAAAGTTTGCAGTTGGCTAAATTTTAGTGTTCAATCAGTAGCTAGACAACTTTATTTTAACATTTATGAGTATGGATTCAAAGTATCTTTGTTTCAGTACCTCTGTAGAAATTAATAAAAGACACTTTTACTCAGTGGTTCCTCCCGCATATCTAAAGGTTCTTTCTGTTTGTTTATTTTTGCACAAGCAAATATGGAAAATATTTTACCTTCCCTATAGTTAAATTAATGGTTAAATATACTGCCCTTTGACAAGCTTTCTGACTTAGATGAAACATTACCCAGGTTGATTGCCACAAGGCTTAATTTTATCAAATGTGTTGAGATTCAGTAATTCTGGTGATGATTAGATAAAGCAGGAATAGCAATTAAAGTGTATACTTAAAAGCACTTGAGAACAAATCCACTTGCAGAAGTACTTCACATTTTGGATTTTGGAACACTTTGTAGTATAAAGGAACCTCTTAATCTAAAGAAATTGTGATCCAGTTTTCAACATATCATCATTTTGATGGATAGTCTCTAACTGCAGTATGTATTACTTCACTGGGAAATTCACGAGAGCCAGGGTTAATGAAACTGCATGGGTTTCAAATCTGTCAAAATGGGCTGCCTGAGAGACTGGCTTATGCCTTTGTTCTTAATGAATGCCACAACAAAAAGCATTCCTGTGGGCTTTTTCGTTTTTTTTTTCCCTTTTTTTTTGACTAAACATGCTTAACAGTTAGTTAACATGAAAAGACCTTCTTGCTTTCTTGTGGTATTTCCTGGTAGGGGTCTTTTTCATAGTGTGTACTTATTCATGAAACTTTGCACCGAAAATATTGAAAAAAAAGACACCAGGAAAAAAAAAGCACTGTTTTTTAAATGGTAGGTACATAGCTACAGATGTAAATAATATATGCCTTTCTTTTGGAAATTCCATTAGACAGAACTTTCTTGTGTTACAAAATGGAATGTGAGACTCAGAGGCAGAGTACTTTGGAGTAGAAAGACCAAGAAACTGAGAAGCTCAGAGTATGAGAACCAAAACCCCCACTTTTCCTAAAGTCAGAATAGTCTCTTTGTGTATGATTAATATGGTAATTCTTTTATTAAATACTAATAGGGTAGCAAAAGAACGTAGGAAAAAGTATGCTGAAAAAAGTGAGGGTTTTTTTCCTTCTCCTTTTTATTGTCAGTCTGTTTCTTCCCTATTCTGATATCATAGTTAATGATCAAGTAGATTTGTAGTCATAACCAAGTAATTCTCTCTTCTGACTCCCCAAACCTAGTTGATTTTTGTTATTTTTTACCTTTAGATAACTTTTGATCATAATTTTATTATTGGGAAATGCCTGTGTGTGGCACTACCTTTCTCAGCACCCCCAAAATTATTCTATTTGTGTAGGGAAGGATACTGAAGCTTCTGAGGAGCTGATTTCTGAACACGTAAAACTTGTTACTTTCATGATCTGAGTAAGTTTCCTAAAATGAAAAACAAAAAACCCAATTGGTTTTCCTATGGACTTAAGACTCTGGTCTCATTAACGTCATGAAAAAACTGTACTTTTTACAGCTGTTACCTAAGCCATCATCCATTTGTGTTTCTCTGCATGTTCAGTATCTCAGCAGATGCAGGAAATACTTGCTACACGCTGCTGGCAACACCCGGAGCTGAAGTCCCCCAGTCTCTTTGAAGCAGCAGCAGTATGCAGAATATCAATTAATTTACAATTTCAGGCTTCCAATTGGTTCCTTCGAATGGAAAAACTTGCCCTGCTGCACTGACAATGCAAATAAGTAATCTGAATAACTGAGAGAGGTGATTGGAGTTTTCATTTTAAAAAAATCTGAAGTCTTTCCCCTACTCTTGTTTGTGTTCTACACAAAAGTTACTGTCCTGATCTGCTGGTGGAATTCTTCAAGCATAAAAGCTCAATTTCTTCTCTTAGCTTTAGAAAATCCACAGCAAATTTATTCTTCTTCTGATTAGAAGTAATCCATGTAATAGGTTAGTAGGAGAATACTTTTTAAGGCCTTTTTCTGCCTACAGCCCATGTGGAGAGCTCAAACCTAGGATGCAGTTGAGGCAACTGCTGAGACTGGATCACTGAAAGCTCGCTCATAAAGTCTTGTTTTAGAAACCAATATGTTCTAATTTCTCTGACTATTGTGAGTGCTGCTGAGTATGTATGCTGCTTTTTCACACTATAAGTGCTTTTTCTAAATATCGAAAAGAGAAGCATTCCATTGGGTTCACATTTCTTCTTTTAATTTATTCATGTGTATGTACATTGCTTTTCTCCTGCAGTGCTATGGCCCATTACTGCATGAGTAAACTGTGTGCAGATTTTGCAAGTCTCTGCCAGAAGATGTTTATTACTCTCATCATTCTTATGAAAATCATGTTCCAGCAGATTCAGGCAATGTGTAAAACATGGTATGTGTGAATTGGCCATTTCACACTACACTTACAATATTACCAGCAATAATAATACCAGGGAAGGGGCCTTAGGGAAGGGGATAGACCGTACGTTAATTTGGTCATGAAGCTCTTATATATGTGATCTTTGTCAAGCCCAGAGGTGTAATGAACAGTTAGCTTCTTCTCAAAAGTCACTACCAATTGCTGACAGAGCTGATGAGCCAAAATATTGATGCAGAAAAGAGCTTGCCAGTTTTCCCACATTTTGCCCGTTTTGGGAGGATGGTTGTAGTGTGTCTTGAGGGTTGTCTTACTGAGTAAGAGACAGTGCTCTAAAGAAAGGTTTGATGTTGCATAAACAGAGAATCTAAATATGCTCCTGACTGTTTTAAACTTCTCTTGTAAAGCAGTGCACAATCTGAGTAATTGCACCATGGTCATATGGCTGGTGTGAAAGTTTCAGGCATGCTGATTAAATAGTTCTTGTAGTAAAAGATACAACATAGATCTTCTCTTTGCTGCATAAATGGTAACAGCACTGGAGCACCCCTATCATTTTTCTCCTTCATTCAGATGCCAATTCTGCTGCTTGATCTGGTTTACTCTTCATTTGCGTTTGCATTTTCTGTGCAGTTCTTGGATTCCCCTGCTCTTTTTGTTCAGTGAATAGCTTTTCTGTGTGCTCTGCTTGAGATACAGAAGGCTCCATTAGGATTATTAGCTTGGGATTTATTATATTTCGGCACAAGTTTGCTGGATTTTTAAAAAATCTTTTAAGACTTTTAAGTTTTTATTGTTTATGCAAATGAATTGATAGATGGTAAACCTGAAGGAACCAAAATGATTAATTATAATAAGAGGCCTAGTACATAATCAGAGACTGGTAGTACTAGGACATGCCTTTTTCTCACTGCATTCTCATGGTCCATGTTTAAAAGTGGGCATGATTGGAACAACAAGAGGAAAGTTTCTGCTCTTTCCCCAGAAAAGTATCCATTACTTTCTTCTTCATAAATTCCATTGTACATCATTGTACAATCAGGTGTCTTAAACAGAATCCTAAGACAATTTGAAAAAGTAAAAATCATCAGGTTAGCAAAAGAGTCTAAAAAATTTCAGTCAAACTGAGATGTCTCTAGCATTGTTTTTACCCAGATGTTTGTCTCCCCACTAATATTCAGGGCTTAGAATAAACCTGGAAATTTGTTTTTCAATATTTGTTGGGGTTTTAACTGGCAGTACTTCTTACACTCCCCAAAACCCTACTTGTAAGAGGTATCATCTCTGTACATCCTAAAAGAGAAAGTTGACTTTCACAGCTAGAGGAGATCTCTCCTTGCCAGCACAAAAATTCAGTATCTGTAGAATCTTAGGTTGAAGATCGTTATTTAAATTTCACTCCTGTGAGCAGGTCAAGAAGGAGGTGTTTTTACTCAGGTGCTTTAGAATAATATTCCTAATTTGAAGACTTTACAAGATAAATTAAGAAAACGACTAACACAATAACCAGGAAGTTTCAATTTCATCGAGTTATCATACTAAAAACTGTTCCTTTGTTTATAGTTTCTTGTCTTCAAGTCAGTATCTAAACTATGACATTGTTTGACTTCAAGATCTAGTTTCTTTTGTCAAAAGCTTTAGAAGCCCATATAAATATTTGCTGTTTCTTCCTCATTCAGTTTTGTTTACAATCCCCAAAGTGCTAAATAGATGACAGTGACACATCTTCTTTTGTAGGAGCTGTGCTTGCCTGCCCCTACATGTGTAATTTATTCTTGTTGCAGTTGTTTCAGCACTTTTTTTTTAAAGCTTACTAGTGCCTGGCTTCCATAATCACCCCAATACCTTTCTGAAGGATAGACACAAATTAAAATGCCCCCAAGTCCCCTGCAGTAGTAGATAATTTTAGGCTGACAACTTTTTTTACATGCTACTCAGCCATTTCGTTCTGAAGTTCCCTTAGGATATCTGCATGAAGATTAGTTTGTATCTATAGGTTATTGCAGTTAATATGTATTTCCTCTTGTAACCAAGCCAAATCTGTGGGCATGGCTACTTCTGAGAGGATGCAGAATGTTAGCTGACTGTGTCCTAGATGCATAATGAGAGTAGACATGCACCATCCTGTAGGTGAGAAATCTGTGAGGAACATGAGGACCAGAACTATGGGTCTTAGTGCAGAATGCATTTGTCCTGCACTCCAGAAAAACCTTTTATGAATGTCATGTGTACCAGTAGAATAAGCTAGTGAAATAAGTCATGAAACAAACAGAATGTATCATAAATCTCATGATACTTAACAAGAATGAATCAATAACCTGTGCTTAATGAACAGATCAGACTGAGGATAGGCAGTTGGCAGGTGTGTGGAGGGAATAACTCCGTTACACCCAAAATGGTCAGGAAGAAGCCACTTACCGGTTTCTGAGAGCCCAGATATCTTCTGACTGGTAGGTGTAACAGAGTGGACGTGATACTCAAGACAGTCAGTCAGCAGAGCCAGCAAGGACTTTTATATTTGAATCTCAGATATAAATTCAAAGTGAGCATACTCTTGGGTCAGGGTAAAATTGCTGATCAGTGGCAGTGACATTCAGGAAACAGGTTATGTTTGTTAACCTTAACCTTTGCCTCCAGTTTGTCAAATACATCTTGAAATCCCATGTATCGAGAGTAAGCAATTACAGAAATATTCCATTGGTAAATATAAAACTTTAATTGAAGCAAGATTAGTCTAAAATTGGCTTTTACTTGTGACCTTTTGTATCCAGTGCTATAGCTAACAGTCTGATAATGAGATAGGTAAGAAATTTCTTCTGTTTTACAAAATTAATTTTTTTTATAAGTTTAATCAAAGTGTAAGTTGCAAACTTGGAGTGTTCTCATCTCCAGGGAGGGAGAAAATCTGAAATGGTTCATGGAACCACTGGGAATCTTTCCTATCAAGAAAGGGTTGTGTAGCTAAATGCCTGCTCTTGCAGGAGAAGAAAAGGAGAGAGTTCAGAGCCAAAGAAACACCTCTTACATTCCCACATTAGGTGCACCTTGCTTCAGGTACTCTGTGGAGAGGTAGATGGGCCAGGTACTGCCTCAGTGCAGAGTCTCCTGCCAAAAGTAATTCAGTTGTTTAGGACTTACCTTCTGTCCATTTCTGAGGCATTTAATTTTTGAGTATTCTAATGTGTTGGTCTCCTTGTCTTGTTGAGTCTTAGAACTAAATATTTTAATATTTTTATTTGACTTGATTTGATTTTGCATATTTTACTTTCAATATTGAAATTTGATCTTCATTTCCTTGGGTCCATCTTTCTGTATCAGTTGTTTTCTTTTTGCTCTTTTTTGCTGGCCCTAAATAAAGGCAATAATGTCCCCACAGCAGTCAGTTCAAAAATTCCTCTTCTAAACTTTCCTAGCCACTCAGAACATTCAGTTGGTTTTGTCCAAAACTGGTAACCACAGAGGCTGCATCCTGATTTTTAGATCTCCCCAGTAAGCTGCACTGAAGTCGCAGTGGGAGCTCCCAGCTGTCCCTGGCTGCTGCAGGAAGGCAGCAAGGAATGGCTCAGGCGTTAAGCACCTGCCACACACACACAGAAAGCCATGCACAGATGGAGTTCTTCTCCTCTTCAGGGTGTAACAGTATTAAGCAATCTAATTTATATAAATGGGGCTGAAGTTGCCTGTTACTGCTGTTTTATTAGACTTTGTTTTCTCAGTGGGGTCCTGCCCCATGACTGGGGATTGTGAATGTTAGAACAGTGCTCTGACTAAATAATGTGTCGGGAAAATATTCAGACTAGTAATGCACAGCAGCATTATTTGCAGACCATGCTGTCACTGTACTAGTCATTGTTTAAACTGATCAAGAGATGATTAACACAATGATGCTTCTAACATCTTTGTTTTCTGTTATTTGGGCTTATATCCATACAGGTGTAATTGATTTAAATAGATTTTATGGTGTAGTCTTCTCTCTGTGTTATATTCTGTATGTTTAAAATAGTGACCCCCCACCCAACTCCCCGTATATGTGCTGTGTTCTCTGCTGCATGGTAAAGATAGGCAGCTCTGATGTGGGACTGCTTTGCTGTTTCTGTAGAGACATCCGTATTTCCCTGCTCCTTCAGTTCATCAACTCTGGCCTCAAGGTGCTATACCAGTGCTCTGAGGGCCATTAGCTGCTTGCACCACATTTGGATCAGACACATATATCTAACCTTATCTTTGAAAGGTCTGGAGAAAATAACATTGGAAAGAAGATCTTCTGTTCAAGCTCGTGCCCTCTTGACTAGTTTGAATTAACACCCACTTAGAGGGGGTAAGAAGTCAAAAATGTGCCTGGAAGGTTAAACATTAAGTATGTAAAGCTAGACTTCCAAACTTCCATAATGCATGAAAATGTGTATGTAAAAAATGTCTGAACAAACCCAAAGTTTAACAGTTAATACATTTTAAAGTATGTGAATTTTAAAGCCTTTTTTGAGGTTCCTTTTTGCTGGTTGCCTTCAGGGGAGGTGAGACAAGTTTCTAACCTTTGCAGCCATCTCAATGGAAGAGAGGGAAGGAAGAACACACAGGCAGAAAGAAATCTCAAATTTCATCTTGTTATGTGATCTTTGAAGGGCTTCAAGAATAAAAATTTTTAAAGAGAACCCCATAGGTGCTACATGATCTGCATTTTGTCAGTCAGGCTTACAATTGCCACAGGAGACAGAAGTCACCGATTTACTGCCAACACAGTCACTCCTCTTCTCAGCTGCCTTGTCTTTCTCTTCCCCTTCCCAGCTCTGAGGTTTGTAATTGACAGCTCTTCCAAACAGCTTGTGGTATTTTTAGGGTATCCACCCTGGATGCCTCTAATGACAGAATGAGCCCCAACCTTGCCTCAAGTTAATCTTGTGTAGGGTCTCACATTTCATCTTGTCCTTTCCTGTGTTTAGGGAGAACTTGTCTGGCTTACCAAAAATACTCCTTTCCTTTCCTCTTTTTAGACATAGTTTGTTAAAGTCAGGCCAGATTCCTGATTCAGTTCATAACATGGCTGTGTTTCTGTTGCCTGGGTAAAATAGGGGAAACTGTGAACTGTGGAATGACAACAAATGGTGGGTGTGGGGTTAGCAGGAACTCTGTAATCTGCAGAAGTCTGTATATTGTTAAATTTTAGCCTCGGTCCCAACAGTTAATAGAAATATCTCTGATGTACCAGCAGGCCTGAGCAGGAATGCAAATAGATTTATTGTGCTGAAATGCAGATATATTTCTGTGTCTCTATATGAAAGCACAGAGAGAGTCTTTGCCTTAGACTTTGGTCAAAGATGTTCAAAGGACCCTCCTGATCATAGTGCAGCCTGTAATAATCATGGCAGTCATTCAATATATTTTAAATAATGTCTACAAATATTTCCAGAGTGGTGAAACCATTTGTTGTTTAATAATTTTCCAGTCTAGCTGTTCTTTGTGTCACTTTATGAGTTTCTGAAGTTCGGAGCACTGATGAGACAAAGGCAGTTGAACATCAGTCATTTCAGTAAAAAAACCCCAAAAATAACCCAACAACTGAAGTTATTTTAGGCTCTTTGTAAATTTTTTTCTGAATTTATCATACCATCTATCACTTAGTCATTTGGTCTGGAATAAGATTGAAAAATGATATATGCAGCTTGCTGCCCAGTGTCAGCACTGACAAGCTTGTGTGACTGTATTTGAGCTGAATATTTCAGCAAATAGCATAGCCCAGCAGCAATTGCTGAGCCCTGTCTATATGCTCTCCTTGCAGTGAGCAGGGATTTTTCATTTCATACATCATTTACAGCTTGCCACAGTGATTCCAGTTAGCCAGGATGTATTTTCAACACAAAGAGGAGAAAGAGAAATATGTATCATTTGTTGCAGAAGTTGGGTAGATTGGGTTCAAATTTAATTACGCTACAACATCAAAAGCTACACTAATAGACAAAGAGTCAACTCTGCTTAACTCAGAGTAGAATAAGATCAGTTTTCTTGTTGCTCAAGGATTCTGCCTAGTAATTTTGCTGCTTTGATACATTGCATTCATAATAGTCAGTGCACACACTTAAACAGGAACAGTGCATATATCATCCATCGAAGTATTTTACAAAATAACAGATGCCTTCAACCCTCTTGGCAGAATTGCCTTGTTAATGGCACTTATTACTGCTGGAAAGTGCAGCTCCCATTTCTTCAGCTCCTGGAGAGTCTTTAGGTTCCTGCTGGGCAAGACAATCAATTAGGAAGGGGGGGGTCTCAGCAGGGATCCACTGACCACAGGACCTGTGTGACCCTAGAGGAAGGCTCACTTCCATTTTTCTCTTTCTTTTCCCCATGAGTGCCCTACCAACATGTCTGGATTCTGATCTGCAGTAGACAGGATAGGTTTCATTAGTCAGCTGAGCTGATTTAAAAATAAATAGAAAAACAAGCAGCCTTTTCCTGCAAAATGCTGGAAACCTTCACAGTTTCTGTGAAACTCAGGTCATCCTGAGCATTGCCCCTTGAGATCAGGCCCACAGATAGGGGATCTGTAAAAATGCGTGTAAGAAATGCAGGCCATATATACCTTAATACCTTATTTTCTTTTCTCATTAGGGCTTCAGAAGAATTTGTCATTAGAAACTAGAACGATTCTTTCTATTTTTAAAGGCCTCAGAATCACAGAGAAGTCTCAGCAAGATCTCAATTTTTGAGACATTTGCAAAAGCTTCATTTATTGAACTGCCATGACTGCTGAAGCCCACATAATAAATATGAATTTTCCTTCAGTTGAAATGCAATAGAAGTTGAATTTGTGAAAAGTAGAATATTTGAAAGATATACAAGATCTGGAAAAACACTGGCATTAAATAATATTGGGAACCAGGATGCATGAGAGTAATTAACAGTGTCTGGGGTAATAAACAGAGTGCTATTGCATCACAGTCGTGAGGGTCTGGGTATGCTGGGGTGCCCAATGGCAATTTACTTCAAATGGAAGAAGTCTTTGAGATTTTCTACTCTCCAAATATTCTGCACTTTCCCTCATAATGTGCTCCTTAGATTTGCAGGGATAGATCAATTTGCCATTATGTCCTCATCATTGCTGAAATAGGTTTGAGGTACCTACTGTGTACAGAGGTAGGAGAGTGACTGCAGTAGCAGCTTACCTCAAGTAAACCTCATTATTTAGGGAAAAAATCCTGTGTAAAAAGATGGTGGTATTAGAGTATGGAAGTATTTCACCTGTTTCCAAGGCACTGCAGAATGAGAGCTCAGGGACAGCTGTGCAGGGAGCAATGCACTTTCCATTAGCAAATAGTCCATGGAGTCCTGACAGGGCAATCCGTGGCATAACAGAATTTTATTTCAATTCTTCAAAGGACAATAAGAAGAAAAATAAACTGGCAAAGTCTTTCCTGGAATCATCTGTGGCTGTCAGGCTTTGTCAATGTGCTTTTGACACTTTCTTTAAAGTTGGAAAAGCAGGAAAAGCTATATGCCTGTAGCCTTGACCCTGTTTCCTTGTTGGGGAAACTGAACTGATGAGCTGTGTTTGTTCTTTCAAGTTACATTTGTCAAAATGTATAAGGTCATCACAGTTGTATGTATTTCACTTTAGAAGATGAACTGCTATAATTAGTAACAATACACATTTTATTACTTGCTTTGATAGAAACTGGTGGTGTTTGTAAAAAATCTTAATTTCAGAGTGAATTATATTTGCTTTTTGTTGTTGCCTGCTTGTGCTAAACTCTTTTTTTGGTGTAATTAGCACTCAGTAAATTACTTTGTTTCTGTTTTGTTTAATTGTGGTAATGATGTCTGCAAAGGAACGTGATACCAAGGGGCTGGGGTTTCTTTGCTGCTCTCAAGGGTCTCTCAAGTGTTTCAAACTAGAGACTCAAAGCTCTAAGGAGTGCATCAAGAGCTGTCCTGACATCTTTTAAAGAGCCTTTCACTTCATTGCTGCATAAAGGTGAACCTAAGTAGTACAGAAGACAGCTCGAACAGAAGCAGATAGACTCAAGCTGGCAGAGGGAGCATGGCTCGCAGGCTGACCCTGGTGTGTAAGTGAGTGTGTGTTTTTTCCTTGCTGAGAGGGCAAGGCTGGTACATTAATGAGCCATCTGCCTTGCTGGGATGCAGTTTTGAGAACAACATGCCTTCCTGTCCTTTTCATGTTCTGCCCTCTGGAAAACGTAGCTCTACCTTTACTTATGACATGACACTCCATCATATCAAAGGATAAAGAAATCAATGATGAAGAGAGAATTAGGAAAATGAGGGGAGTTACAGGACAGAGAGCTTCATTAGAAGGATGAAAAAAAAATCAGGGAAGAGGAAGATTTAATGAGGCTCTTGTTTATTACTTCTGCTAATTTCGGAAGTCTTGCTGCTGGCAGTGGCACTGGAAGGTTAAATTGTACAGATACTTTGAAAATTAATATTGCAGTGAGTCAGAATACAGGACTTGAGTATTCACTTGCATTTAATGGATAAATCTCAGCCTCAGGCTGTGGTCATGTTAAGTTTCAAAAGCCAAGGCTCCTTCAGGGGTAGAACTGCTTGGCCCTTTCTACAGCAGATTGGTCTAGATTAAGGCTGCTCTTCTCTGAGTACCCTTTTTTGCCTGTTACAGATTTTGTCTTTTTTCCCAGTTTCCTGAGTCCTGTTTCTGCTCAGACACTCTCTGTTTCTGAGCCTCACACCTATTTGTGCTAACTTCAGTCGTCTTCTAAAACAACTACCTTTTAACTACCCTTACTGGAACCTTTGGAATTCTTACCAGCAGCCGTGCAGTGTTGTCTGTATCTGCTCTGAACGCAGACAGCACTGGACCTGGGTGTTCCATGCTGGCAAGTCAGTCAGCAGAGACTGACTGAGTATTGTGGGTTGTAGGTGCAGAGTGGATGTGTTATCTGATGACTGATGTCTGAGGTGCTGTGAGAGTGGTTCTGTCTTGGCATGACAGAAATTGTACTGAACTTCTTTCTTCACCTCATGTAGCTTCATTTCCTCCCCCTGACTTTTCATTTATGAATTGGTCCATCCACAAATTAACATTTTTAGTGCTATGTTTCCCAGATCAGATTATAATATTTCATTTTTACCATGTGGTGATTCCTTTTATTGTCACAGGCAGTCTTATGAATAGTACTCCATGGCTACACTGGTGGTTGGTGCATTTTTCTTCATTATTGTCTTATTTTTAACATCTCAATTTTTACAGCTGGAAAATGGCAATTACATAACTTTCCCTCTACATGATATATGAAGATCAGCAAGTTAATATTTATCAAAAATGTGGAGATAGAAAAGGTTATACATGCACTGAACATTCAGGAGCCAGCATTAGATACATGTTTTTTAACAGATGTGGATTTTTTATAGTTCTCTAAGTTCCTTGTGAGTACCTCCATGGATTCTAGGAATTAATAGTGGTGATCTTCTTTTCTGGGATTTAACTTCTAGAGGAAGCCAAGATTTAGGCCTTAAGGCTGTCCGATTTTTATAGTTACTGTACTTATGGTTCTGTTTTTCAGATGAATTTTTTGTGGCACTACCTCTAATGTAGATGCTGCTTGACTGTCATTAGATTAATTTATCCCAACATATGGAATTTATTTGATTTTCCATAATAACATTATGACAATGACACCAGACCAGTCAAATCCTATTCATTGTGTCTGAGATACTCTTGCCACAGTTGCCTTCTTGTGATCTCTTGACCAGTGGTGCATGCCAAATGGGATTTCAGTTTGAGTGAGATGCTGACCTGTCATGCAACACCTGGCAAATGTGTCCTTCTCATCTGCAGCCTGGTGCCAAAGACATTCTGCATTTCTGTGGGACCCGGAGTGCAGGTAAGCTTGTCCTGCCTGACATGGTCCAAGGGGATCGAGATGGAGTCCTTTCCAGACTGGCTGGCTCATGAAAAGATGAAGGGTTGATAAACAGAGATGGATGTGCTGTACTGGCTGCATTGATAGAGTTCAAGGGAGGCAATTTCAGCTATTAGACACTAACTGAAAGCTAAAGTTTTCATTTTCAATACAGACTGTCCTTGCTCCTGTTTGCTGTTATTGATAGACTAGATAGTGTTTTGTGATAACAATATCATCAGGGAGAACCATGCCATGTCAAGAAAGATTTTTTTAATATGATCTATCACAAGAGCAGTAAAAGAAGAACAAAATTATGGAAGCAGCTGTGTCATTCAAACAAAATTAACTTTTGCAGAGTTACAGGTCTAGAAGAAAAGCTGCCCTTTGAAATTCTTATGTCCAGTGAAAGCTCTTTCCTGAGTTTTCCAGCCAAGTAGCTGGGAGTGTGACATCATGCTTCCCAGCAGATGCTATTAACTCAATTAAGCTAAAGAGATATAAAGCAAATTACTGCATCCTACTTATACAAAAAATGGATAAACAAGCAACAAAAAACAATTATATAATTCACTCTGAAATTAAGATGTTTAAACCACTAACAATTTAAATCAAAGAAACAGTAATAAAATCACTGTAATGTTACTAATTACTTAATTTCATCTTCTGAAGTCAAATACATAAATTTTTGTTGACTTGGTGTATTTTGGCATTTATAAGTGTAGAAATGGAACATGAATGGGTTTGTCTTACACAGCAGTGCCGAGATCTGCAACATCTTCTGCAGAGTGAGAAGCTGAGCTTGTAGTGATGGGGAAAAATAGGCTTACAAGGAAGCTTCCTGCAGGCTGGTAGGCTGTGCTCAGGTAGGAAACTGGCACTTGGCATCTTGCATTGTTACAATTGTATGCACATAACAATTACAGTTTTTATGTACAAATTATAATGAACTGATTATAATGTCCTTTCCTACATGAAAGAAATATAGACTTTAGAAAGAAAATTGCTAGTGGTTTTTTTTTAGAGTAAGAAGCTGAGCTTGCAGTCGTGAAAAAAATGCAAGGGTGTGTAATAATCAGTGCCCACAGTGACCTCAGGTTTTCTAACAAAATCAGCTGTCAAAAGATCTGACCCATCCAAATACAAGCTGTGGAAATGCACCCTTCTACACCATTGCCTTGTACCAATCAATAATAATTCAATCTTGGCAGAATTCAGGCAGAGCCTGTTATAAGCCATCTAACACTGAATTGCTGTCAAAGATTTAGGCATGAAGAGGATCGTTGAACTAGCACCTGATGGGAAAAAATGCTGCCATAGTTTAGTATAGTGAGACAGTTTCAGGTACTGCTCAATGACAACTCCTTAAAAATCCAGAATTATACTGGAAATATTTTAAATATATAAACATAAATTAAGGTTGACAGCCTCGGCTTTGATCCTAGAAGGAACTGAGGCAAGTGAAAATATGTTTGTAGTTATCATTTCCCATTGTTCCGAAATCTGCTTGACCCATGTCTTGATTCAGAATAAAAGATAGATTTCACTCCCAAGCATTTAATTTGTTTAAAGCTCCAGTTATTCCTGGATGAAAAAGAACTGCATTTTCTTTTTACAGGAACAGAGGAGGGGAAGGTATTGCAGCATCAGAGGAAATTAGAGGAATGTTTTTCTCTCTTTTTTTCTTTTTTTTTTTCCATTGCAGAACTCAGAGTGTTCTTACTCTTGGATGCCTATATTAAAATGCTTTCCAAATTGTTATTTCATCTTTCTGTTCTAATCTGACGGCAAGCATAGGGATTATCAAGTGTTTTTTGCCACTGATTTGGTATGTCCTGTGACACAATATAGAAGAGGAAAGGTTCCCTTTCATAATGGTGTGATTCTGAGTAGAAATTTTATTGTTAGCTGTCTGCCAACACAAAAAGAGTGAAATACTTTTTATTGCCTAAACAGTAAAGAAAAAATCCACTGCATTTTATATACTGTACAAGAAGCACCCTAACAGTAAGAGCAATCTTTTGCTACTTAGAAATTTGGTTAGATGGAGGTACCTGGAGAATATTACTTCTGGAGCTTACCGATGCTTTTAGGACAGTGTTGGAGGGATGGTGCAGATGGGCTCATTATTCAGTACCCCTGCTGCCTGGCTAAGTGCACTGTTACAGATTGCTGCCGTGGATGTGCTGTGAAGCAGCTCTCATTACCCAGGGAGATGAAACGGGGCCCATTAGGGAAACAAGAAAATGTGAGGTAATGACTGGTTAATACCCTTGGGCGTGAGAGTAGAAGGTATTTGCTCTTGAACCATGCCTGTCAGTGAGTGAAGAGGTAATTTCCATGTTCTCTTGGACTGGTGTCCAAGGAAACCATTTTGGATTGATAGGGGTAATCAAATGTTACTTTAATTTGTGGGCTGCATGCACATTTGTAAGTCATCGACCATTTTACCCCATTGTGTTACTCCCAAGGCTCTCCTGTCCACAGAGTGGCTCACTAGTTTCTCCTCCTGCCTGCATTTTTCTTTACCTCCTGTGGTTGACATCTTTCCTGTCAGCTGTGTCTTTTCCGCAAGGTAATTCTCTTCACTGCTGACTGTGGTCCTGGGGGATTCTAGGGCTGTCAGCCACACTTCTACCTTCTGCAGTTCTGTCTCCTTTCCTTGCATGTTTTCCCTCCTTTGCTTCTCTCTTGCCACTACTGCCTTCTGTTTCTCTCCTAATCGGGACATCACTGCACCCTGTAAAAAGGGGAAAGGCTGAGCCCCAGTTAAGAGTCATAGAAAGGGACTGTAACAGTTAAAAATCACTCTGTGAAGAATATCTTCTTAACGAGAAAGCCAGAGATTAAGGCTTTAACTACTCAAAGAGGAAAAAATTTCATACATGGTTATAAATAGACTTCAAAAGGAAATATTAATTTTTTTTTAATGGAGAATAAAATACTTGGCTCTGTATGTAACACTGAAAATCGATGTATTTCTCAGTTCTTGAGCTTGCAATTTTTACTTATTGGCGACAGTAACTAGCAGTCTACAGCTGTCTTTGACAAGGAGTGTAGTATGAACCAGTATTCACCCCATATGTTTTCTCTGCTTAACATATAGAAGAATCACAAAAAAATATCAAAAATAATTAGGCATTGGCACAGGCTTGCTGAGATGTAAGAGATTCTTCTGTACTGTCAGTTCTTTTCTCTTGAGGTTCCCTTCTTGCTGCTACCTTGGCATATAATTCAGGTACATCTCTTGACTGCATCCCCACTTATTGTAGTTTTTTCATATGATAAAACCTGTGAAAAAAGATACCTAAGTGTCCCGTTGAGAGCACATGCCATGCTGTGTTTATGGTGTTATTCAAGACCCCAGTGAATTAAGAAACTTTCTCGTTTTTCTTTAATTATATCAATGCAGTTTGTAAATATCAATTCAAGAGCATGAGGCAGTCCCCTGAAGATAACAAACAGCTGTGCCATGTATGGTGGCAGTTCGCTGTACACTGCTATGATCAGTGCATCAAATGGCTTAATTCCAAACACATCGGGTATGTCATGGATGCAGCGTGGCTCTTACAGTTTGCTTTTAATTTACCCTTTTACTAACTGTATTATCTTCCCAGTAGAGCTATTTATCAGGGTGGCGATTAAGTAGAGTCTACTTTACATTATGTCTTTTGAAAAATATCTAAATTAGGATGATCTAAAACTCCAACAAATTATGGGTACTTCAGTTGCTTATGTTTGTGCTCCATGGGCAGCAATTTACCCAGTGTTTTTCCAATTCAGCTAAATGGGAGACAGCTGGGGGTTAGCAAGACTCATCTTACCAAATCATAGATATTTTAAACAGCTGGCAATAAACTGTAATTTATATCTATAACGTAAAATATTTATCCAGAAGAAGTACCTTTAGATTATACTTGAAAGCTGCATCTGAGCTGACATGAAGGAGAGCTTTGTGTCTTATTGCCATGGGCTAGGGCTTCAACTTATAATTAATTTATATGCTGTTTCTCTGAAATGCTGTAACTTTTATTATTAATCAATTTAAATTGAAAGAAGTAGTAGTTCTAAGAATTAAAACCAGACTTCCTTCAGTAATTGAATTCATCAGACTAGTTTCATAACCAGTAAATGTGACTGAACTCTACGATGAGAACATCAGTGAAGCTAAATTCATGTACACAGGGAGCTTCACAAAGTCTGTATTTCACTCATAGTCTTTTCTAAACTGTTATTGGTGATGCTCTGAAGGGGCTGAACAAATGAGTTTTCCAGTGCCCTGACAGTTATGATTGTTCTTAAAAATCTTGACTTCACTTTTCCCCATTTCTGAATGTTGAAAATTTGAAATGTGCTTCCTTTTAAAAGAACTTTTCTGTCTCCTCTCCAAAACCTGGAGATACTCTCTGAAAACAGAGGCACTGTTACAAGACTTGAAAATCACTCTATTCCTGCTTTTCACTAATTCTTGTAACATGTTATGTCTTCATTAAACGCAGTAGGGCAAAGTAGTTTTATCACCTAATTTGATGATTTGGCAGATCCATGAGATGTACATACTGCAAGCTGTCTTAAGTGATCAGAATGTCTGAGGGACCACTGTGGCGCAGTGACATTGAATAAAATCAAGATGATTTTGGTTCTTTTTGTAAGAAAAGCAGTGCATGTAAGGAGGTGAAGGGGTGCACTGGAAAGCTAGGACATTTGAACAGCCTGCAGGTAAAAAGAGATGAACATATAGTAACTCAGAGTAACCCAAAACAACAACTGCAGTCTTGAGAAGTAATATCATTATTTATCTTCACACATATAGGTAAAAGCATATTTTCCTAATGTGCCAAGCAGTGTTACAGCTGACTTCGTCATATTGCAATGTTTGCTCTGATGTGATAACACTTGTTCAGGTGGGGTGAGGTACTGTTGGTAGAGTTTGCCACTCCATGTAAAGCCTGAAGAATTAAAGCAAGAGAAGCAGACTTTCAGTGGAATTTGCATTCTTTAATTCTTTGCTCTCTGAGGAGAAGGTTACTACTGCTATTACCTGTTAATCTCAAACACCTGCCTGGTAAAGTTTAGTTGTACTGTTGGTGTTGTACTCACCAAAGAGCTGAGCTGCTGTGGTAGCTAAATGCATGTGGCAGTCAATTTCTAAAGTCTCATCTGCTTGTGACTCCATCAAAGATGGCTTAATATCTGCACTGTGGCAATATTGTGGCAGAGACTAGAAAATAGTAAATAAATGCATTTGGTGTGTTGTTTGGGGTACTTGGCATTCAGTCTAATGTTCCGGAGCTCTAATACAGTCTCAGCCATCTGCTAAGCAATAGTAAAACACTACTGAATAGCAGTGCTTTTTGAGCTAGCCCAGTCTTCAAATTAGCTGAATTGCTCTTTTTCACTTCGGAGTTACTTTGAATAATGATTTTGCCCTGTGACATTTTTCTCTATTAAATTTCACTTAAAATGTTAGCTTTCTCTTTTTTTCAGTAATTTCTTCTGTAAATTTAGAATATGGTGTTAGGTGGTACAGTATGCACATATGCTGCTTAGGCTGAATTTTAAGCTCTTATGACCAATGTTTTTATTCTGCTGCAGTTGTTTCAGTCTGGAGATCCTCCTCATCATTATCTATATCCACATTGTTTCCAGGGCATAGAACTGGCGTATGTATGTTTCAAAAATACTAATATAATTAATATTTTTATTTCTCTGCTTTAAATTTGCAGATGCCTAAATACAGTAAAGTCTAGCTCATATTCAGCAATTACCTAGATGAGTTAGCAGGAATATCAAGTTTAGCCTAGACAATAAGGCAATCTACTGAAAATATTTCCGCTTAACACCTGAGTACCTTTCTGATATATTTAATATTTTTAATGGCACAAAAGGCATTATTATTATTAATTATTATTATATTGATCAAAACCATAACTTATAATTTTAGCATATCCTTGTTTATCTTAAATTTCCGCAGGGAGATTTTCTGTGGTCCAGAAATAATAAAAATAAAACTGCAGAGTAGGAATTAGCTGCACAATTGGATCCTGCAAAATGTTGAGTGACCCAACTTAATAAAATATTTGGCTGTCTTCTGTTATCTTTCTCTGCCTCTGTTTTCTGGTTTTTGTGGTCTGTTTTGTTTTCTCCCAAGTTTTACAAAGCCTTTTTTTTTTTTTTTTTGAGTTGGTTGGTTGGTTGGTTAGGTGGTTAGGTTTTAATTTGTTTGTTTGTTTGTTTGTTTTGTTTTACCAGAAGTAACAGAAGTAATAGAAGTAGTAGAAGTAGAGATCTTGGGGCTTGGCAAGCTCTAGTTATATTGAATCTCCCCGGCACTTATTTGACTATGAAGTCTAGGAACGCTTCATTGAAGCTGTACAAGTTCTACAGTGTATAGTGCTAAGTGAGAAACAAAGATGTGGTAACACAAATACTGGTTTTCTTAGAAGGTGATACATGACTCAGAGATTTTTGGAGCTTCTGTATTCATCTGGCTGTGCATGTCAGATTCCCTGTGCTGTGCATTAGCTAAAGCATCATTGCATTCTGTTGGTTATTTTGCTTCACCCCAAAGCTCCTCTCTAGCACTCCAGCTTTACAAGACCTGGTAAACATTACCTAGTCTTGTGGTTCCTTTCTCCATTCTCCATATATTATTTAGCATTTCTGTCCAGGAAAGGGCACACTGATAGCATAAAATAAAAGTCAGCCCTGTCAGTTGCTCTGACTGAAAATTATATCACGGTGAAGCTCTCTTCTGTAAAGGCACTATGGTGGTTTAAGCACTGCCAAGCAATGGCAACTGTAGTCCAAGTTTTACTAATGTGATTTCTTTGCAAATAAATTTACTAATCTGGTTTATTTTCAAAATTCTTTTGCTTTAGGTGAAAATATGTACGTAAATATATCATCCTATTTTCTCCATACATTTCCATTGTGATCTGGTTTTGGCAAGGTGTAAGCTGGAGACAACAAGTGTACATACCCAAATGGATTAATCTGTAAATATTGCACAGTAAAATTTTTGTAAAACTGGTATCTATTCCCAGTGCATTCTAGTGCCTGCATCCCTGTCACCATGATAGAACTTAATCTCTTGGTTTAAAACTTACTCTGATACTTTGAGATTTTTGGTTTTATTCTATGCCTACAGAACTAAAATGTAATACACCTTGTAATCAATACTGGAGTTGAATTTAGGACTCTGATACTATAAAATATTTACTTGAAGAAGCAGAGATGCATCAGCTTTTTCACAGGAAGCTATAAATAAGCTAATGAAAGAAGGGAGTACACTATAGCCACTATTTATGTGGTAACAACTGCAGACTTGAAAAGCAAATGCTAATAGCATCTTCTGCATTAGTTATGCAAGCAAACAGTATTTTAAAATGCACATTTAACATTTATTTTACTGATGTGCTAAATTTTTCAGGTTTCTAATCTTTGTTTTATTTATAAATCTCAAAAAAAATCAGCAACCGTAGCATTGTGAATTGTAGAGAATGAAGTAAAGGTCAGATGTGATTATAATAAGTCAGTGTCCATACTAGAAGCACATAAAAGCAGAGCTATGCAGCACATCCCCAAGCTATTTATGCTTGCCATAGGTGGCTTCTATAAGAACAGATTTTTATATTTATCTTAATTTTTCTGTTCTTGAATCACTTTCACATTTTCCTTTGCACTTCTGTCCATAACTGTTGATGCTTCTTTGGGTGATTTAAGCCCATGAAAAGATGGAGTTGAAAGACTCCATCTACATCATAATGCCAAGGAAAAGGAAAAAATGGATAAAATCTTCAGATGAAAAACAAGAAAGAGAAGTCACATCTGAAAGTTCCCTAAATGGACTTTCCTGTGCTGAAGTATGCTAAAATTTAAGCATGCTTTCCCATCAGCCAGGAAGAATTTGAGTGGAGTCCATTCAGTATCTTTTCATTTTTCTTGGGTTGGCACTTACAATTTCAGTATAAAGGATCTCCATTAGACATGGTTAAAAAGCTAGTCAAAGGCTAGAAATTTAGGTGTGAATTAGTTTCATAGAACAATGCCATCACAGACACTAAAACTGCAATGTGTCAGCTGCCTCTCAGCTATTTGACTGTTTTGTCCCCAAACTACAATATTTCAGTATGTTCTTAATTTATTCCAGAAATAGAGAAATGAAATAATATTTTTTTTTTCTATTTTATTTGCTTTTAGGTATAAATTTTTTCTCATTTCACAATCTGTAAATGCTATTCCCTGAGCATGCCCAAAAGGCAATATTTCTAGATCTACAGATTTAATCCAACTACTGGAATAGCTGGTACAAAGTGCTGCTGATCCAGCTATGAAGTACTGGGTTATGGGGGGCTGCCCTCTTTTCCTGCGTCTGATTATTGGGTCTGATGATTGGGAATACTGTACAGCCCTGGTGCCTAAGAACAGAGCTTTTCTATTTAAAGAAAAAAAAAGTTTTCTCATTCCTTTTGAAGGATTTCATCCACTCCATTGATATTCAAAATAGTAATTAAAACCCCTTACTGGTCAAAGGATCTTGTAAAGTTTTTCAAAAATAAAGTATTTTGGTTTTGATAATATTCTTCTATTTTAACAACATGTTGTTACATTTCTGATTTCTGTCTGTTATTATGAAACACATTGTTCTTTCATTTTTATTATCTGATGTTCGTCCCTGCTAGATAATACCAAAGTATGGGAGTGGAGAATTTTTAAAAAGTTGAGCTGTTTCTAAACAATTCCCTCCAACAGTGGTTTCTAGAAGAAGCTAGCTTAGATTACACCACCTTTTCTGTCTTCATTGTGAATCAAGGTATGAAAAGAAACATGTCTACTGCTGAAAAAATATATGACTTTAGGAATGAAGGGGTAAATTGGGCAATATAATTTAAATTTGTAACATATTTACATCTCCTAGTTACCATTGGAAAGAATATCTTAGTTATTACTTGTCTCCTGATTTCAGGATTCAGTTCTGAGGACTGTCTGAGGGTATCTGTTCTCAACTCCTTTCTCATAGTGTTATTTTTTTCTCTGTCCTGTGTTGCTGCATGCTTTAGTAAGAAAATTTGCTTTAGCTTATTGAAGCTCCTGTGTTTGCACAAATAATGGCTTTTTCTTTCTGATTTTATCTCTGAAAATGAATGAGTAGATGGTATATACGTAATTTCTGAAGTAATAGCAATCTTTTTCTTACTAGCTAGAAGGAAATGAAACGTTAATTATAATACTCAGAGTGTATGAGTACAAAAAAATTCCTAAGTTTTGGGTGCTTATAAATAAAAACTTCTAATTTTGTCACAGGAAATGGTCTCTAATATTGTTTTGAAGTAATATCAGCTCAAATTTTATTGCTATAATAGTGGTTTTGGTTGTTCTGAATTGTTTCAGAGGGCTGCCTCCATAAACATTGCCATCCCTTCCAGCCACTCACAGCCGATTGCTATGTGTGCCCTGCAAATGCTTACCAAGCAATTGCAAACAAGTGATAGCCCAATGTGGCACCCCAGAAAAAGATAGTCAAACCATGGAAAAAGTATCAAACTGCTGTTCATGAAGAGCTGTCCTCATATGAACCGCAAGAATTCATTCTATGTCAAAACAAACAGCAAAACAATTCAGCTGGGTGACAGATTTGGATAGGTTGTATTGTTGCTTCTCAAATTGTTTAACATAAAGAAGACATTTCTGCATTTCTCCATCTGCAGCTGTTTCACATCAGCCCTTTGCTTTCTCTTTTCATACTTGTCCTTTCACTGTGGACAGAGTATGGAGGGTGGCAGGAGCTGAAGAGCTGAGAGTGGTGCTGTGGAGGGAGAGGGGAGGTGAGGAATTGTGCCCCAGCTCTACTTCTGCCTAAGCTGAGGACAAGGCAGCGCTACCAGGGTGATGTGCAGTCCCTCATCACTCATCTCTACCAGTAACTTGGCCCTGCCTAGGCTGAAGCAGATGTTATAAACTATTGGATTCTTCCAGTCCTTTCCTATTGATATAGTAAGGTGGAAACGAATCTTGTGCCTCTTACCTCACTTGTGTCAAGCCAGGGCCTTGGCTGTGTGTGGGTGGCACTGTGTGAAAGGTGTTTGTTCTTGGCTTTGGAGGCTCTTCCTCTTGCACACTGAAGGGACAACTGTGCAGTTCTGTGTTGACAAGTTTTTAAAATTTTTGTTGGCTTAATGTAAACACATGTTGGAGATACTCAGGTGTTAACGAGAAATTTCTCCACCCACGTACAGCTTTACAACTGGCTGTGTAGCCCAAAGGCCTAATGTGTCTTAAACTGCAGAAGTTCTGTAACAATCATTATTCTGTGTCAGGACAAAATTATCTTGTAGGAGCATTGCATAATGTCTGGTATATTAATCATTAGAGATATTTTTGCAGCACTCAATTATATTATGAAGGCTGGGTTATGTTCTGATCTTTCTAATGGTCACATGTAAAGTACTGAAGCCTCCATTATTTTATAATAAGTAATGCATATCCGACAGAATAATGCATTATGCACATCCTCTCCTATATGACTCTAAAGGTCAGCTAGTAACTTGAATATTTTTGTCCTCCAGAACATTTCACTTTAAGGGTTCATTAGAAAGAAGTTCTTTCTCCTTTCAATATGTTCTAACAGCAGGCTATCACAGTACCAAGTTTGACTATTTTATTTTATACCAAGTTAAATTGCATGAGCATGGCCATCACTTACAGTTATCAATTTAAAAGCATTTCAGGATCAAACTAAACCAGCTTTTACTGGAAGGTATGACAGAGGTAACAGCCCAAATGCTGCAATTTACTTTGGGTAGATGTTTCAAATTCAAATGTAATAACAGACACCAACAGACACTGCCCTAATTTATGGATTCTGGCATTGCCAACAGGTGCTTAGTTCTTATTCTGATTGCTGTTTCTTCCAAAAAATGTACAAGTACATTTGAAAGTGTGGAACCCTGCAGTAAGCCTTAGTGATTGTCAAAAGCTGTATCTTGTTTCAGACACATCAAGCTCCTGTATTTAGCAGTGGAAAATATTTTTTCCAAAGCTATTGACTTAAAGTTTAAATATCTTATCCTGTTTGAATTCCCAGGAATGCATGCTCATTTTCACAAGCAGTTTAATTTCTGTGGTATTTTAATTACTATCCTATTCAGAAAACACGTGCAGAAATGAGGAGAAGAGACATATTTTGCCTGTGCAGTGATTGCATGTGCATTGCATCTGTGAGCCACAGAAGACTTGCTCAAAACAGCTGATGGGAACCATGCACATGAGGTCCAATTATATTTAAAGGATCAGCTTAACTTTGAGCATACAAGTGCTACCCATATACTCAACAACATAATCTCATTGTTACAATTTTGCTCTAGAAGGGTGTTACTGGAAAATTGAAGCAGAAAGTAAAGCCTATACCTTGACAGGCCAGCCAAGTAAGATGAATAAAAATGTAGGATAGGACCCAATATATTTTTGTCTCAGTAGGAGGAGTGTCTCTGACCTTTGCATGGTCAAATGTTTAGTGTTTAGACCTGAAGTAGCTGTTTCAAATGATATACTTCTCCATTGTTGTTGAGAAGCTCCTATTTGATAGAGCTGAATTATTGTGATGGGTTAGTCTGGCAGAAAACTGGCTGGAGGATTTTGTGATAGCTTTGGGGCCAGACCCTAATCAACAGGCCATATGTTTAGATCCTTCTCTAACAGATGACTGTGCGTACACGCTCCCAGGTGCAATGTCATTGGGATTGTATTTGCAAACATAAACTAGTGACATTCAATTATGTTCATAGGCAGTGTTGTAAAAGCCACAGAGGAAGTAATTTACGACACTAGCACAGTATGCAATTCTTTGCTTATAATCAATTTTTCATTATATAGGAATATGGTATACTATGTTCGTATTTGTTTTTCTAATTTGTTGAAAGAGCTGATAATGTGTAAAGTTTGTCCCTTTCAAGCAACTGACATTTGAAAAATAGTGGGCCAAAAGAAATTGCTAATAAAGCAATATCAATATATTTTTATGAAGTTTTAATTAGAAACAAAAGCCTGAACCACCAGGGTTTGGGCCAGTTCCTGAAATGCATCTTACTCATTTTTTTCTATTGGAGCATGTATCGTGCTGCCAAAGTGAAGTGGAGCCTGCATTCACCACACAGCCCATTGCAGGTTTGCTCTGGTTAGAGTTTGCTCTTTCTTTCTATCTGGTTCACTTTCTCTCCTGAGCTAAAAAAGATACTGCCAGTTTTTGGTGATGATTATTCTATTGAAACTAGCAAATAACTTTTTGTGGGCTTAGCAAACAATTACCAGGTGGGATTGCTTCTGTAAGTATTCATATTAGGACCAGTTTGGCTCAGTTGGGCTCTCCACTCTTATTTCAGCTTACCCTGGTACTAAAGAATATTTTTTCTTTTAAACATACAAGGAAATCTTAGGTACTGAACTATCATGGAGGGTATCTGATGATGGAACTTGTAAGTTTGTCAAATCAAAAGCATTGTCAGCAACATATTCAACCATTGCACAGTTCTGATAATAGAAATAAATAAATGAATCATATTACTAATAAAACTATTAGTTTAGTAGATTGTAAATTTATTGTGCTACTCTGACTTTATTTAACAAGCGGGTTTTCTTTCTATGCTCTTTTAACTTGGACTACTCATGAGGCCCCTTAAAGATAATGCTGTCCAAGCATGCATTATATGTCTTTAAAGAACTATTTGCTAGGAGAGTCCATTTATCAGCACTAAGGTTGCATTAGGGACCATACTCTGAAAATGACTTCAGCTCCAAGTTTGGAAGTGATATTATATGAGACATGAGATATTCTAAGGGAGAAGCATTGCATATTGCAATCCAGCTTGAGGGGAACAAATGGCTAGCATGAGCTTGGAAACGGTAGCATGGTCTTGAAAAGCTGATGCACTCATGCAGACAATATCTCCATCTATTCAGACATACTGTCTGTCACTTCTCTACATGGTGAATACTAAGCCCAAGCAAATCTAAATCAAATGAAGCAAAGTGAATCAAATAATTACTTACAACTAATAAGACTTCCAATATTCTGTTGACAAAATTGTATTACATGTTCTCTCTCTTTGTGCTCCGACATTTTTCAGAAGATTTTTACCAGGTGCATTTTTTCCAGGTGTTATATCTAATAATATTAGATAAGTTATCTAATTTCTTTTTTCTAAATTTTATCTTTTCCTGTCTGATTTAACAACCTTTACCTTACTTTTCAGTAGCATCAAAATATATTGCTATCCTTTTCTTTTTTTTTTTTTTATGGAGTGGCAGAATAGAGGATTTGAAAAATAGATAGAAAAATAGGCTCAGGCCTGTATAAATACATTATGAAAATTGGGAAAGTGCAGTACAAGGTAATGCTGTAATGGAAAAAAAGAGGATAAATATATTAATATAAAATAATTGGAAATTATGTTTGGCCCTCTATTTATGGTCTCTGCATGTTGCTAGTTAGTTATATCATGACTTTTGTTCTGTATACATTATCTTTTAGACAACTCCAGAGTGAATTTTCTTTTACAATGAAGAGCATATGATTTATATAGCAATTCATAGATGCAACATCAAAACACTGAGAGAATAATGATTTCTATATATTGATATTGGAAAGCTCTATTGAACTTTCAGTTTCCATTGGAATAATTTTATATCAAATTCCAAGTACAATTTAGGGAAGTTTTTTCATATTTTGTGAAATCACATACATGTCTGATTTAATACTCCAATTGAAGACAATGGACATAAGTAAATTTTTGCCCTCAGAAGACCAAGCTTAATGTACCAGCATGGAGTATGTTGTAGTGTCTTGATCCTTTCAGGTATGTTCATCCTGATGATGGATATTGCTTTCATCTGGGACTCAAGCATGTCCTGCCAAACAGACAGTAATGATTGAATCAAGTATTAAGCATGAACTGCACAAAAGATATCAAAGCTTTATTTCTCTTAAGTTTATAACCACAAACACAAAAAAATGGTTAAAACTAAAACAGCAGACATATTTTCTGGGATTCCCAAAAATACAAATTAACTGTACACTGCTGTATTTATAAGTTAGAATAAATTCTCTGTCAGTTTTAAAGCAATGGTCATAAAGCTCAGAGTTACTAGAATAAAGCATCATATCTTGAAAAAACATTTGTCTACCTTGCAGCTTCCCAGTGAACAGATGACAACTATATTTAGTGGAGCTGAGTCTTTATTTTCCACTTTTAGTCAAGAAATAGGACAAGGCCAGGGAAAGACAGGTTGAAAGCTTACCTTTGCTTCTGAAATCTTGCTAGTTTTTCATTGCCATCTTATAGTATTTGAACTACTCACTTAGGAAATTAGATGTAGTAGAGCAAATTGAAGGCAGGTGCAGCTACTTATCATGTACAGGCATAGGCACCTCTTTGCTGAAAACATGCAAATCAAATTTGGAAGTAATAGCACTGGCTCTGCAAACCATGGGATCAGTTAAATGTTTGACAGGGAAGAATGTATGTTCATGACATGACTTGACCCGTGTTCCGAGGGCAGCATGGAAACCATAACTCTACTTGGTGGAGCCATAGATCAATGAGAAGATGGTCTCATAAAGAAATTGTGTCAGGCAAGGTCATCTTCCTCTTGTCTAACTTCCCAGCCATATAAAAAGCGACTCATAAAATGTTCGCTGTACATGCTCTTTGAATGTCTCTTTGAGCAAAAGAGATTGATGACTGAAAAAATAATCACAGCAGTTTACTCAATGAATAAATGCTAAACAAATCTTTCTGCTTAAAGGATGACCATGAACAAATAGCAAAGTATTTAAAGTTAGTCTTTATTTGATATTTTCTGAATAATTTTAAGAATAGCAAATCCATTCATTTCTTAATGTTTCCTATTCTTTATTTTGGTACTGAAGATTAGTTACCAGTGAAATGTGTGTTATTGATTCCCCTTCAGACAAAGTATAACATTTCAAGTCAGGTGGGATTATTTTACTTTAATGTTGTGATAGATCTGCTGTTTACAGTATCCCTCATGCTCCTATGGCAGCTAAACCAGCTGCCCAGGAGTGCTTCACCAGCAGAAAAAACAGTCTGAGTGTCAGGGAATACCCCTGCCTTCTGCCCTGGCGTCGCCTGTGCTGCCAGGGCTGGCCGGGGCTGTTTGCTCGGGGCTGTGTGTGCAACACATCTGCTGGGGCAGCTCCTGGGACCTGCCAGGGACACCCAGACTGTGGGAGAAAAACAGTGAGGAAATAGCAGAGAAAGATGACTGTTTATTTCAGAGGTGTCTTTTGGCCCTTATACCTTGAGACTCCTTCACAGAAAATGTGTGCAGGCCATGCCTTTGTAATGCCATGCAGAAGAGTTTGAACTTGTCTTTTGCTGCATGCTTGAGAACATGTGCCTCTGTCCCATTCGATTTTCCTTTATGGCAGCTCTGGCCAGAAGGTTTGGAAATTCTGTTGTATTGTTCCCTCTAAAATATTGTACTATTCATTGGAGAATTTTGCATGCAAGTTTAAGATCAATTTTAATTCCACTTATTTTGATTTTTTAATGCCTAGAGTTGTCCACCTGATGCAGTATAATTTGACTTCTGTTTCAGTCTGCCAGGGTAGTGGCTAGGCAGGGCTGAGAGCAGGACTGTACCTGGGCACTGAGGAAGGGTAATTTTTTCTTTTCTCTGCTCTTTAGGCTTCAGTTCTGAAGTACCTAACTCAAACTGGTGTGACTGAAAATAATTAAATCTAGCTGAATAAAAAAGATAATAATGCCATAAAATATTTTCTTTGCTAACATATCCACCACTTTCTGTCAAGGTATCATAAACTCAAACCCCTCCTTTAGGTGTTCTCACAAAATTAGAAGGGCTACTTCAGCACCCATCTTTACATTTTTGTTTTAGAACAGGTTTCAGAGTCTCCAATAGGTAAATAATACATGATAAAATCTACTGAAGTTATGGAACCCTTGACTAGTACTTTTCTTTAAATATTAAACATTATTTTTGAAGTTGTTTGAACTATGTACGGTTTCACACAACAATTTTCCTGTTAGAAGGGAAATATGCCATCCTCAGCCAGTTTTTTGTTTGATGTCCATGAATACTAACACTATGTAGAATCTCTTATTAACTTTAGTAGTTCAGAATAAACTGTATGCAAGTTCTGTAATTATTACATTCTGAATGAAGGGAAAGGAAAAACTTTTGAGCTAGACTTGCAAACTTCGTGCTTGTTACTTGCTAATGCAACTCTCAAAATCATCTGCTTTTTTTTTATTCATTGCAAGATAACATAGGCACCCACAAAATTAGATGCTTTAAACATAAATAGACAAATCCCAACTTTAAATTTTGAAAAAAATTCCCTACTGCAAAGCTTCATTTGATATTGCTCAAGGGACTTGCAGGGCTTTCCCTGTTTCCCTACTTGATAGTCTGTATCAGCCTCTGAAATTTGAGGATATGTTCTTCTGGAAAACAGAGCTAGGACAAAGAAAAAGTAACTGCTGTAAGGAAACTTTCTGTAAGATATGTGGCTTAATAAAAGCTTCATTTCAGCAGAGTACTACAGCAAGCACATGCTGGGCTTCCAGCCATCCCCTGTCTCTGAATGCTTCAGTGACACAGTCGTTTAACTCAGGGGTTTTATGTGCATCCAGCAGAGGCTGTCTATTATATTGATTTTAGAAATTTCCTATTACAATATTAAATTTCTTTGTCACATCTAAATGGTTGGTTCTTCAGCTATTTCTCAGACAAAATTCTTATTCTTTGGAAACTGGAAGAACTCCAGACCATAGTTTATTCATACTTTTTGAGCTGGATTCATTATTTGTTATATGTATAATGAACTTCCATTTTTTATACAGTGAGATTTATGGAAAACAGATTAGTGTATCAATGGGGATGGGGGAGGGTTGCCATTCTAAATATAGCCCAAAGTCTTGGTTGAATGTAGTATGTAGTGAAAATTAAGTTAAGACTTTCATAAAATTCAGCTGGGTACCAGGTACAGGGATATGTAATACTTTGTTTCAGAAAAAGGAAAGAGGTATTGATTTAATTGATAAGAAGAAAGAGAGCTATTTAATATGAATTTAGATCCACTATAATGGCATATTTGTATATTTGTCTGCATACCAATAGATGTAACATCTCTTAGTGCATCTCTGTAGGATTGGCTTAACACTTATGCTTCAGAATGAGTTTGTTCTTCTGTGCTGATTGCTGGCCTCGCATTTTACAAAAGATTCATTCCTTATGCCAGTTGTGTGGTGCTTAGATGCTGCTCTGCTTGTGCACTGTAAATACGTACAGTGCATAGGAGAAGCAAGTAAGTGGAGTCTGTGTTAGGGGATTCAGTACTAATGAAATTTGAGTTGACATATGAAAAACCCAAAGAGAAACAGAATCTAGGTCCCAGATTGCACTAGTGTGTGTGTTGCTCTATATCCTGTGTACCACCAATAAAGTTTTCATCACTGCTTCTAATGATACAGATAGGTAAAAGAAAAACAGAAAAATCATCATACATGGGCTGTCATGTATGACACATGTATGTCACGGACACATTCCCTCACATACTTTGGCAGGTAAAGACATAAAACTGCCTCTGAAATCGGTGACTTAGGCTCCTGCATGTGTCCTTGTTGCTAAGAAGAGTGTATGCAGTAGACGTTGTATGTAGACCCACAAGTAATTGAATTAAAACCTAGAAAAGAACAAGTTTTGGGATTCTTATTATAGAAAATCCTGACTTGATTAATGTGTTCTTGCCTTTTAAGCCAACCCCAGAGAATAGCTAATAGATGATGCAAAGGAAAAAAGCAAACTATTGCACAGAAGAAAATTCTCAGCTGGGAAGGAGTAGGAGGGTTGAGTGAGAAAGCCTCCTGCTCTGCAGCTGAGTTACTCTGGGCTAAGACAAGTAGCTTGGCAGAAGTACATGCACACCACCCAGCTTTTGATATCTCTATGAAATTAATTCAAGAAAAGAGACAATATTTTGAATTCCAATGATGCAATAATTAATGATAACAAGGTTAAGGGAGCACAGATACACCTAAAATTTTTTTTGTTTTCCTTGAATAGAAAATAATACCAGTTCCCAAGCTGTTGGAACAACCTTCAGAAATGCTATGTCAGTAAAACCAGCTGGGGAAGAGGCCTGTACCACTTGAATTATGAACAGGACATGAAATGTGTGTGACTGGTATGACATCATCTGACTCTGATGTGTACATTGCTGTACATTTTCCTTAATTAGACAAATCTTTAAAAATTATATTTTCAACAAACAAAGTATGAACAAAAAGGTTTGCGTCATTTCAGTTCCTTCCCTTTCCTGATTAATCACAGAGAATCAGTGAGTTACCTGGCAGCAATAGGAAGTACAACTTTTTTTGACTAGAAGGACTGGGCACAGGTAAAAAAGCCCTAATATAAGTCTCTGCTTATCTCAATAAGATAAATCTATTGAAAAGACACTGACAAACTTTATAAGAGAGCATTCAATCTCAAATAAAAGTATGATTAATTTGCATTATTTTAAGAATAAATTAACTGAAGTATTTGTGTAACTATATTATAGACATTTGAAATTAATCTTTTGGTAAAGCACTTTTAATTCTCCTTTGTTCTCATTATTTTGGCTGCTATCCCCCTCTGTGCCTTGTTGGCCTAGAAATGGCTTGCAGTGTCTATTCCTCTTGCTGCTGCTGTTCTGTTGAGCAGTACATTTGCTGCCTCACTTGTACAGTCTCTTCACAGCTCTTTTCATAACCAGTTCAATTATAGCATGCCCAGGATGTTTTTTTTTCCTGAGTAGATTTCTAATTTTGGAACTTTCAATCCCCAGCCTGCAGAGTAATGAAGACTCCTCTGTCTTGTAACTGATATTCAAAGTAGGAGAGTTAGCTAGTTATTTTATGTATTCACTGTGGGCAAAAACTCATCCCACGCCAAAAGGCCTGCAAAAGGCCCCATCATTCCTAAAGCCCTCAGGGCCATGCTCATCACTTCATTTTATGTCAGCATAAGTCACACTGGAGAAATACAACTGTGGATCAGTGAATTTAATTCAAGTACTAAATCTTTACTGAGAGGACTTTATGTGGGTCAAGCACAAGGAAAATGGGGAAACAATTTCTGCCCTGTGAACCTAGGTCCAAAGAGCGGCATTTCTGCATTACTCGCTAGACTGGACTAGCAGGGACTGTTACACCGTACCACCTGCACAGAAATTTGGGTCATTACATATTTAATGGCAAATCTCTGACCTATTTCTAGCCTTTAACATTGGGCTATGTTGGTCCTTGAAGACCTGAGAATAAGAAACCTCCTCTGTGGTGCATGAAGGTAGAGAAACCCCTTTCATGCTTAGCCTTCTATTTAATTCATCATATATTTATGTGAATAATAAAGTATATCCTGTGTGTACTCTTAATTGATACCAGCATACAAGCCAGCTCTTGGAGTGAGAGGTGACCTTTTAGGTGCACCTCTTGACCTCTTTAGCTAAGAATAATATTTTAAAATTATTTTATGCAGACTGCAGTAGACAAGAATTTGGTCATATGAAAAGTTGCAGTATTGCTATAGCAACACTGTTTACTGAATGTTCTGATTAAGGCAAATGAATAGCAAATAAGTAACAGGGCTATGGATGAGCACTTTAAATAAACCTAAATAAAATAATAAAGAGCAATAGCAAATGGACGCATGTAATGGATGTTTTCAGTACTTCTAAGGTAATTCAGAGTGCACTGGCTGTGTAAAAATCAAAATCCCTTCATTTAAGATTGTGACGTGAACTGGAATGAATGATCAAAATTCACTGGTGTCAAGGCTTTACAAGAAGTCTATTGCACTTCTGAGTAGACCTTGCAATGTTTTATAAGCGGGATGGAAAGGTGTTACTTTTATTTTCTCTAAATATTTTTTAGAAATGTTGCAGAATATCTTGATAATTTGCATTAAATAATCTGCTGTAGTGGAGAGTGAGCTTTCTAATACAGTTCTGGTTTATGAAACTGTTTCTGAAAGATCAGGACTGAACAATCTGCAGAACACATCTCCATGAATAACCAAACAGTGTGTCCTCACAGGATGCTTTTTACAGCAGCTTGGAGCTGTAATTCAACATAGGCTTTCAGGCAGGTACCAGATAATGCTCTAAAGGGGAGTATAGGGAGAATTAATAAACTCCATTTAAAAAAATAACAACTGAAGTAGAAAATCTAGAAATAGCAAAAGCCATATCCGTATAATCAAACAAGCATAGGATTTAAATCTTCAAAATAATGGACAGAGGAGATCGCTGACAATTCTATTTCATGAGTTGGCCCTGAGGTAAGGACTGTCACAGAAACCATTGAAAACAAGTGGAAACAAGAGTATCCATGAACTGAATGAACTAGAATTTAGCAGCCATACCGGATGTTAGTGTTCTGCCTACTGTCTGTATGGGAGATCTGGAGAAAGGCATTGTCTGCTGAAAAAAAGAAGGAAACTCAGAAAATGGGAGCTGCCAAAATAACATCAGGATTTTGGAATTTCTCAAGAGTCAGGAAGAGTCAGGAACTTCTCAAGAGTCAGACTCTATGGGGTAGTTTCAAAAATATATCCCAAAAGAGCCTTCAAATTATACTCACTCTAATTAAAGAAAGCCAAGTGTAACACAACAATAGATAAATTTAGGGCAGATGTTAAAACCTAGGCAAAAAAATTACCATTACTTTGGCATGGAAATGAATGACCTTCTGTATACTAGCAAGAACATATATCGTTTGTTTCAAGACCAGCAAAGAAAACACAGCATGCAAAACTTAGTTGGCACTTCCTTACTTGAAAATATGCCACATGTATTCATATTTAATATGAAAATCATGAACTATTTTGCCAATTAACACCCTCCTACTTAATCCAAGACAAACATCTGAACATTCTTTGCCCAAAGCTGTCCTTCCTAACACTGTGCTGAGAATGCATCAAATAGATAAAAGACTAATTGCAAAATCCTGATTGGGTGAGACTTAATAATTAAAATCACCAAATAATACAAAATGTGTGTACACAATTGGCAATGTCCACTAATTGCTGTTAATTCTCCTCTATATTTGATTTAATGAAAAATCACTTCCTGTAAGGACAGTCACCACTTTCAGGGCTAATGTTTCTTTTTAGCAGTTGGTGATGCCACGTGTTCAGAGTTAAGGTAGACCAAATATTTTTGCTATATGAGAAGAAGTATTGGAATGAAGAACCTGTGAAAGGCACATGTACATCTGGATGTGGTGCAGCTCTTCTGAGAAGAGTAGAAAAGCAGAAATTCTTGGTACTGATTTTCTCAGAAAATGTTTTCTTAATATCATACAACATCTTGGAGATCAAGACTGATCCTCGGAACTCAAAATAGAAAGGGATCTCTTGTGCTGAAGAGAATTAGGCCAGTCACAGTGCTGAGGCAAGAGGACTTCAAAGAGCACAGCACTGTAGTGCCAGGTCCCAAACTTAGACACCTGCAGTGGGTTTACCTGGGCAGAGGCTCTGCAAGCTGAGGCATGATAATTCCTCCTCCACCTGGGAAGGCCCTGCTTTCATGGTCTCATTAAGCAGCAGCATCAGAGAAAACATGCATTACTTTTGCAAAACCATAATTTTGGAGCCATGTAGGTATTATTTCACCTCTGGAAGCAATAACCTAGTGGACTCTTTTTGTTGTCTTTATTAACAAGGTGGTGTTCTAACCTTACTACTCTCTCTTTCACTGCATCTTTTTTATCAGGGAGGGTGAATTCAGCCCTTATTCAAAGTAGGGTCCTGCACAGGATGTGTATTCATACGGTCTAACATACTGGGAGATGAAATCATTGAAATTCCTTTCAAATCCCATTGCTCCATAAAATTCATGCTTATTTAGATTGCTGGAGGTATGACATAAAGCTGACTTTGCAGCACTTGAGGACTTTTGATAATGGGGAGGGGAGGAGGGAGGAGGACAAACTTCCATTTCCATCTCCCCTCCCCTGTGGACAGGGGCAAAATACTCAAAGAGTGGTGAACAGTGCAAACCAACCATGGACACAGTCTCCAGTTGGCTCTGGAGGGAGCGGGTTATGTGTAGAAGTCAGCTCCATAATGTAAGTGTGAACTTTGTGTTGCGGAGGGTTTCTTTGCTTTGAGGGTCTTTTAACATGTAACCACTGTGTTTGCTGGGATGATAAAAGGCTCCTCACCTTCCCCCTTGTCTTTCTTGGTTATCCTGTGTGAGAAAAGCCTTCGCATTTATCAGAAAGTGATCAATTTCCAATGTGGTAAGAATTATTCTAAATTCCAGCTTTTAGCTGTTCTCTGGTTTTGGCTTTTCTGTGTCCACATAAAGGATGAAGTGGAACTGCTATTTAAAATTGAGAAGAAAAATCTTATTTCTTAGAGCAGTTAAAGGCTTAGTCTCAATGAATCAAAAAGAGTAAAAATCTTATTTTTCATTCTATTCTCTCATTTGCTTTTCTTGCTGCTCCTCATTACCCAGATTGCTGAACTCTTATGTGATGATAGAAAGATCCATGTCCTCACCAAAACAATTTTTGTTAAATCATTATCTTGTGACAAAAAATCTGAGACACATCTGCCACTGCTCACATTATAGGTCACCCTGCAAACATCTGATTATGATTTGATAAACAAAACTATTCCTCCAGTGAATTTTTGACAGAGGCTACAAAGAAAGCTGCACAACACTGTGGAATTTAGCTGCTTTGTAACCACCTTTTTTTGTGGTTGATTATGGTACTGAAGAAGAGCCAATCATTTAAATAAGAAACAATTTAAAGAGTGAGTCTCTATTTTATTAGTAAAAGTAATCTGTTAGAATGTCCGTAAAGATACCCTGTGATTAGTGTTCACTTTGCAAAGCAGCAATTTAATATACCGACTGCTTTCTTCTTGTGAGTAAATAGGGTGATGGAGGTATTTCCTGATCCTCTTTAAAATAAAAGTGGTTCTCTAATTCCTATCAGGTTTAATTAAAAAAAAAAAAATCAGTATAACATGCATATGTATTTCTAGAAATCGACTGTATTCTGAAGAAGAATTTATTCCATGTGTCTTTCCTAAGAGACAGTCTCCTCCTTATATTGTCAGTGTATTTGTTTTCTTATGCTTCTCTATTTGCCTCCTAAATATACACCCTCTTGATGACTTTTATCTCTTCACTTACCTATTTGTTCCCAAGAATGTGAATAATAGTAGATAGCAGGGTTTGTATCTCTTATTTCTCGTACACGAGATCTTTCATTTTATGAGCAGAGTATCTAAGACATGTTTTCCATGGAATGTTTGTACATTGTGAACTGTAAGTAGAGATTTACATGTTATGTGTTTATTCTGACAGCTTGCAATCCTGTCTTTACTGTGGCTTTCAGTATTTTTGTACAAGAAATCCACCTCAGGTGTGTTGTCTATAATTTTCCAAGTGTGGCAGATATATCGTGTACATGAAAAACACATAGAAAATTATCTGTTCATGGAGAAGAGTTGTATGTTTAATCTCTATGAATTAGTTGTTTACTTATAGAAGTGTTTTGTGGCTTGGGTGACTGTCCCTTTGCATAGTAATGAGTATAATAGATGCAGGAGCACAGAAGAAAGCATAGCTGAATTATCTGTGCTTCAGTGTGGGAACTGCAGAAGAGTTTGTTTGTTTGCTTGTGCAGTTCTCATTCTCTCCTGTTGTGACAGGGAGGTATCTGCAAGCACTTAGTACTTGCAAAATGCCTCCAACGGCAGTTTTTCCATCTGACATGCTACCTCTTTGCAGCTCTGTTGAATACTTTACACCCGCCAGCACACTGGTGCTCTAGCTGAGTGTAAGCAGTTTTAGAGGTTTTCTGCAGGCTTTTATTACAGCTGTGACACCAGATTGATGGACTGTTTCCATCTTGTTCTCTGTCAATTGTACACTGAAAAGAGAACTGACAATGTGATGGATGCATGCTAGTGCCACAGTAGAGAGAGAGATACTGCAATAACAGTGGTTTAAACTCTAAAGTGCCTTTAACCTCATGCAGTTGGCTTTAATTTATTTTAATCTGAAACCTAACAAAATCTAACACTACAGAGTGGAGAGATGGGGAGCATAGTGAGTTTGGAAGTAATGTGTAAAAAAGATGACAGTCATTCTTGGAGGTCCAGTTAGGGCAATTCTGTGCTTTAAAGCAAGAAGTCCTCCCGGAAGCTTTCAAAAGAGAGAATATTGTTATGCTCTAGACAAAGTCAAAGGTTAGCCTGGCTAGAAAGAAGATGTACTTTCCACTGAGGGAGAAGGGGAAGAAGGGCTTGCTCTGTCACAGCAGGGAATACCCAGGTCTTGCCTGAGGAACAGGATGAACTTGCCAGTGAGCAGGCTTTTGGAGACTGTGTCAAAAGGAATGGTCTCTGAGGCAAGCCAGCGTTTCCTTTGAACACGTAAAGGTTTAAGGTTTATTTACTGTTTCAAAGAACTAGTGGTGTCTTCTCTAGAGAGATGAGAGAAAGTAAGAGGGAATACTCGCACTGCTGTTTTAACCTTTGAAATGCCATCAATGATTTAGTTAAGTTGGTGGTTTATTTCTCAGCACAAAGGGAGAGATGAGGGTCCAAGACTGCGTGTACAGTCCTGGATGTGCTTCATCTGTGCAGTGAAGTTAAGAGGCTCATGTGGGAGTGAGCAGGGAGGGGATGGCTACAAAAGGTCTCTAGTGTGGATGTTCACCTCTCTACTTCACACCGTCTGTTATCCCAGCATTGAGATGAGATAGACCAGGATCAGGCTGATGGAGAAATAAACCTATTAAATTAACAACAGCCTGCTAGGAAGATTCGAGGGGCTCATTTCTATCTAAGTAGCTGTGTTATTTAATCCCTCTGTTTGTTAAAGTTTCAGAGCACATTGTTCTCGGGTGTGATCCTCAGAGTCAGTAGCTAGAACTGAGCAAATGCTACAAGACAGTGCTACTTGAATTTTTAAGGTGATTTCATTCTACTTTTTTATTGCTGTTTTGACATGCTGCTTTTATTTTGGGGCATAATTTACCTTTTGCTGAAAGACAGTGCAACAGTGATCTCTAACAGGAAGAGCAATGGAAGTGGCCTGTTTGAAGAGAACACTGAGGATGATGTTGCAGTTGGGAATATGGGCACATGGAATTTCACTCTGAGGCTCTGTAATCAGACAACTAAAATCCAGTGTGAGTTTTATATTTATTCAAGATCCTCTTGACAGATTTTTATTTTGTATATGAAACAAATTTCATATGCATACAGTCAACTCCAATAAGGATTTGAAACTGCTGATTAATGCAGGTTGGCAGATATTTTGATTTTTTTGTGATCAGCCAGTAAATATAGAAGACCATGAATTAATTGGATTCAACAATGATTAAAGATCATTAACTTAAATTCTTAAGGTGTTTTAGGATCACATCTTATAATTATTCATAGCACAGAACTTTCTATTCAAAATATGCTTGATGACATATTATTTGAAGCTGACAATAGAATAAACATGGATTTTACCCATATGGGTGGACTTTTATTCAAATGCCAACTGATCACGTTCAGTTCTAGTTTCAGTAGATTCAGTTCAGCTGAAGTTAGTAGAATTGTACGTGCTTTTATCAGACCTGTACTTATCATGGCATGACTAAATACATAGATGCCTTAAATAAAAGATGAGATGCACATCCAGAGTCTTTGAATAATATTGACAAAAAGTGGAATCGATCTTGAACCAAGTTGATGTTGAAGTGAGATCTTGAAGTCATGCAGGGATCATAAGCCTTTGATAGCACAGTTAATAAAGGAACAGAGGGTAATGAATCTTAGTCTCTTGAAGCTGATGACATGGAAAGCAAAGCTAAAAGTACAGATACTAAAGTAGTGTAAATCCTCAAATCCTCAAAGTCTTTTTTTCTTTCTGGATCATACTCCTATGACATAAATTGGCCAAGGGGCTTTTTTTAACCCAGAGGACTACCAGAAATAATTTCAGTTGTGCATTACTAGAGTAAGCCTTGTCACAACATCTAGGATTTTTTTTTTTTTGATAATGAAGATTTTCTATATATATATATACAATTTCAGGATTAGAATAAAGCTATTCCCCTGAGCAAGTATTTTCATTTGTCTGGATGGTTTCCCTTATTTCTGTTTCTTTAATTTAAGCATAATGCCTTTGATATTGTAACAGGATACAATAGGATGCTGTGATCCATTTTAAATGAGGTTCCACAAAGGATTCATAGTCTTTTACTTTCCCAGAAATTACTGTTCTGTTTATTTCTGTATGGCATGGTATTTATTGAACAATTAGAAATATGGTCTGTGTCAACATTCACAACAATAAAATGTTAATTGGTAGGGAATGAAAAAGATGCTGAGTCATTTTTTCGAGAGAAAAATAGCTAAAAAAAATTATCTCAATTAACAGATGAAAAGGGAATATGGGGAAACCTCTAGACTAAGAATGAATTAAAACCAACAGAATTTTAATACCTACTTAGCCAGCCTAAGCTAAAGTGAGCTGGTTTAGTACCACTGAAGTCAGTAGCAATATTACAGTGTACACTAACAAAGAAACTGAACCCGTTTCATAAAGTAAGAAAGGATTTAATATAATTCTAGTTCACCATAATCAGAATTTCATGGGCATGAGTTTTAAGGGGTAGGATAAAAGCAACCCTACAGGAAATGCTGTCTCACTGAGAAACTACATATTCTTTCTATCCACTCTCATCCTCTCGAGGACTGCTGTGCAGCCTGTAACTGCGCCAGCAATAATGAATGTAACTCACCTGTTGATTTAATTCTTCTCACTCCTTTTGGATTTATCTTCTGGAAAATGCTTTGCATTCTAAGATTTGTCTTTAGCATTTTAATTTCAAGTACATAACAATGATAAACAATGCTCAGATGATAGGAATACTGATACAGCTTAAGTTAAACTATGCATTTTTTGGCCTGCAAGACTTTATTTTCTCTAGATTCAACTGTTTATAAGCACTTCTATCTTTAAATTACTGATAAACTGCCTTATCTCAGCAATTTTTTATACTTTCTAGGGGAAGGTATACTTGTATCTGACTATACCTGCCTTGTACTGACTTCTCTCTTGTATAGAATTCTTGGTGTACTTGGATATCTGGCATTCAGGAGAAAGTGTAAATCCCTGCCTAATTAGGTAGAAAACATCTAAAAATCATCCAGTCAACGTGGAAGTGGTGTAGCTGAGAAGTCTAATAGCTTCTAGACACCAAAATTAAAAAACAGCCAACAAGGAGGGGAAATGATTACTGGGTTAACTGTTTATAGGCAAGGGTCAAAAATTACTTTCACCCTTGCCGCAGAGATTTGAGCAAAGTTAACAGGACTCTACAGGTGATGCAAGAGAAAAATTAATCACTAAACAGCATTTTAGTTTGAATGTCTGTTTGTGAGTTCTGACACAGAACTCTGCTAAGCAGTGTGTTATTAATATGAGTTTTGAACAGAAATTGGGTTGCTTTTTCTTTTGTAAGAGTCCAAATAATAAATATTGAACATGACAATGAGGCTACATAAGAGATTGAGATACTTAAGTTCTTAAAAGAACAGTGGGATGTTTCTTGTACCAAAAAGATTGACTTTAGAGAATAACCTTCTTTTGAAGAGGAAATTGAGCCTCGTGTGTACTAAGGAGTCTAGTGCAGGCTAGGACAGACTGAGTCAAATCTGTTTGCTAAGGGAAGAGATGTTTACTATATATGTAAATGGAGGAGTTTAGCTTTGTTCGAATAGTAAACAGATCATTAATGATAGATAAGGTGTAGTTATCAAGGACAGATCAAGAGTCATTTACAGTGTAAATTCAGTTGGCACTATTTCCTTGTTACTACACCAAATGAGGTAATGCACTACCCTAGTAATGTGCTGCCCAACACACAGTCTTGATAAATTTTCTTTCAGTTTTCAATGATCAAAGTTTCAAGGTGAACAATATGAGTCAAACTTTGTTTCCTTTGTACAGGCAGAATTTTACTGTGTTTAAAAAGCTTCTCTACAAGTACAGGAAAAATGTTTTGTAGTGAAGTGTATTCCACTTTAACCCTGAGAAATCAGCCATGTTTGGAAAAGCATGGGGCAGCCTCAAAGCAAAGGCGAAGAAAAAATATTCTGAGTCACTGTGGGATCCCCCCATACCTGTTAATTGGCTTGTGTGTTCAAGATCCCTCTGTCTAATCCACAAACCAACAGTGCAAGAAACTTTGTCTTAATATTGTGCTGTACTTATCTAAAACTGGTTCCAAAAAGATCCCTAAAATTAGTAGCTGCATCACTTAGTTATTTCAAAGTTTGGTGGGTTTTTTCACTTCACAGATCACAGTGCAAAAAAATTTCATCTGCCTGCTGAAGAATAGATAAACTCTATTTTTAAAAAATATTTTTAAAGCAGAGAGAAAAGGCTATTCTTTATGTTGCATCATCAAGAAATAATATTGATAGACTTCAGATTCCTTGAACAACACTGGCATCTCAATAACTATAATTGCAACAAAATACAGACCATGGAAATCCTATGGGAATTTTAGCAATGGAGGCCTCTTGACTCTTTGGAACTTGGATCAAATTGCAGATCTAACAATCAGAAAGAAAGCAATCTTTTTGACTTTGAACTGAAACATGTTTGGCACCAAAATCACTAAGAAACAACAAACATCAAACAATCCTATATTTTGAAGTCACTTTTCAGAGTAGTGGCATTTTAAGAGAACGCTGTAGAAGCTCCAACATTCAAATATACTTTAGAGTAAGCAAATACACAGGAAATGTCACCCAAATACTAAAGGCATAGAGCATCGCCAGACCATACAGACACTTTGTGTTCACATTATTTATTTTTGAATTGAAAGGATTTTTTGAAAGTGAACTATATTTTTTTCTTGTAAATACAAGTCCTCACAGTGCTAACAAACTTGCTTTATAGGTAAGAATTTGAAAGATGAACTTCCTCAACAAATGTTTGTTATATATCCTGCAAGGCTAAAAATCCTGTTTGGTGTTCATAGGTGAAATCCTTTCAGAAATGTGAGAAGTCAAGTGCTATGATTCTAATTTTAAACCTCATCACTCAAATATGCTTTTGCTTTACTCAGTTTTAGACAACGTTTCTGGCTTAAGCTTCAGTGTGCTAAATTTCTTACTTGTTTATTGTTTTGCAGGCAAGTGTGAAAATTTGAATTAGTATTAGGAATTATTCAAAAGTTAACATTGAGGAGACACAACTAAAGTGCTGATCACCAGCTCCTGCTGGCTTTAAGGTGAAAATCTTGAATTTTTTGTCACATGCACACTGTACAGAAAGTTAATTACTGTATTATAGTCACCTTATTACACTGTAGTCATCAAGAATACTTGTGTAGCAGTTATGAGTCTTGCATTTTTGTCACGAGAGATTGTGCAATTTGATTTATAGCATCTAAACCCACTGTAGTTGTGATATAATTTTTCTCTAGCAGAAACATATCACACTGCTATGATATTCCTTATATTCCACTGGTGTTCAAAATAGTCAAATAAGGTAAGTGGTTTGTTATCACTGACATAAATGTTTATATCTCATGGTGACAAATGTCTGAGGAGTGCAGAGTGAGTGTATAATTTTAGCTGCTATCCCCAACCATGTCAGTGCTCTCCTTATCTCTTGAAGGCCCCTAATGAATGACTCCTGCAGGCTGGGGAGAACCCACACTCAAGCTGTTTACTTTGCTCTAGCTGGCCATTTCTAAGGCATTCCTCACCAAAAGGGGCTGGCTCAATTCCCACATCTCTGTTTCTGGTTTAGACTTGATTCATTGGATATGAAAATGTATTGAATTGGCTTTTAATCCACATGATATTATGGGATGCATTTAAGAGAATGGCACTTCCCCTGCATCAAGGCAAGTGTTAACATCTGTTTCCTGCATTCTCTTTGATGCTGTGAGCAGAGACCCGGTGAATTCCTGCTGCTAGTAGGAATCAGTTGAATATTTGGTAGAAGGCCCTTTAAAAAAAAGGGCAGTTGTTTATTCAGCCAGCCAATTAGCCATATGCTATTTTTTCTTTTAAGATTTCTGTCACTGTAGTTAATGTTCTAGGCAAAATGGAAAGATCTCTGATCATAATTAAATCATAATCTCAGTTCTGAATACTATCAGCAAATAAAGCATACTGCGTCAAATCAAATGTGCAACAGTGTGATAAGGATCATTAATCAAAACTTGTCAGTTCTTTAAAGCCACCAATTACAACACATTGTATTATAAAAATGTGATACTATGAATCTGGTTGATTCTGGGGAACAGACCACATTTGTTCATGCACCACAAGATTTGTATTATCTGTACATTTACCACTTTTCCCCCTATATAGCAATAGAGTGGGACAACATTTTACAACTCTAGCATTTTCAATAAGAAATAGTTTTGGCTACAACTAAATATTTAATAAAATCATATTTATTTTCATACAATGGCCCATTTAAAATTTATTAAAAAGTATTTTTATTTAAAATATTTTTACTTATATTTGAAATTCTTTTTCAATATTTAATTTTGTTTAATAAAGGATTAACTATCACATTCTGAACACTTAAAACACTATTCACACTGAAACAATTTTTTATTTTTCAGAATTTTCAGTGGTCCCTACATTGTCTAATTTTTTGTCATTATTCTACTATGATAATGAGACTGTCACTACTGGCAGAACTGAGGAACATGGGCATGGCCTGATAATGACACTGAGAGAATAGAGTCTGGGAGGTCTAATTCTTCTGATAAACTATTTTCCTCTATTTTTTAATGCATATACTTTAGAAGTGAAATTTTTAAGCAGAACCACAGCCCCCTAAAGTTGTATGTAATTTCTAAAATTTGTGTGTTCAGATGCTAAGAGGAAATGTTAATAATTAAATGAAAGCATTTAATTAGTAACTAAATAAAAGTTAAAAAGGACTAAAGTTTCTTATGAAAATAAATGAGTTACTGGTTTTTATATGTGTCTTCTAATATTATCCTAAACTTATGGATATCTGTCATGCTTCCAACACTCAGGGAAAGCCTGTGTGCTGTACATTTCCTGACAACAATTTTGCTGTGTTTTTACAGGCAAACAAACCTGCCGTGTTTTAGAAGGAATTAATAGCTGTGCTAGTTAAGTGTTTGCAAACAGCAGCCCTCCACAGCAGTCTTTTATAAGGTTCTTTCACATTTTTTTTGGTCCTAATATTATATAAACCCCTGCCTCTTCCACTAAGTTACTCTTCAGTTTATGGATTCAAACAAATGGTTAAATGTATTCCCCAGTCCAGACACACTCTATCAAGTCAGTAGAATTCCTCCCAAATCCCTGCGATGGAAAAAAATTCTCATTGTAATATCTTCTTTTTTTGCCTGAAACACTTCATTATTCATGATGGTGTATGGACTGCATATAGAACTTGGCTTAGGCATGCTCTTTCCACACTTGAGTCTCTAGTGAGCTCTTAAAATGGCCTTAACACATTCATGAAGCTTTTCATTACAGTCTAGTCCAGTAACATGAATGATCAATCTCTATCATGATCAAATGACAAGGCATGTGGAGCCTGCCTCTGTTTAACCAGTTGGTGTCATGTGTAATGTTTTATCTGCTAGTTACATCTTGAATAAGTTTGTGTTGGGGCACACTACATTCCTCTTGGACGTTTTTCAGGAGCTCTTTTACAGGGCTATGGAAATAGGAACAGATTCCCCCCCCCCCCCCCAGCCATGAAATTACTTTGAATTTTTTCCTATTGGATCTTTAGCACATGGAGATTAAATGTGTATCCATAGCTGGGGATATTTACAAAGCTATCATTTGCCATAAGTTGATTGTTTAGGTCAGTCATGTCCATACCCTGCTTGTTGACATACACTTGACTATTTGTATTGACATTTATGGTCTGCATTATATTAATGGCTTATGATTACCTTCTAAGATTGTTACATGTAAGTGAGTTTGTCTTCTCAGAGTACTTCTTCTATGTCTGTGTTGGTTTTGCAGATTCCTGTACTTGCTGAGAAGGACAGGACTAATGACTCAGAATGATATATAACCTGATAAGCTGTCAGTGACAGATATACATTACATGTGCTAGCAGTAGTCCAGATGTCAGTGTTATAGGACACTATTCTCCCTTCAGCAGTCCTTAATTGAGATTCAGCTTTGTTTTCTAGAATTTATGAAAGTCTTAAAAATTACTGGAACAGAGTTATTTGAGACTGGAGGATGGATGTTTGATGTTTCATATTCTCTTCCAAACCCATTTTATTTATGTAGGACTTCTGCAAAATAATGTAGGTGACTTCCAATTCTTCATCCTACAGACAATCGCAGTGATGATTTTCCTTTTATTTCTTCAAATATACTCTGGAAAATTAGGAGAGACAGAATTAAATCAACACTCATTCAAAACTGGCTTATTTAATAATTTGACTAATGTATGATCTCTCTTTTTAGCTCCGTTTTTTCTTTTTCCTGCCTGTCCTTTTCATGGTAACAAGGGTGCTTAAAGTTAAGAAAGGTGTTCTGGTAGTGAGGACACAGGAGCTGAGATCCAGGAAGACTGGGTTTCCTATCCTGTACTTCCACAGGCCTTGAGGATAAAATAGTTCATTTGGTGCTTCCATCTCTGTACCCAAAAAACCAGACAATCTCTCAAGAATCATATGGTGCACAAGCAGCCAATAACCACTAGCTGACTTTCATATCCAGTGATGAAATTTATGATACAAATGGAAAATATTATCTGCCTTTACAAATTGTGGCCAAATAAAAAGTATCATTTGCTAACAAGAGGGCTTTGTCTGAGTTAAAAGAACTCAATAGTAATCTTATAATGTGATTTCTGTGTTCCAATGCTGAACATGTGTAGCTGGTTCTACCATTTCCTATGAAGTGATTCTCTTTTCTGACAGTAAAAGTAACCAGAGGCTTTGCAGTCATGAAAGAAGTGAATTGGTTCTGATTTATACGAGATTTCATTGCTTTTCACCATAAAAATCTGTCATAATGAGGAAATTCCAAGATAATACATCCATATACCCACTCTTCAGTACAGTAGTACTTTACTCTGTACTCAGAAAAAGTTTATGTAGTTTATTTGCATTTATTTACTTTTTCTGCATTTTTCTTACTTGCTTCTGGTCATGTTTAGTTGTAGTTATCTTTGAAAACTGGGATGCCTTTAGGTACCTAAATTAGGTTTTAGTTATAATACAAAAGTTTGAAAATTGTTTAGTTATCATGATAGTGTGTTGTAAGTCTTAATGTGGAGAAGCCAGCTTTAAATTACATAAATGTATAATTTCTTATGGCAGTAAAACATCAAAGTATACTATATCTGCTATAACATTTGTTAATGTAGGATTTAAGTTGACACCTGCTTTCTGTTGGCAAAGGAATTCACTCAGACTTGGGTAGAAAGGTGACTGTTGATCCTCGGCACACAAAACCAGCTGATTATTTGAGACATGTTCCCTTCTGCTTTTCATAGAAATGAAATTCACAAAGGAGTTTAGAGCTGCCCTGGAGGAACCACAGTGACAGGCATCCTACAGGCAAACACCAGCATTTCTTCCTCAGCTGACATTCCTCTGGAAAGACAAAGATCATTTGATGTTTTGGATCACTAAACTAATACTAAGAAGCTTCCAGAAACAGTATTTTCTCATCTGATTTTTTTCCTCCCAGGACACAGTTGGTGTTATTTTTTCTCTTTTTTTTTTTTTTTTTTTGTTTTTTTTTGGTTTGTTTTTGTTTGTTTGGTTTTTTTTTTGGTTTTTGTTTTTGTTTTTGTTTGTTTGTTTGTTTGTTTGAAACAGTGTAATGCAAACCTGGTTATGCCAAAAATAAGGTGACATACAACCTGTATGTGCCACTAATAAGCTATTTAGAATTAAAAAATTAAAATTCTGGCATTATTCAACTACAAAAGAGATTCTAAAAGATTCAAATCAAGTAACTTCTTGCAACACCCAGTGGTGATGTATTTGAGACACTGACAAGTTTGCAGTTGAGGAGTAATAACTTCTTCAGAGCAGCAGAAGCTGCAAAGACACCATGCTCAAGCAAGCTCGCAACAGAAGTCACATGTTCTGCACTTTGGTAGGGCCTTTTTTACTTTAAGAGAAGGCACTGAAAGAAGGTTAGCTTAAATACAGTGATGTTTTACTTCTAATGTACATTTGTATCTTTTACTAGGAATTTTCATACACTGCTGTGCATGAGGCAGACATGCTAGGAGATACAATTCTATAATTTTTTTCTTATCTAAAGCCCACCTGGAATAAATTTTTTTCTTATCTAAAGCCCACCTGGAATAAATAAATGACTACATTTGCATTTTTTTAGTCTAAGCTGATGCCAACAGAAATTTAAACTCACAGTGTGTTCACTGATTCATCTTGAAAACTTTTCATGAGTTAATGCCTGATAATCTTCCTTGGTGTATCTGATAGAATTGTGCTGGAAGAGAATGAATTCTGACAAGTTTGGGGTAAAAGGAGAACCCAATTCACCTTTCCTCCACTCTGCCTGTCATCATGATACGTGATTGTCTTTGCTGCAAAAGAAGAAACAGTCTTTTCTTTGCCACCTTTGCCATGAGTTGCATCAGAGAGGAAGCATTTTGAAATGCAATCCTAGTTCCTGAGATGTAGAGCTGATGGTCTTTAATTTGGATAGAAGGACAGTATAGAAAGGGGGTAAGATGCAAGTTTATATCAAACTCCCCATAGATCTTGGAAGTTTCATGTTGAACAATAAAGAGGAGCACTGGGACTAGATGTAAAAAAAAAAATGCTTAAGGGGATAGACCTACCTCAGTGTGATTCATTGATTTAGACACAGCTATATATGTCAGGTAACGATGAAATGTTGAGACAGCTGAGATTGTTCACTTAGTGAAGTCAATCCCTTAGTAAGTATTAGTGGTATTGAAATGAAGTGTTAAAGAATTAGTTAGCTGACTGTGAAAAAAATGAATAGGTCTTTCAAATTACCTAATGGAAAGCTAAAGGCATTAGCTCCCAACCAGGGAGTATTAAAGGCCTTGTGCTGCATTCATTGACACAAATGCAATGACTATGAATCAAGCTCTACTACAGAAGATAAACAGCTTTCTCATAAATACATTTGGAAGAAATCCACTATCATGCATTTCAGGCTTCCCTAAAGCAGAAACAGTTCATGTGTGCTTAGACTGCTGATCTCATTGCTACTTTTATTAATCACTGCACTATTGTAATTAAAGATCATCAGTAGTGTGTATAGAATTTTAAGAGTAAAGTGAGTTTAGTGTCTTTAAAAAGCTTAGACCTTAATGGAATATTACATTTCTCTGACAAATTGTACCAATTAGACTTCTGTTATGATCATACTTCTGAAGGATTTTCTCATTAGAAAGTGGGGGAGCTCTACCTAGAGTCCTAAACTTGCAGAGATTTACATCACACAGAAAAACGTCCTTCTTCTCCCTCTCTTTCTGGGAAAGAGGTTGTCAGCTCTGGGCTGAAAGGCAAGTGTTGCTCTTGAGTCATAGAACAGGTAAATTAGAGTATTTTATTGATGAATGGTTTCAGTGCTTTCAATTGATAAAATTAGGAACTTGGGTCTGCCAGCTGACAACAGAGGAAGACTAAAATACTGTCTGGAGTCATGGAAACTAATAAATCCTCCCATGACAATATTTAACAGGTTGGTAGAGGGGATAAAATTACCTTTGATAAAAATTCTGTGCAGATGGCGAAGCTATGGGAATTAAGACTGGATCAAAATTCTCTAAAAACATCAAATCATGGAAATTGTAGCGGGGATTGATTAAGTTGGTGTGGAAATTGCTTCTGCCTTATAATCCTCCAAGGACTTGTTCAAATATTTTGGTTAGTTGATAAATCATCCAGTGATTTTCAACATGTGCTCTGTTTTGATACTTGACTTAAACCCACAAATTTTACAAGTTAGCTCTTTGTAATGTACATGGCCTGGTTTTGTAGGTATTATGTATGCAGTGTGTAAAGGGAACTCAGCAACTGGGTGATTTCTTAGATTTTACCCTTTTCAGTAATTAGACTGTTATTCTGACCCCTGTGTGGGTGTTGGGTCTACTTGAGAGAGAGGCCTTGATCTTTAGCAGTAGTCCTTTCTTAAGTCACGTAGGAGATGGCATGCAGCACCTTTCTAGTTTCTGTACCAAGAGAGTGAGGGACATGGACAAAGGGTTTGGCTTTTCCAAAGATCTTTGCCACCAAACAATAAGTCCTCGACAAACCTCGATACTAAATTATATTATTTTCATGTAGTCAGCTTAACTGTAATTACATGTGTAGAATCCTTGTTAAATAAGATTCCCAGATTATTAGCACATTGTGAGACTGTGACATTCAATGTGACATTCAATGTGACAATTCAAGTGGTGCAAAAGAAAAAAGTTTAAGGAAATAAGAGACTTTGTGTCAGAATTGTATCAGACTTTGGTGATACTGTGATGGGTGCCCAAAAATTTTATCTGCTACTTCCTCAGTGGCAACTTCACACCTTATACTCATTCAGTTTTGTGTTGAGTTGCAAAAAAATGGGAATAGCTGAGAGAACTTGATGTCTGACTTTACAAGACAAATTAGGTACAACTGTAGACCAAATCCATGTCCTTCTGATTCTGTACTCTTATTTTTTTCTTCCTTCAATACTTCTCTGAACATACTTCAAAAACAATGTTGTGCCTTTTTAAGAGACCAAATGTATATTGACATTTGATTTGAGATAGAGTCAGTTTGAAATATGAACAATTTGTAACTGTTAAGATGCTTGAAGGCTTTTTCATTACATTCCTCTAAAATTTGGGCCACATAAAGGTCAGCAGAGAAAAGTAGTAGTTGAAAAACAAAAAAGAAAATTTTGTTTCAAGCAAAGTGAATGAAAATGAATAATTTTCTGTGAGATATAGATTTAGAGAGGGACTGATTAAAAAAAGTGGTTTTTAAAAAACATTGCCTTTTCTACCAAAGTGTTGTATATTACTAGCATGAAATATTTGTACAAATCAAAGTTTTCATGATTTATGGTGTTTATTTTTTGCATAGCTCAGCTCAACAATGAAAGGAGTCCATGCAGTTGCTCTTGGGCTTAAAGTCAGCTGTTATTTAGTATCAACAGTCTATCAACTAATAAAACCTACAGTGTTTGATTTACAAACATCTCCCTCCAGGAGAAAGATTTTGTTTGTTAAAAAGGACCTTTTCCACTGCTGTTAAAAGAATCACAGAAATATTTGCTGTTTGGTTTAGGTTTATACATCTGGCCTCAGTTTCCTATCAAATATTTGCACTTTTGAGCTAAAAATTGCTGGTTTCTGTCAGCAGTGCACATATCAACAAAGGAAAACAAGAACAGTAGTGGGAGTGGAAGACTTTGATCTTTCACATTTTTCTCTCCAACTGCTGATGGTGATGTTTGACCCCCATGTGTTAAAAAGGTCAAAGAATCCACTGCTAAGTTCATGCCAGGTGTCCTCAGATTGACTACAGATTTGTTTTATGGAGCACTGAAAACGGAGAGACAAAAGATGTTTGATCTGAGGTGGCGCAAGAGGGGGAGAGTGAGGAAAAAATGCTTGTGTGGGCAGCGTGCTTAAACCAGCAGAAAAGAACTAAAGGAATATATTGTAATAGCAGCAGTGATGGCCAGTGATAGAGTCCCCAACTAGGAAATCAGCATTGTGAATAGATGTTATTTAACAAATATTGTTGATAATGATATTGCAGTTTGTTTACAAGCTAAGCTGATTATAAGAAAAGAAGAGAAAAAAATGAAGTAATGCACATTCTGGGTCAGGAATATCCCGGAGGCTTGAGACATGCCATACATTAATTTTTTGTTAGTCTGGAAAAAAATGTCCTTCATGTAAACACTTTTTTTTCTGCTATGGGAGCGGAATGATTTCTACAGTGCATTGTTTCCACACATTAATTGAGTCATGTCAATAAAGTGAGGTAACAGTATTTCAGTAACAGTAAGTACCTAAATCTTACATTATAGGATTAGTGTGTTTTCTGTATAAAATGGTAATTTCAGACAATGTTGACAGTACACCAAATTTTAGATTTTGCTTTTCAAAGTATAGTTGTTTGTGCAAAGCATTTTAGACCTGCTGAATTAATGATTTTGGTCACTCCCTAAGTTATTTAGTACTTTCACCTTGTTCTTGCATATTTGGAGCTCATGTAACTTTGCTATTATATGTAAAACCACTGAAACTAAGCTTGAGTACCTTTAAATTATCACAACTCTCCATTGTTATTCTAGACTCCTTTTTATAATATACAGATATCACTGGCATAAATATTTAATAAAGTTATTCATAAAAATATGTAATAAACATGAATGGCTTTGATAAGCAGATATTTTTTATTTCTATATTTCACAGTGTTTTTGAAGATTTGTTGGGGTAAGTGCTTTTCCCAGGGCAGCAGGTTGCCTTCAGTGTGTGCAGCAGTAAGTACATGGATAATTCTGTTGAAGTGTGGGAACTTTAGCAGGACTGAAGTCAAAGTGAAAAAACATACCTTGATGGAGAATACCCAAAGGCAAGGCAGACAAAAAAATAAAGGGAAAAAAATGTTGTTATACTCATTTTAGTCATAGCAAGTAGATACACAGAGGTTAAACCACTTGCCTCAGGCCATAATGAAAGACTGTGAAATAGTAAGGAACATAACCTGATTTCTTTTATCAATCCAGTCTTAAGCATGGGATATCCTTCCTTTTGGAGAAAATTGTCTTATGTAATTTTTGACTATGTCAGAGTAGGATATTTCCCTGCTGTAAAGACTTGTGAGTTACATCCTGTTCTGGTAGGAATTCACAGCAACTCAGTGGGACTCAGAAATTGTGGAAAGGTTCATGGTAGTATGTAACTAAAATAATTTTGCTAGCTTAATTACTGAGAAATAATGACTCAGTTATCAAGAAACTGTAGGTGTGTAGAAGTATGTGTATATGTCTGCATAGAACAGGGATGCAGCTTTCCAGTTTTATTTGTGTGTTTTTCCATATTTCTTTAGATTTATTTATTTGAAGGGCTTAAATGTAAATCTGGCTTGTGTAATGTGATTGTGTAAGAATGCAAATCATATTCCTCACTGTCTTATTTACATATTTGTGTACATAACTCTTGTTGATAAGACCTAAATTTACCTAACACTTACTACAAAGAAGAAAAGGCGAAATACCCCAAAATCAGAAATCCCTTCAAATGTGAAATAAATGGGAAAAAAAAGAAGAGAAAGAGGAATTTTTCTGCTTGTTGTTAAAAGTCCTATACTGAGGTCTATCCATTTTGGGGCTTAGTTCTCATGTGCCAACTCTTTTCGTGCTTGTTCCCTGTGAAATGTATGGTTGCTCTTAGGTTCAGTCTGTGTCACTACTGTGATAGTTTTCGTTCGCTCCATGTTGGTGATTTCAAGGCTAAAGTGGCTTTCTCATGGTCATGAATTTCTATTTATATAATTAGTCGTGCACTTCCTTTCTTTCTGGAGCAATCAGAGAAACAGCCTCTTCTGGTGTGCCAGGCAGTTAATTACATCATTCAAGTTCTGTTTGTGTACTTAAATTTATGGATGTTTTGTTAGTAATGTACAGAGAAAGAAAATGGAAGATAGTGATGTGTCCTGAAAAGTAATGTTAAATTGTCACAAAAGTCTTTAAAATTTTTAATTCCTTAATATGGTTCAAAGTTGTTTCTCTTTTTAAAAATCTGTACTCAGCACTGTGCTTGTGACACAATATGTATATGTTTTCTGCCTTCTTAATTTTAAAAACTAAAGATCAAATCCGCTTCATTGAAAGTTACTCACCAATCTAGTTTTTTAAAACCAAGGACATGATTTGACACTTCTGTACTCTAATTACACTTAGAATTAAGCTTATCATTGAAGAATCTGGCTTAAAATAGAGAGAAAAAAAAATCTCCATCTGTACTTAACTTGACATTTGGTCAATAGACACATTCCATGGATTTTCCTTTAAAGAAAACAAATTCAGTGTGTTAGAAAAAGCTTCTCCTTCCATATAGGTGAGAGGCCTTTGAAGTCAATGACACGGTGTGTAGTTTCTGCTCAGCTATTAAAAACTTCTGCTAAGTATTCTCAGTCGTGTGAGCAAAGGAATTTTTGCCACTTGTCAAACCTCCAACATAAAGTTTGTTCCCCAGCTGGCTCAAGCTGGAATATTTAACTGTGCCTTTTGTCCCGAAATAAACATAGCCTAGTTGTATTTGTGAGACTGAACAATTCCCATTGAATGTATTACTGAAGTGGTCTTTGGCAATTTCCCCAGGCTTTTGACAGTCAAAGGTTGTTTAGATAAAGGGAGTATTGGTGAGAAAAAAATCAATATGAATTTAATATGAAATAATGAATTAAGCCTGTTAAACTTGCATGTCATGTTAAATTTTCACTTTTAAGTGTTTCAGATATTTTGTCTTTTCTCCACTAAAATCCAATAGTCTATCTTAATAGCATTATCAAACCTCATGCAGGGTTTTTTTTTTTCCTTTAAATTCTTTCAATTGTCTCCCAGATACTAGCACTGATAGAGATTTTAGGGCACAGGAAACCCTAAAATATTTCACTGTGTCTCTGAGAAAAAGAAGTACTTGAGAAAAATATTGAGATTGATTTCATCTGTCTGTAAATACTTGAATAAGAATCTTCTTTCTTGTTTTTCCCCCTAATTTTTTTTTGCCCAAATGGTATTTGTTTAGAGTACAGTTTCCTACATTGTACCCCACACTAAGTAGGATGTTTTTTGACTCCTGCTGAGCAAATAAAGCCAAAAACTTCGTCTCAGCTGAGGGTTTTATTCAGGTCATATTTTAGATCATTTCTAGAAATATCCTTGGTTAGAATTGAAGGTTTGACTGTAGGAACTGGGGTCTTCTTGTTCCTATTGTGCCTTTTCTTTAGCCTGGAATGAAAATACTTCAGTTGACTTTAGTGGAAGTGAGATTTAATTAGATCAGACCATGCTAAATGTGCAGATGCATTCAGAATGGAGAATGTTTTTCTGTAATTGCTCTATACTCAACAGTTATAAATATGTTCATAAAGTAGCTTAGACTGATGGGAGCTGATGAGATTGAGCGATGTAATTATATACTTTTGCCATCTAGTACAACCAAAAAATGTTTATCTGTTTTTTTTTTCTTGTCTATATTAATAAGCTGTAGAAGTAAATAAAAATCCCTGCAGCAGTGGAAAGCATAATCATCCTGATTGTTTATTCCGAAAATCCCATTCACTTAAAGGGCTGGCAGTCTTGTCTTGAGTAGCAGCACTGAGCAGATGCTTTTGTTATAATAGCCAGAGAGGAACTTGGGCTGTAAAGATTGCATTTTCAATAGTAATGCAGCAGTTTTGGCATAAAAAACTTTGTAGTGCTGTCCATGCATGTGAATTCCTGGGCAGCTCGTGGTGCAATCCTTACAGGTACTATTTCACAGTGATCTAGGTGATATCTGAATATAATAGCTCTTCTGAGCCTTATGTGCAACCATATGCCCCTGCCCCCCTTTTAGACTCACTGGTGTAATTGCTGTGACTGGTCCTATCAAGCATAACGCATACTGATATTAATCATCATTCTTTCGCCTGTCTCCCTCTGGGGTTCCTCCTCTGCATCTCAGCCTGCTTACTCCTTAATTGTATCTGGGGGCCCCAGATTTTCCCTGCATTTCTCAGTTTTTGTCATTAGATCATTACTGCTCTGCAGATGGACTCAGCCTGCATTACCTTTGTTGGCTTTTTGCCAGACAGCTACTATTGTTTAGATAGTGTTCAGGTAACCCATACTATACACTGCACTGCCAGAGCTTGCTCTAAAAGCAATTTTACAAACTCACTCAAGATCTCTGGGAAGCTAAAGGCAAAAGATAAAAAAGTAAACCATCATCTTCTATAAGTAATTATAACTGTCTTTTAAATTCACTTACAAATATGGTAACAGATAGAAATAATATAAACCCAGAAGAAATTCCCTAAATGATACCCAGCTGTACTATGATGCAGCATTCAGAATAAAATTACTACCTATAGATTTCTAATATAACTCCATCCATGAGACTGCTCACTAAGATATGATGGGCAAGATGGGCAAAAGAGGGAAAAAGGACAACTTCAGGAAACATTTCCTCCCTAAACTTTATGTATAAGCCAAAAATTTTTCACATTCTGGCTGCTAAGATCTGTCTTTCTTTTCTTACAGTCCCCAGGGAAAAAGAGCTGTTTTCCTCACAACAGGCTATAAACAGTCTTTGAAAAAAGAGTTTGCCCAGGCAGCCCTGTTGATGTGCCCACAGGGATAGGGAGCAGTCCCCTGCTTGATAGAGAGGGTGGTTGGAAGCACTCACCACAATTTTCTACCATAGCAGGCTACTACTTTCCTAAAGAATGATGAAAATAGACTTCCCTTCATTCCAGCATCTATGGATTATGTCAGATAATAGAAATGGGTTTATGCATGGATTCCTTATTGACCAGTTGCCAAATTGTTACTGATGCACTTGATTTCCTCATGTTAACTTAATTTATAGCGAACAACTGTAACATAAGGAAGCTTTCATGAAGTCAAACTAACAACCAACTGGTTTGCAAGTATATAAATTGTACCTCAGGTAAACTTTGCAGAGCCAGTCACCAGGAGGCCACTGACTGCAAGCAGCTTACAAGGCAACAAAGGTTTTTAGCAGATAGGAAGAAAATTCCACTTATGTAATTCACACCTGCACACAACCTGCCTTTTAAGGAGTGTGCTGGGATTTGGCACATGACAGTGTCCTTTTGCCAGTTACTTCTGCTTGAGCTTTGAATTGCCACCTTGCACAATGACTCTGCCATCAGTTCTGCTCTGTGTCTTCCAGAACACTGCTTGCCTGCTGCTGCCAGGCGGGGCTTCTCTGCAGATTATTAAGCCCCAAGGAGCATTGTCGGAAAAGAAAAAATAAAAAATAGAGATGATTTTAAAACTATACAACTTCCTATTTCTAAAAAGATAAATGGGAAGAGTTTTTATTGTAATCTGTTCAAGCCAGAATTTATTCCTTGGTGTTTATCTTATGAAAGAGCCAATCCCCACATATTCAGATGCAGCTTCCTGAAGCTCAGCTCCTCAATTCATGTGTGACTCAAAGTGAACTGACTTTTAGTTCAGTATTGAGCACCTGTAGCTCTCACTGTCTTCACCGGGAGCCGTTTGTACTCATCATTTGGGATAATTGGGCCCTTGGAGATTCTGGCAACAGTACTTACAGGCATGGCCAGGAGGCATCCCTGCCTGTGGCACAGTCGTGGCAGCCTGTGATTCCAAGGGTTCTTGCTGAGTCCAACAAACTCTAACAGTGAATCAAGGGACAAAAATTCTAACCCTAAATTTTGGGGTTTTTTTCTCTTTTTTTTTTTTTTTCCATTTCATTTTTCAGACAGGCATACATTTTCATGTAGCTCTTTGCTCAAAGCCTCCTCCTGCTCTGCAGAAACTGGTCCTATCGATGAGCTTCCAAACTTTCTCTGCTGAAGGAAGGAAAATCTACAGTCCTGAAGGCTTACAGCAGTTTCAGACTGCTTCTTTCTATCACAACTAAACCACATTGCCTGATAATCCAACTCTTCTCTCACTTAATTCAGAATTTTTAGGCATTTAACCAACAAAAGCCCTCAGCTGATCTGTGCATACTATTTTGCCTTCTCTGTGGTTCACTTGTAATTTGCAGATACTATTCATTGCATTTTGTGGATGCTTCTCACTGAATTTGGGAAATTAAGCAGGTTTTTGAATGTCTTTTGAATGGTTGGCAGTAAACCTTGGTATACAATTTTAGAAAAAGTATTAAATCATCAGTAACTAATGGTAATTGTCACACCTGGTAGAGATTTTAAGTCTTTTCAGTAACATGGTATTGTCAGTTCTCAGCTGTCAAAGTATTTAGTAGAAGATTTAGCAGTATGACTTTAAATTATTGTAATATTAGTGAAACAAGATTACCACACATGGAGGGAGTAACAGAGAATTTTATTTCCCATGCAGAAGGCTGTGAAAAATTTCCTGCTATATTTAAGAGACGGACAAAAGGCTGCAAGCAGAGAGAGAAGAGGACATTTAACAGCTAAACAGCCGTCAAAAGACAACAGGTACATGGATCCTCCTGTGTGCCAAAAAATCAGAAAATATATCTGATTTGAAAATTGCCATCCTGAGCCCTTGGGATTAGACCTCACTTCAAATACCTATTAAATACGATTGTGTACAACAGGGTCATCAAGCTCAACTTTTGTCAGGAGATGGTTAAGAATGAGAATTCTCACAGTCTGTGTATTTTCCTATTTTGTGTTACCATGACAGAGGATTTTGAGGACTGAGCTGCATTGCTCTTTTTTTTTTTTTTTTGTCTCTTGTATGGAGGTCTCAGACTTAAAATCAGGAAACTGCCTGTGAAGTTATTTTATGTGGTTTTAGGGAGGCCAAGGGGCAATATTTTTTTGGATAAGAGGAGAAAACTCTTGGTATATTACAAGAGCTGATCAATGGGATCCCCTCATAGAGTAGGATTGCAGTCAGAGGCTGTAGCTGTGGGATCTCCTCCAGCCTTGTGAACCATTGTAGCTACACTGGGCTCTACTCTGGTTCGTGGAGAAACCAACAGTATCAGACTCTCTGGACAAAATTTCATAAGGAGGTCAAAGTGTCTTACCCCTCATCTTTCCTTACAGGGAGTTGGATTTTTATTCCTGTGCATTTTGGAAAAGGTATATTTTCAGACAGGTAGGTGTGGTAGTTTGCTACTGCACAGGATCAATTGCTAGAAGGGGAGTGTTGACTTTTGCAGCATCCAGAGCACTGGCTGACATGGAAGGATCAATATCAGATGTTTGGATGATGAAGTTTTGACAATTGTTTTTATATCAACTCTTTCCTAAAGCAAGGGAGGGAAATTCTTTCTTCTTTGCCAAGGTCTGCATAAAGCAGCAGTCACTTGTGGCAGATTGCATATTGATCCATGCTTTAACATTAGCGGTTCCTGATTCTCCAGGATGAGAGAAGGGCTGTCTGCATATTTCCATCCCTTCCTCTTCTGCTCCAGTCAGCATGTCAGCTTAGCACCACAGGTTCTTTTCTGCTTCTCAACAAAATCTATGGGCTTTAAGTGGCAGGATGGAAGTGGCAAGACAAGAAAGCTGGCCCAGGGAGCTTGAATATCACAGCTGCTTCCTGGAAGGTGCCACGGGGCAGATTCTGCCTCTCATGCCAGCTACTGTGGGAAGGGCTCAAGGGGCTTAGACCTACATCAGGCACCTGCACCTGAGTCCTGCTGCCAGCCAGTACTTCCAGAGCAATTCACAGTTCTGGGAGCCTTATGGAGTCACAGCGTCACTCTTCCAGGGTTACAGACCAATACATACAGAATGAATATGCAATAGTAAGCAGTGACTTATAGTCGCTACAAGACTTTGTATTCAGGTTCTGGTTGATTAATTAGGGTTTTTAATAGGGAAAAGATGGCAGCTCCATCTAAGCTATAGATAATGGCAGCATGCTGACAGTTGACTGAAGGCTGGGTGAGAACAGTAGAAATGGAAGTGGTGCTAGGTTGGTGATAGGCCTTACTTTCATAAAAGGAGCAAAAAGCAATCTCATAGCTAGGAGAATTTAGTGAGGCTGTACAGGATTCTTCACAGTGCTAAGCTGAGGCAGGAAGCATAGAGACTGAATAGCAAATAGTTTGAATAGAAATGAGCTACAGCTGTTGAGTGGGGAGACAGTGTCTGCTCCCCATGAAATTCCAGGTAAAAAGTAAAACTATGAAAATTAACTTTGGAAAATGTGAGACACATAAAAATAACTGGAAAATGTGACTACTCTAAAATTTTTATGTCATCTTGGTAGCCAGAAGACAAAGTAGATGAATTATTTAAAAGCTAGTTATGTTATAAATAGTTTTGGGGGGGGAGGGGAGGGGGTTTGGTTTAAAATTACTCTGTCCCTATAATTTCAACATTTTATTTAGGATTGAGAGGCAACTAAATGAAAGAGAAAAGAAGGTGAAATACTGTGATAGGTGATGTTAAAGTCTAGAACTTCAGTTAAGCTGGGGAACAGTTATATTAAACAAAATTAATGTTTTGAAGTGACTAGGGCAAGAAGGATAATTTCTGGTCTCTAGGAGACAGTGTAAAGAATGAAAGAAAAAATCATAAGCCATATAAAAAGATATCTTTACTGTTTTTTAACAAAAGCTTTAAGTTAGAAACTGAAACAGGAAAAGAAAAATGCAGAAATACATCAGACCCAAGGAGCTGAAACAACTGGTGAAGATCAATGTATCTTCCATGTAATGCAAGTAAATATTTTCTAGTAACTTCTGTCACTAAAGCTGTGTCACAGCTGAAAACAAGATTTCCATGCATCAAAAATATAGAACAATCTCCATGACATTGAAACCAGAACTGTACTTCAAAAATTATAAAGTATTCTGTCTAGCAGCATGATAGGATCTAAAAAGTGTTTCCATGTGATTTTTTTTTTTAAGATAAAAATGTCCTAAAGGTTGAAAGGAATGAAAATGTTTGGAATAGCTTATTGGTGTTCATCCAGTTGTTGCTTTCCTGACTAAATGTTGCATAAAAATAGATGTAAAATAAAAAGTGTAGAAACTTTTCTATTAAAATTTTACATCAGTAAATCCTTAATGAAATAAAGATTAGAAGTTTGACATGATTTTAAGAAATTTGTGTGGCTTCTCTGATGCACAAAATATATATGTAAGCTGTGGGATGTTATAAGGACTTTGCATCTAAATACTTTTATCTGACTCAAGATAGGTATGTAAAAGAAATTTTAAGTTTTTAGATAAAAAGCTCCCTATCTAGGCGTTACTTTAAATAGTGCTCTGATTGAAATGATGATGATGGTTAGAAAAATAAATTTGACTGATTTCCAGAATTTTTCCAAGATGCAATGCCCTTTTAAGGGGATAATTTGACAGGGAGAAAAAAGATTTATAATGCAGAGCTACTTTCATCTGAAGTTATGAAGAAACTACCTAGGCCCCATTATTACTACTATAAATAAGATAACTTCTGAAAAATCCAGCTACTTGTGAGTAGGAGCTAATCCATGACCTGCACTTTACAGATCTGGGTGCATGGCACAATTTTTTAGTTTAGCAGCCAAAGCAAAAAATGGTAAAAAACCCCAAAAAACCAGAAATAGATTATTGAGGTGATGAACTTTTCTACTGATATTTCATTAACACCTCAGCATGACATAAGAGGCATAGACTTACTCTATCTTTGCCATCCCCTGGGAGCAGCAGAGGGGATGGAATTTCCCTTGTCATAGAGAAGGAGGCTAAGCCTGGGTAAAGGGTGAGAAGAATGATGCAGAACTCTGGATTTCCCAGATAAAATCTGGTCAAAACCATTGTCTTCAACATAACTGAAATCTCAGTTTTAGTTAAACAATTTTTGCATTTTTAGTTAAAGAATTTGGGGGTGTGAAGGGAGACAGAGTTACCATCTCCACACAATCAGGATCCATGGCTGCCCATCCTTCCTTAGAAAAGACAGCTACAAAGATGAAACCAGCCAGAGTTTAGAAGTGCTTTTCTAGAACTCCAAGCTGGTTTTAGGCATATGGTGGCCAGCTGTTGTCAGGCTCATGCTGACATGCCAGGATTTGTAATGTTGTTCCCAGTGCAAGTTTGTCATATACTACTTTTAGAACAAATTTAGGGGAATAGAATAGAAACGGGAAGGAGCAACTATTTTTAAGACCTGATGTTTGTCATATTTTTGCCAGGATGAGCACTGTCAGAGTTGACATAATCCTGAGCATTTGATTTCAAGGTATTCATTTTTCATGCTCTCCAATACAATTGTGGAAGTACAGTGATCATCCTACAGATACACCTGCACCACTCAGCAAGAGAAAACTTCTGAATCAATACCTCTGCTCTCTCAGTGATATGGCTCATGCAAGCATGTATATTTGCAAGGGGGAAATTGTATGTCACAGACAGTATTCCTAAAAAATACTGTCCCACCTTCCTCAGAGGTGGGACGAAAGGGTTTATGGGTGATGAGGTTAATATATTCCATTCTTTGTAGATGATATATGTTAGGGAACTATTTCACTTCACTTTTCATATATACAGAATCAGCAAAGAATGGCTACTTGACAGAAGTGAAAGGCTGGAAAGGAAATGCAGGCACCATCTATTTGATCTCATCCTCCTGCTCTACAGCAAGGATCTCTTGGGAGATGGTTGTCATACTACTTCTTAAAAACCTGCCAGCTGCAAGGGTGTCAGAGCTTTCATACATAGGCTGTTCCAGTGCTTAATTGTCCAGGGCTTGACCACTGACAACTGCTTCCTAATATATTAAGCCCCCACTGCTGTCACTGAGTATTCATAATTCCTCAAGGAACCATGGAGAAAGTCTGTCTTTATACTTCTCATTTCAATACTTCATGTAATTGAAGAATTTACAGTCTACTCTTCAATTTTTGCACTCTAAATGGAAGAATTCAGCTTTTTTCCACCTTTCTACAAAGCTTAACAATTTACAAACCTCTCAGCATTTTTGTTGCTCAACTTTAAGTTCTCACTAATTCCTCTAGCTTCTTCCTAATGAGGCACTTCAGCCGTGACATCGTCAGAGGAAAATGGAATTACTGCTTGTGCTTATGGGTGACCTCCCAGACAATGTTCCTTTTCTTGAAGCACCTGCATATTATTAATTTGACTTATTTTATTGCTGTGTTGTTACTCTCAAACCTTTCTTCAGTGCTGCTGCCAGCACAGTAATTCCTCAGTTTATGTTTGTATATTTGCTGTTTTTGCTTTCTAAATGATGTGCTTTATACTTTTTCAATGCTGTTAATATAGAAACACCAAGGTTTACTAGAATTATGTATTGCCCATGGAAGGTTGCCATAAAGTATCACCTGATTCTTAGGATTAAAGATTATTAATGTCTATTTACCAATACCTTGTTATTTTATTTATTGTGTTTGTCACTATGCTCTGCTTTGTATATGCTTATGCTTGCTCATGCATACTTTATGAATATAGAAATTAGATCTCATTAGCTTGGTAATTAGGCCAATGATAAACAGCTGTTTGTTTACTGTGCAGGGCAAGATTTCTACAGAATTTCCTTACCTTTCATGCACAGTTGTTGTTTGGAATCTCTGTCGCAATAAAAACGTTTATGGAACTGTAATATCTGCTCTTAACTGTTATTGCCAGCTCAGTATGATATCAGACAGACAGAAGTAAAAGTGAATTGGAGCATCCTTTAGACATCCAAGAAGCCATGTTCTGATGTATATTAGTAAACCACTTAGATGTTCCTGCCTTAGACTAGAGTACTATAGGCTGTACAAACATGCAGACAGAACTTCCAAAAGACAGCAATGGAATACAGACAGAGGGATGCACAGCAATATTATATGTCATTTCTGAAAATTGATTAGATTGAATGTTAATAACATGTAGAAACCTCTTACAATGGAGGTTTTCAGATCACCTACTTGCCCTTAGATTTCAATCCCCCTTTGTCTTGGCTGCTTGCTTCCCCCATATCCAGCATTCCCAGAACAAGGAGTTCCCTGTGGATTAGTGATGAATCAAACCCTATGAGAGAAGAACTATTCTTAAGAATTAATATTAATCTTTTGGAGGGTACATGATAGCAGGGTTTTTTTTAAGATCAGAATAATGCTTGTACCCCAGTGCTGCAACACCTGTAGAAATGAAGGCATCAATCCAGTGTGGATAACCACAGTGCTCTGAAAAAGCTCCCAGCTGGTGGAACTATTTCTGCATTCCTGAGTTCATTGATTAGAGTCAGGCACAGGAACCTGCAAAAAAAAAAACCAAAAAAAACCAACATAAAACCCCCCTAGAAACTTACTCTTATTCTCAGCTCTCTGAAACAGCATGTGTTGGTTGAATTAACCACCCCTTCATCCTGTAGTATTTGCTGATTATCAAACTGGGAGGTAACCACTGGATATGTAGGCGAATTCATGTGGGGGGAAAAAAAAAAAAAAGGGATTACAGAGACATCCTTCCCTTTCTGGACATCCTGGAGAGTTCCAGATAGTAGAGCAGGGAAATGTAGGAAATCCTTGCAGAGAAGGTTACATAAAATAAATTACCTTCTCATTTAAGGCAATACAGAGAAAGGATCAACCTGTTCCTAGACAACCCCTTGTTTCAGTTTCTTTATCCAGCAATAATCTGCTTAGCTAGTTGAGTCTTCAGGTTCTTAACAGCATAAACCAAAAGCTCACTTAGGTAGAGAGGCCTTTAATCATGTGTTCTCTGTATGCTTTTTCATTATGAAAAATGTCAGTGTTATAAAGGAAGTAAACATTGCTCATAAGATTATTATTTGCTAAAAAGTTTATCAGAATCAGGCAATTAGCTATCTCATTAGCCAGATTGCCAAAATGTAACTGGTATTCTGTGTTTTGTGCTGTGATTTTTTTTTTCCCCATTGATTTCTCCAGCCTTTCAGTTTATTTTTAGAAATAGAAAATGTGTCATTCTGACTGCTTTTTTCATTTCTGAGAAAACAGAATGTCCCACAGTGGGAGAGTTTTCAGGTATTCATCAGCTATTCTTGAAAAAACATATGATCACACCATGGCTGCTCTGAATCTCAGTAGATGAAAGTGGGGAAATAAATTGCAGAATGCTTTAGGATGTGAGGAGTTGAGAAGAGTACATATATTTGAGTCTATTTTTTATAAATAGTAGCTGTCTTTTATGAAAAACTTTGTCCATAGTGCAGGAGAAATCTTTGCTGAGTGATATGGGATATTCTTATTCAATATTAAAGTTGTCTGAAAACTGTTTTTCCAAATCTCAAAATGCTGCTGTGTATTCTCAAATATAAACAGAAAACTTTCAGTATTGATTTTTTTGTTTAAATCTTGGAACAAGTAAAGTATTTAGTAGGGTGGACAGTGATTTCAGGACTTTGCGTTTCTAAAGTGTTTGCACTCTGGCACAATTGGCTGGTGTTAATTTGACTTTTTCTTTGAAATCAGTGGAAGTCTTATGTATTATAGTCTCTTTTTCTCTCCTTTTTTCCCCTCTTCAAGTTTAATGGATACTTCTATGGAATGTGCAGTCATCTCCCCATACCTCAGACTCCAAAGTCCAAGTACGGGGAAGGGAGCAGCCTTTAGAGGAGAAGGCAGAGAGGCCAGAGCTCATCCTCTGCTGAGTGAGGTCTGCTAGGAGATGTATGCAACATAAGGCTTCTACACTTTTCCAGGTCCTGTCTCAAAGTAATTCTGTGGTTTGAGCATGATTTAACAGCCATGTTCAATTCAGTTACAAAATCTGTTGTGTGAATCTCTTGGGAATGTGTTGTCAAATAGCAAATGAGAGTGACCAAGAGCTGGCCTGGAGATAAGGGGCTTCTCAGCAGTTGTCTCTGGCTTCCTGGTGACCTCTAGGATTCCCTGGCGGGATTTCAGAGACTGTGGAAGACCTTATAAACAGTAAAACAATTGAGAATCTTTATTTTCCATTATTTTCTTCCCTTGACATTTAATTTTTGTTCATCAGAATATGATTGAAATTTGTACTATTAAATGCAATCAAAATTTCCCCAAAATGTTACACAGCTATTTAGTCATATCATTCTGTTCTCTGTGCATTTTCCCCAATTACTCAAAGTATGTGTGTGTGTAGACCTTCACAAAATGTTCTTTTTTGTCTTGAAAGCTCCTGTTCACTTAATAGACTAATTTAAAACTTGCATTCTGTGAGAGTTGTTTATAACATACAAAGCAAAAATAAAACAAACTTTTTCTTAGATGATCTCTGTGACAAACCAAAATGAATTAAGTACCAATTTCAACATTAGTTAGCTGTGAAGAAGTATGTATTCTTTGAAATAATGCAAAATTATAAATTTAAGAGACCAGTGACATTTGCAAAATGTGTGGAACTCATCAAATGAATTATTTTTGTGATCTGTGTTCTCAAGTCTAATTAATATTGATATTGGCTGGCTATGTTGTAAGTAGAGATTTGCTACATATTTAACAGTTGTTACATGCAGCAGGAGACAGAGGGCTGGTTTCCTGAAAGCATGATTGTGTGGTAACTATCATTGATTTTTCTGCATTGGAATGTCTCCTGTGTTATTTTTCAGGCTATGTTCCTATTTCCAAAGCAATATTTAATTCCAGACTTACAGATTTAAATTCATAAGTATCTTGTGAGGAAATCTAACTAGTGTTTATGAATGCATGTAAATCAGGTAAGTTCCTTTCACTGTCTGTGATATGTCTCATCATTGCAAATTATGTAGTCCAGGATAATGAGATTGGACAGGTTCCCTCCCTTTCTGATACTGATAATATATAGTGAGTATATTGGCTCAGGAGTAGATGATGCACTGGCAAAATCCCCCCTCAGTGGAGTAGCAGTACATAGTGTGGAAGCAGAAGTCCATCTTCACTGGAGGAGGAATTGAGGGAAATGTTAAGCTAGAGGTGGCACAGCTGGCATAGCCCTGGTAATAGGCTGGGGACAGGACCTCCAAATTCTTAGGTAGGAGAACATGAGTGGGGTTGCTTTCTGCCCGCTGCTTCATCTAATAAACCAATGATGAAGACAACTTAGTGGAAATCAGTTGTGCCATAAATTCCTGATGCAAAAAGTAATCAGCAATGAGAAGAAGGAGTAGAGCATATTGACAGGACTCTAGTGTATCCTTAAAGCAAGATCAAATTAAGTAAAATTTTACTATTAAAAAGTAGTTGCTGAAACTGGTTGTAGAAAGACTTCAGTCCTTATGGTCTTTGAACCATGAGGTGTTGCATGTATCCACAACCTCAAAAGAATGTATTTAAATTGCTGGTTTCTTGTATCTTGTAGGAGGCAGGGGTGTGAAGTCAGAATTCCTGCTATTACTGTTGATGACAGATCCCGGGTACTACCCTCTGACTGCTTGCCATTAATTCAGGATAATTAATGAAAAGGAAATCTCATGGTTTGGAACAGAGATTGGATCAAACAAAAATCCAAGAAAGACACATTGTGTAGTCATCACATTAGGAGGTGAACGTTGGTCCAAAGAAGAACAGAGCAGGTGAAAGAGAAGAAGATGCATGAGCTGTTTATGTGGTCTTTTGGACAGCTTTACTTTGAAAGGAGTACATCATTTATGTGCAATTATGAGGAAAGCTGTGAAAAGCCACTGCTGGAAAGAAAGGGAAATAGGGACATTTTCATTGCCATACTCCCTTCCACTTTAAGAAGTGACAGGTCACATTCCAGTGAGAGAATTGTGGTTTCTGCTACAAGATCTGTAAACACCCCAAAAAGTTTATGGCAAATGAAAGAACTGTGAAATTTCCCTCTGTTCTCTCCTTTCAAATTTATAACCTGAAAAATGATCCTGTACAGTGCTGTGAGAGAGGTGAGTATTAAAAGCATTTTGCAAGGCAGAAAGATTTCTCTGGATTTGGATTACTTTATGTAATGAATCTCCATCCAAGTATGACCCTAAAAAAATTATGGAAGGTTTATCTTTTGATCCTTACTAGTTTAGCTCACGATTCTGTATATTTTATATCTTGCAGTATTGTGTGCTGATGAAATTTGATAAAGGTCTAAAATTTTGTGGCAGGAATGACAGAATAGGAGATGAAGGATCATGTGTGTTACTCTTTCTTCAGATCTGTGTTTGGCTGGTAGTGCAGCGCTTCTTGCCTGTTGACTTCGTGGGCTGTGTATGGTTAAAGTACTAGGAAAGGAGAAGTGTCCTTTGATGTAGGTTTGAAAAAGCACAAATGATGAATTTCTAGTTGTGAAGTGAATTGAATTTCAGAAAGAGTTGGGTGGCTTTAGAGAAAATCCAGGTTGGTGTCTTTGGCAGACTTTGCTTCCACAAAGGCACCCTGAAAAAAAAAGGAGAAAGTCCCTAAAAATCTAATTACCTGATACATATTCCTAGCAGGGATTGTCTCTTTATTTGCTGAGAGGGCATAATGGGAACCTGATTTTTGGCTGAGGTTTGAAGGCAGTACAAGAATATAAATAAAATATTAATAGTTTTGCACAAAAGGAATGTCAGTATTATTGTAGACCTTTTACAAAATAATTCATTCTATAAATTTACCCTTTTTCTTTTTGAAAAAGGAATGACAGGACCATTTTTTCTATAAATAAATATCTTGATTTACTTTAATATTCCATCTAAATGAATTTTAGCTATGTGTTAATTTATCATTAATCTGATTTTTTTATTCTACTTGTTATATTTTCATCACATCTGATGGCAAGCTGGAATGAGCTGGTTCAAATGCCCTGATGGGAAATCAATCCTGCCCTGAAAAGCTGGCAAGCTAGACCTTACTAGTCAAAACATCTGTAACCTCCAGAGCATACGTGGGCCTCCAAGGAAGACACTGCACTCCAAACCATCAGGGATACCTGCTGTTGCCAGTGGCCTCTGTGAAGAACAATGGGAGGTTCCAGGTGAAAAATGGTGTGGCTGCACTGTGGAAGTTATTTCAGCACTGTGATGTTGGCATATGCAAGGGAAGGGAAAAGAGACTCATTTTTTCTCTTAACTGTATTGAATGGTCAAATACTTGCAAAGAATATGGAAAGGACTTGAAAGGAGATCTAGAGAATGGGATAGCAGCCTTGAAATATGCTTTGTAAAAGGTGTTTTGTATGGGATACATGTCATGGAAGGTTACAAGTGGAAATGGAAGAAAATACCAAGTCCATCTCTTGCAGCTGGCTGTGTTCCTTTGCAGGTGCCACTCCTGTTCTGCAGCTGGCAAAGCTACTGCTGTATACATAATTTTCATAGTGCTTTAGAAAGTTTCAAGGTGAAAGGTGTTAAAAATGAAGGAAGATTATTACTACTATTATTGCTTTCCCTATGTTTTATGTTCAGAATTATCATCTGGAGTTTTTTCTTTCTTTTCACAGTAATTTTCAGTCCCAAACAAACCCCTACTTTTTCTGCTTAGACTGAGATAGGACTGAGGACTGTTCTGGCTTGGAAAATGCTACAAGCTCACTATGAGAATTACTATTCTCATATACATTGGAATATGCTATAACCGGTGGGGAAAGTAAAAAAAAATGAAGGACTACTTGATTTCCCTTGCAAATTCTACTACCATTTATGTGAGATGTAATTAATTCATTGTTGAAAATCTACGCAGTGGAACAAGTAAAACTTGTCTTACACTGTGCTTTCCAAAGCATAAGGGAATCTTAGCTTCATGCAGGCTTTTGTTTTGTTTTTATGACAATCAAAGTGTACTCCTGAGTTTATGAAATATTCTTCATACAGGGAAACTAACCTTCATGGCAGCAACAGTAATCAATAGTTTATTTTGTGGGTGAATATATTTATCACCATTCTTCCTAAAATAAAGGGACTTGATAAGCAGATGGTTACATTTATATCCTCTGTTCCAAGGTACAGCTGCTCTTCACCTGACACTTGTCCTTAGATTTTGATCTATAGATGGACATACATATGAGGTGCCAGACAGGGTTGAGAAGGGACACTTAGAGGTGACTGGCTGAACTTGTGACTCTCCTAATCACTGAGCTGCCGTGTGGTCCTGGTCCTGCTGGAGATGCAGGGTAGCCCTGCTGTGCAATGTCAGTGGGTAGGAAGGGTACCCTGCCTCTCTTGCCTGCAGAGCTGTAACAGTTTTCTGCCTTTCCCTCTACTAAAGAAAAAAAGCTTTCTTTTGCTTGCTCGGAGGCTGAGCTGAGCAGGTAACAGCGCTCACCTGTGAGACAGAAAGTGGGGGTTGTGTCTGAGTGACAATGAGAGGCAGAAGAATATTTCTAATACAGGGGGAAGGATGAGTAACGGGACTATCTCTGTCCTTATACACACAAGCAGGACCATCTAGCAATTAAGTGATAGTATGAATACTGGTTGTTCCGAAATAGTTCTTCACATGATGATATCATAGAATTCTGGTTATGGTTCTTATAACTTGCCTTTTCTTCAAGCTCTCGCTGTAACCACAAAAGCTAAGAAAGTATACATACGAAATACTAATAATACTAATAATTCTGCTACTACTACTACTACTATTTTAAAGTTTTGGGATTTTTTTAAGAAGAGAGCAGGCAGTACTCAAGCACGAGGAACTTTTTTGGATATTAGCTAGCTGACCTGTTAGTACTTGCATATTGAAACTAGCCTCAACCCTGCTGTCTCTTCCCCAGTTATATTTTCAGGTTTAAAGAAGCACTTGGGATTATTGTAGTGTTTTGCAGGTAGGAATTAGACAAGGGTACAAAACTGTAGGAAATCAGTTTTATTTATGGTGTGTGGAAACTGAGCTTATCCTGTGGTCAGTCAATTCCAGATGCTGGGGCTTTAGTTACAATAAATCATAGTATTCACAATGTAATAGCAATGAAGCAAGAAAGAAGATGCAAAATAAAAACACAGACAAAATAATATAGTCAGAGGAAGATAAGAAGTGTGTAAAGGAAAGGAGAAAGAATGTAATACCATAAAGAAAAATCTGTTATATAAAATCCACTTTTTAGAGATATGACAGAAACTTTTCAAATAAAAGCCTGTTTCAGTAATATCATAATTACACAGTGTAGGTGGAGTAAAAAGGGATTTTTTTTTTTGCATCTGTTTCAATTTATCCTCTATGCTGGATATCATAGAGAAATCCCTTCAAAGGATCACTTTAGTTCATAGACAGAACATATGATTTTTTTTGCTGTATGCTCCAAGACTGTATCAATAACTGCGTACTTCAATAAAAATATGTCTTCAGAGAATTTCTCAGTCCCCTCCATATCCTTCCTCAGAGGGCTTTATTTCCCTCTTAACTCTTCTCCTATTTTACTTGGTAGTTTACGAACTGCTAAAAAGATGATGCCTAAGCTATTTCCTTCTTGTAGTTCAGCCTTTCTGATTGAAAGTGCATGGAAAAATGTAGGTGTGCAGAACAGTCATCTACTCATATACTAGTGTACATGCCAAAACAGACTTAATACTGCAGCAGTCAAGAGCAATGGTAGTTTTTATACTGAAATTCACAGGGGAAAAATCTAATCCTTTGCTAGATTTTAGACATCCTGTCAGAGAGCTGATGTTTCCAATAGCGTCCTGCACCAAACTCAGGTCTGGCTCATAATTTTCTTCAATCAAGTCCTAAAGTGAAGTCACCAGCTAAACTTCTGTATTTCTGTAACAGTTGGGATTTTTCTTAGAAGTCTATGTGTTAAATTTCATGGGCCAAATGAGCCTCAACAATCGAAGCCAAAAATGTTATACATGAGATATTAAAACAAGATAGAAGGATTCTGTCTCAGAAATCTTTATCTTCTTAGTTCCATGGTAACTAACCATCTCTAAATTTCTTTCCACCTCTTTAAAAAAGTACAGAAGAAAAATTTTAAAAAAGTATTAAACATGTTTAAAACCTGTTTCAGGCACAGGTGCTAGTCAGCATTCAATCATGCACTTAATTAAGACAAGTAAGTTTAATTCAGAGCAGGTGTTCCTAACATTAGTAGTAGCTTGAAGCTTCAAGTCTAGAAGAGTTTCTTCTATTTTATCCTGAGCTACATCAGGGGGATGACCCTGGTTCTCTCTACGAAACTTTCTGCTGCTCATATTCTTAGCCTGCTACAGGTAACCACATGGCTACTGCCTGAAGGGTAAATGATAAATAAAACTGAAAGCATCTTTTTGTTTTGCAGTTTTTCCTTCAAGAGCAGACAGTTTTCTTAATGATGCTAAGAATTTTAGATGATTTTAAGAATTAAGAAGTTTTTTGTGTCTGAGGAAAAAAGATAAATTTAATTGAAAAGAGGAGGATGGTTTTTTGTTTTTTGTTTTTTTTTTTTTTTTTGTTTGTTTGTTTTTGGGGTTTTTTGTTTGTTTTGTTTTTTGTTTGGTTTTTTGTTTTGGGGTTTTTTTTTTGTTTGTTTGTTTGGTTTTTTTTTGCTATGGTAATGTCTAATTCTCCTTGAGGACAAGGAAGTACAAGCAGAAAAAGTGTAAAAAAAGGACTAGCATGGACAGAAAGGAAAAAGCACATTTCAGCCATATGTGTGCTCTTGAAAAAGGGCAGCAGTGCACATAGTCATTTTTCTGATGGCAATGGGACAAGCCATGCTGGCATGCAGTTTAGCTGCCTCTCTGCTCATGGTAATGTCTGCATCAGCAATAATGCAGAGGAGCAGTCAGTGTGATACAACGATCTTTGTGCATTCAGTGAGGCTGTCTTATTAATAGAAGGCAGTGAAAGCCAGTGGTGAAGAAAGGAAGTGGTTAGGAATGGAAAAGAGAGTCTGGATGCAGCAAGCTGCGTTGAGGCTGGTAAAGTTGCTGTGCCTGCTCAGTTTGCTCCAGTTTGGAGCATCTCCTGGGGCAGGACAGTCACAGCCAATATTACTGCTGTGGACTTTGACTTGCCAGGAAGGGATGAATGGCTAGACTGCAGAAAAACGTGATTGAACTGAAGCTAAATGAAAGAGAAAATTACCTTTCAAATGTATTTGGTGGAAAATTATATGATAGTATGTGTGTGTAAGATTATTTTCAATACATGGAGCAGTGAAATGAAGGCACTTGGATATGAATAGCTGTTGGAAATGAGCATAAACTGAGACACTGTGTGTAAATAGGATGCAATGGGAAAGCAAAAAACTATGCTAGTGACCAGCAGGGAGTAAAAGAGTTATAGAATCATTTAGGTTGGACAAGAACTTTAAGCTCATTGAGTCCAACTGTAAACCTAACACTGTCAGGTCCACCAATAAACCATATCTTGGAATTTGATGTCAATGCAGCTACTGGTGATCCAGTCTTCTGAAATTTGGAAGCTGAAACTGATTTCAGTCAGTGAGGATTTTCTGTGTATATGAAATAGTTATGAAACTAAGGGGAATGCATCAATGGATATGTAGCTGTGTCATGAGGCAGTGGTACCTTGGTTGTTCTGGTCTTTGTTCTAGAAGTCTGAGTCACTGTGAATTAAGGTTGAGTAAGGAAGGAAATACACCAGCAAGCAACCTTACCTATTAATAAAATGGCTAAGATGGCATCCCTTTTATTTTCCCCTTTCCCTTTTTGTTTTTATGTGAATGTCCATTCTTGTAAATCACTTATGTTATCTGAATTATCATGTAAGATACCTTTGTGGTGCTGGGCATTTGTTTCCTAAGGTTAATCCATATGGATACTAGCTTCTGCAGGGTCCCATGTTTTGCTTCCCAGGTGGTGAGAAGACTAGAAGACTGGAAATCTTTTTAACCACACAGTCTGTTGACACGTGCCACTAATGCATTTCCACAAGCATTGCAACAAGAGATCTTTAGTCTTTTAAAAACAATTATCCACCATTTTAGAAATATTTAGGCATACAGCTCTATGCAAAGATTCCTTTCCTAGGGAGGTGTTATATGACTATATTATGGGATGTTGCCAGTGCTGTTTTCAGTTCTGGTTGCATCACCTTTCAGAGCTGTGGATTTTGGGGCACATTGATGTCTGACCCTTAAACAGAATGAGTTCTTAGGTTTAAGTGTATTAGAACAGTGACTGCATAGAAGAACCCCTCCATGACATTTTTTTATTTTATTTCTCATTCAAAATCTTATGTCTTCTCCTGAAAAATGAGTTTCGAGCACACTTTTAATGACTTTTCTGTCAAGAAGGGCTATTCTTTACAAAACATTAGACTTTCTACTAAAAGATAGGGTAAAGCTGGTGAAGTTTTCCTCTACCTACAAAATACATGGCTAAAAATATATCTTAGAACTTTATAATTTTTCCAAAAAATTGTTGCAATATTAAAGCTTTTCTGTCTCATACAACTACTAATACCACAAATATCCTAAAAGGTCTGTTTAGGCAGAAGGCCTAGAGTTTCTGGTCTGTGTGTGGGAGATCACTCTGGAACAGATCAAATGAAGAGTGCAGCTTTTCTTCTTGATGGTGCTGGTATGAGGCATAGGAATTTCCTGCTAATGTGACAAGAAAGCTAAGTGGTATAATAAAATTGAATGGGGAAGAATAATGTCAGGGTTGATTTAAAGAATTCAATGCAGAAAAAACCCAACTTACCGCTTACACAGCTTCTCCTTAACTCCCTGAGGCCTTGCTGCAGCTTTGGAGTTGACTTTTGTGTCCCTTTGGCTGAAAAAACCTGGTCTAAAGTTTGAGCTGAGTTTCATAAACTATGCAGACTTTAAAAGAAGGCAGTATAAAAGAGGGATGAAAATGCATTATTAAAAAAAAGAAATAAAGAGGAAGGAATTTTCAGAAGGGGTATGAGGGCAGGAACAATTATCATTTATGGAATAGTGCAGACTTTCTTAAGAAAATAACCAGTTTTAGTGTAGGGAGAACTTTTGTTTGCCATTCAGTACCACACCTGTGAAAAAAACAAATACTGAAAATCAGTGAAATACAATGGAAAAGACAGACCTTGACAAATGACAAAGCTTTGTTCAATTACAAACAGTAAAAAAGCAACTAGTCTTCTGAAACTAAGCCCCCAAAAATGCCCCTGGCAGTGGAGATGAGAGTAGCATAAGCAAGATTTTGGAAAGAAAACAAACTGGTAACATCAAGTGAAAGGGTTTTTTTCTTTTCATGTTTAAAAGAAAAAGAAAAAAGAGTGGACTGGTGGGACACACTGGACTTTTCCTTGTGTGCTTGTTAAGCACCTCTATGTGCTGTGTCCCTGGGGAAGCAACTGGGGGGCCTTACAACCTCAGCAGCCTTTTGGGCTCTGGGAGTTACCTGGACCATGTCTTATGGGAAGATAATCAAGTAGAGCTGCAAAAACGCTTCGTCTTGCTGGATTTAAGAGCTGCAATTAATGCATTTCCAGCTTAGCCCCAACCAATCAAGGACTGGTTATCCCCCATCAGTCTGTAGCTTTGTCCAAGATGAGCAGGCATCACATGTCTGCTGGGCAGGGGTTGGTGCTGGGGTCTTGGGAAGCCTCTCCAGCCCATTGGCGCAGCTCTGTGCCTTGGCCATGCTGGGCAGGGCAAGGGGCTGTTGCTTTAGTCCCGCTAATACCGTGCGATGCAACACATTTCTCCCTGCTCTCTGGGCCTGTTCCTTGCTGAGGGAGCTCTGTCTTGTCCCTGTTCCAGACTGGCCAGCTTCTTGTAGCAGCTGCTCTGGGATTGTTGAGTCTCCCCTAAATAATCTTTCTCTTGATGAAGTGTGACCCCTTGACAGAAGCAGCAGTTTCATTCCTCACACTGTCCCCTGTGACCTGTGGCTGCTCTGCTGATTCCTCACCATATATTATATGAGACAATTGTTTCCATGTTTAAGACAGTAATTAGCCTTTTTTGCCATAAATCTGAGTTTGATTTCATTTTCAACTTCACTATGCAGCCAAGACATTTCTCGTGTGCTCTCCTATTCCTCAGAAGAACTTGTATTTATTTTTTTAAGAGAGGATGGTGAGAGAAATGAATTGGACAAGGTGTTTATGAGACATGCCAGTCTAAAAAATGCAGTGTTCTATGTTGTTTGAATATTGTTTGATTTACTACTTTATTTACTACACGGCAGTTGAAAAACAACCTGACCCATGAACCCTGGGAGTATTTTTCATATAGCTGGGGTAAGATGGGTGCCTTTTGCTATATCTAGAATGACTATCTGGCTATTCTCAGAGTTTCGTGTGAAGATTATAAGCAGAAGATATCTGTGCAGGGAAAGCCATCTGCTGTCATACTTGGAAGAAAGCGGAGACTTGCAAAAAGGGGGAAAGAAGTGATGGAACAAAGAAGGTATTTCCATAGGCCATATTTAAATGTTCCTTAGAAGTCCTAGCTAGGTGGTTATCTCATAAGAGCAGCAGCCAGTTTTATCCACTTATCACTTTACCAGGACTAAAACTTGTATGTTTTATATTTATATTATCAGCCAAATACAAGGGTTCAAGGTTTTTCATTGTTTTATGTAGCTAATCATCTCATTAAAAGGGTCTCATATTAACCAGTTAGGCCAACTTTGATAAGCCTCCAAATTTCAGATAGTACTGTGTAATTTGGCATTGAACGGTGGGAATATAATTGGAGGAGAAACCTTCAAACTAGCAATTTAGCCAGGGCTAGGAGTAATTGTAATTACAGATTTTCAGGCTGAGCTATGTGAATCATCCCAGAAAGATACAGGGCAGAGCTAGGAGTCTGCTTCTAAAAACTCATGTGCGTGAGCAGGGAGAAATTAGGAGCTGTCTGCTGCCCTGTTTTTCTGCAGGTGGTGACAAGAGGTAGCTGGAAAATTTGTGACACTGTCAACCTGCAGACAGCGATAGGAATTGTGACCTCTTGCAAGCAGGCAATGCTATGGTTACCAGTTTTTGGCTACATCTCTGGATGTAAGACGAAAGAAGAGACAGAGGCCTCCTTTCTCTGGTGGGGCACAGTGTTGCATGGAGCTGAAACCTGAAAAAAATTATCAGTGGAGAATGGAAAATAAGCAAGCTGTCTTTGGGGATGACTGGGCTGCATGCTCTAAGGAGATTGGCCTGAGGTAGATTTCTCATTTCTTTTGAACAACATCTAAAATCAGTGACATCCTGAGGTCTGGGAGCAGGTACAGCCAAACTCCACTAGGTTTTTTTTTAACAAGGCATGTAGATGTGGCACTTAGGGACATGGTCCAGTGGTGGACTTTGCAGGTTTAGATTTAAGATTGGACTCAATGATCTTAAAGGTCTTGTCCAACCTAAATGATTCTATTATTAAAGGAAAAGAAGATAAGCAGGTGACTTTAGTCCATCATGAAAATCATCACTTAAAGGATTTGTCTGGCAGATATTATTTTGACAACTGATTTATGTTGATAATAACAGAAACTCTGTGGTGTCTTTGTTCCTCTCTTAAGAGGGAGGAAGGGAAAGGGGAGAACACCATGTTGGAACTTCTGTGAGCAACTATAGAATAGGAAGCAGAAAATATTTGGCTGCAAAAGCTGTTGCAAAGCACACCATGGCACTCTGTATCATACGTGCAAATTTGCTGTTGATATGTATGGAGAGGGTGATGACGCTTTTTGAGTGGAAACCCGATATTTTTCAGGCTGGTGAAAGAATAAGGAAAATCTGAGAAAAGTCATGAACACCAGTAGCTGTGAATGTTATGTTTTAGATTATGTTTAAATCTGTCTTTCCATTTGCTGTGTTCACAATGCTCAAGACACAGAAGTTAATCACAGATTGTGCTGCCACTTTTTAACTGTCTTTTTCTAAGGTAAGTGGTGTTGGTTGGCTATGATGTAAGGAAAATAAACTCTCATACGAAGCTTCTGATTCCAGTTTACCTCTTTAGTCCTCAGTTAGGTGCCACTTGGGTAGTTTTTTTGGGTTTATCTGCATGTAATCGCTGGCAGCCCATTCACTGCCTATCACTGCTCTTTTTTTTTTTTTTCGGGGCAGTACAGAAATAGCTCACAGGATTCTTCTCAGCTGATCTTTTAAATCTACTGTTTCCAACTCTTGCTGTTATTCTGGTCTTAAAACCCAGTATCTCTTTATAGTTCTTTGCTTGTTGAATTTCTGTTATGGTTGCTACCTGTTCTTCAAAAATCTCATCAGTTTTCTGCAAAGCAGTGGAATTTCAGTGGATAATTCTGCCATGACAAGCTTATCCCACCTTTCTGCAACTTTTTTTTTTTCTTAAATGTGGAAGTTCTTGATTGTGAGAGTAATAGCACCAAATTCATAATCAAATAACAATTTTATTTCATGATTTACAGCCTTCCTGCTGGTAATGCAGATATACTTCTGGCACACGAACTCATGTGTGTTGGAACTGCTGTAGTAGCCAGGCTATTTCTGTTGAAAATGGCACGTCTTGTCAACCAGCTTGATCCTCTGAAACATACCGGCAGTCATCCCACTCTGGGAGCTCACAACCTATAGCCAAAAATCCAAGCTACTTTTGGCTTTTCAAGGGCAGGCAGAAGAATAGAATGAGACATTTCTAATTGTAAAATGCTTCTGCATGACCACAATCTGACTTCTGCATTTGCCAAATGTTTCCTTTGTAGCAACATTTCATTTTTGGGTAGCATTCCATTTCAGTTAACTGTGCCGATCAGCATCTTGGGTCTCTTATTTCATGAAATAAGACTTAGCATGAGTTACAGCTACTTAAAAGGGAGAGAGAAAAGAGGATAACTTCTGCTTACATGAATTGGACAATTATCTCTTTAACAAAAACAGGAATTTAGTGTTCGGCTTTACAAATATGGTAACAATTATTTATAATCATGAAACTGATTTGAAATGCTTACTGAGTGGTAGATGGCTTCATATTCATTGCCTTTATTGTCCTGTCTAGCCCATGAATCAAAGCAGACTTTCAGGGCTGTCTTTTCTGCCTGCTTCATTATCTACAGACTGTGGCATATCAAGAGAATGTGCTTTCTTTCATGTAAAGTATAAAGAAATCAAACTTCAAGCTGTTCCCATTTTGAGGATTTAAAAACAGAACCCAATTCTTATTTTTTTCTCTTTTTATTTTTTCTTGCAAAGTATTTTACAACATTAATAAGGATTTCTGATAAGCAGCATTGCTAGTGATATTGCCAGACACAGCTGATGAAAAGTAACACTAAATTGTTCATTAGATTTGGTTCAGATAATTTCTATGTGAGAAATGTATTTATGGAAGACCAGCTTTCCCCAAAAGATGGTACTCATCAGGGAATATTTTGGAATGTCTGGACATGATCAGGTTGGTGGTATGCCATCAAGGGAGGAGTTAATTCTCATCTGAGTAGAGAATATGCTTTCTTTAATAGAAAGGTTTATTTGGTGGTGCCTACTGCATTCTCTGACTACTGTGGCAGAAATCTCCTCAAAGAATCCCAGCAAGTTAGCGAACCATGAACCCTGAGCTCTCTCCTCTCTCCACTCTTATACTGTCAATCCTTAATCAAGCTGTGCTTCTTCAAGTGTTTTCCCATTTGATATTCTAGGAGTTTCTCCCCACTTTATATCAAGCTAACTGGTCTATGGGTTTCCTGTTAATGTCTCCAGGCGCTTTTAAAATAACTTTGTTATGTTAGCCACTTTCCAGTCCCCAGGGGTCTCTTCTGAACTAAATGAACTTGTGAATGTGCCTGCTAATTCCTTAGTTTCTCTCTCCACTTCCTTAGCAGATTTGGATATTTGTCTGGCCATGGTTTTTAAGACTGTCTAACCATTTTAGTAATACCACTACCGTTACAGACTTAAACAACAAAAAACCCCTTTCTCCTTCAAAAGCAAACTCCTGGCCTCTTCGTAGAAAAGACAAGCATAATACATGCTTCATTTTTATTTTGTTTTTACCTCATACTATTAAAAAGGATTTGCATTCCCTTGTCCTTGCTCCCTGCACAGTAAATTTGCTGTGTGTGGGGAAGGACTAGCTATAATAGGGTAGCTTTCACTGTACCTTGTGGTGTTTACATTGTTTTCCTTGTTGTGAATGAGAAACACTGTGAGGCAGGAGTGATTAGTGACATCCTCTGTCACCCCAGCCACCTCTCTGCTGCAGAGCCCTGGTGCCACCTGCTCAACAGTGCCTGTCACACCCAGGCTTGCCCCTGCCTGGGAAGGGCAAGGCAGCACGGGTCCCTTTCAGTGATGAGCTGGGACAAGGCCAAGCCCTTTATGGGAGACTGGGCTGATAGCCACACCATGGGGTGGCCTGTCTAATCCACTGATCCAGACTTAGTTTTAAAATTCTATTTTTTTAAAAGTTTTTTTAATTTAAGCTCATGAATATTTTGTTGCATTTTTTGTTGTCACTTCGAGCCTAATTAGATGTTTCATCTTTTCATGGACAACCTTTTCCTCTTTGTGCTCTATGAAGAATATACCTTGACCAATGTAAATGTCAAAGTTATAGTATAAAAATCAAAGTTACTGTTGCTTGTGAGAAGTGTACTGGCATAAGTCACTGTCAAAAGTTCTTGTGATGAACACCTGAGCATTATTTTAGATACAAATGTGGGGGAAATAGCATGTTGTTGAGAAACAACTGGTGAGAAGGAGTAAATATAATCTGTCTAATTCGGGCTAAATCGGTTTCATTTTCTGAATGCCATTTAGATGTAAGGGAAAAATATATGCTCGTATGTGACTATGCACAAGATATTGTGAAGTATGGATTGTTTTCTATAAGCTATTTCTCATACTCATTAAAAGCTGTTCTTAAGTGTTTTTCTTACTGATACTTGTACAATTATACTTTTGTAATATGATGACATCCATTCTTGCAAAAACATATTCCATATCTTTATTAATCAAAGAGACATGGGAATAAATCTACATTTCCTTAATGAATTGATGCTAAAATGGAAGGAAGAAACATACCAGAAAGACAAAGAAACAACAAAATAGCATTTACAGATAATCAAACCATGCCCTGTAAATATAAAAACTAGGTTCATCTTGGAAATATGAAAGTAATATGTTCACAGGAAGTATTTTGAAAAGCAGAAAATTTCCTGCAATACTGAAGAGGGAAAAGAAAAAGGGGTACAGCTATAAACAGAGGATCCTGTATAACTCTCCAGAGAGCACCAGGAACAGAGAAAGTCCTTTAAGTTTTGGTCAGTATATCTAAAAGCACTCCATCACAGAAGGAGCAAGTTTTTCTTTCCTGCCTGTGGTACAGCTACATCTGGTAAAGTGATCTAGGTTCTGAAAAAAAAAAAAAAGAAATGTTAGAAGTTGCATATGCCTCTCATCTTATACCTTCTTGATATGAGCAGCTTTCTGGGAACATCTAAGAACTGGACCTGAATCTGCTTATTGTCATTGTCTGGGCTCCAAAGAACTTATGAATGTGTTTTAATTGACTTAAAAATCTTCATGCTGTTTTAGAATCTGATCTGAACAGAACTGAGCTCATTCTAAATTTCCAATTTTTATGTTAGTTTGTTTTTTTTTTCTTAAAGAGCCAAATAGGCCACAAGTATCTAATTCTGCCCATTTTTGAAGTGGAATCTTGCCCCCCCTTCCCCTATCACCCGTGCAGGGACAAGGCAGTAGGGTAACAGGACACCAAGCCCCAAAATCTTCTCCCAAAGCCCTGTGCTCCAGCACTGGTGCATCCCATGCTGGAGGCCCCTGTGCAGGCCAGCTCCTCTCTGCACGCTGCTTGCAGGGTCTGGGGTACTTTTTTGGGGTACCTGACTGCAGGACACTCTCTGCCTCTGGCTCACCTCCTTCACCCTGTCCCTGATGTCCCACACTACCCTCACACCAGTGTCACTGCAGTTGTAGCCAGTAGCTTTCAGCCCTTGTGCAGGCACAGAGCCTCTGCAGCCCTGGCAGAGAGCCCAGCCTGGGCTTCAGCTGGGTTAATTTTATAATTTCTCTGATTGTCCACTCATTGCTCAACTGTCCTCTGCAGCAAGGATGTGGCCCCAGAGCTGCCAAGTGAAAAGCCCTGACAGGCCCATTTAAGCACACTTTACAGGATTTCAGGCAAAGGGAGTTTGAGTACTGGTTGCTGTAAATTACAAGATTTCCAGTAATTGCAAATGTATCCCCACAACCCATGAGAACACAATTTATCACTTCACATTACCAAAACAAGTAGGGAATTGGCCTTGAACTTTGAAAGGAAAATGACACTTAAGCCAGTTAGATTGTTTAATATCAATGCAGGATTGCTCTTCTTTTTTTTCTTTTTTACTACTTACAAGTAGATGTTATTCTTTACTTCTTACACCTGGATTCCTTGATTTCCCAGTTTAGTATTAAAAAATGTGAATAAATCTGGTGTAAAGGCTGGAAGATGCTGCAGTGCTCCCTCTACTATAGCCGGATGTGCATTTGAACTTAGAATGGAACTCAGTGCCTCAGCTAATGGCCATTGATCAGTTTATGAAGCAAAAACCTTGCCAGAGATGAAGTATCAATGCATCAGCCAGAGAAAATATTATTTTGTTTGGGGTGTTTTTGGTCATTTCTGCCTGTCTTTTCCCGTTGATGGGTTTCTGAGTCTTTGCCAGCTCACGTAGTAAACAGCCAAACACCACAAGAAAAGAATTGTCTCATGTTGAAGGTTTAGAAGAGACAAATGCATAGAGTTTATCTAAGCAGGGATTAAGAGACAGAAGTTAGTATCTACTCAGTCTGAAGTTACATTTAAAATATGAACATTCAACATGCTACTGGAGGCAGTAGGATGTAGAGGGGAAAAGTAGCTGAGGCTGATAATTCAGGAAGACATGCCCATTGAGACTACCAGTCATTTTCAGAAAAAGTATTGAGTACTTTATTTGTGTCCAAATGTAGTATAACTCTAGTTATAGAAAGTCTGTACAAGTCTGATTTATCCAGGGTGGAAATGGGACAAAGAAGAATAGGAGAGGAGGGCAGCAGGCTGAGTGAAAAGTGGACTAAGAGTCTGGATATATGAAAGTCTGGTGAAATAATAATGAAAAATAATGTAATTTGAATCTTCTGGAACTGTTGAACTTGGGTTTGGAAATACCAGCAAAGTGTAGATGGAGTGCCGAATCTTAACTGAAAGTGATGGAAGAAAGTGTTGAACATTCCCTGCAAAGTAGTACCCTCAACTTGAATACTGCATTGCATGAATGCTCCTAATTCTCTTAGCATGAGGTTCCTAATTCAGTTTATATCATACTGTGGCCTTCAGCTACAATACCCATGTGTTATTTATAATATTGCAAAGGTTGGTTCTTGCAGGAGCCTCTTGGAAATATAAGAACTGCATGATGTTACACATTAAAGTCTCTCAGGTACTGAGACCTGGAGAGCAACAGTGTCTTCCATTCATTTATTTTAGCATTGCAAGGTTGGTAGCAGAATTTTAATGTTGCTGAAGAGTGCACAGGGTTTCATCAGGTTCACAGGATTTTCAATACAATGTGTTGTTTCTCATTTAAGTAAAATACTGTTGGGTGTGAGAACAAATGAAAGCAAAGTACAAGTTATAAACTATCTTGTAACTGAGTTGCACATGTTTTCAATGATCTTGAAAGTAAATTTGACATACAAATTCTGTTAAATTACTTAATCTGCACAAGTATTTTTATCTGTTAAACTTTTACTACTTACGTGCTTTTCAGTTTGAGGCATTCTTAACCATGTATATTTGAAACTGTTCTCAACACTAAACTATAAATATTTGCCCATTTTATTTGGTTTAATTCCTTAAACTAACTCCAGAATGTCTTTTCAAACCTGTTGACTCTGTCCCAGCTCCAGGAAAATGAATACTTTCTTTATAATCCCACTGTTGTGCCGATTGGAGAAGTAATTGAAACCTCTCATGGGCAATAGACCAGCCATTTTACATACCTCTCTTATCTATGTAAACACTTCCTGATCTGCTTTCTTCTCCATCCCTTGGGGTCAATAACAGTTTCTTATGATCTCTTTATTTTAAAATGGTCAGAGCCCTCCCTCCCTTCCAAAATTGTGAGTAGAAGTAATGAATATTTTCTTTACTGTTAATTTTTCACTCCCTTTCTTTTCCTTTTGTTGTACTCTGCTCTCCCACTCATAGGAACACTTGTGGGTTTAGTTCTTTTTTCTGCTGGAGCTGGACAGCCCCTACCTTTAATTTTTGCAACCTGCAAATATTGTTTTTGCTTTCCTAATGATTTTTTCATTGCTGTTTTTGTCATTTTTCCCCTCTTGAATGTTTCAGAGAATAACTGTAAAAAAAAAAAAATTGAAGACTTTTACGTAAGCCATAAAGTTACTCTGTTCTCAATAGGCATTTGAGACTAATGTTCTTTCTTCCATGCTAAGGATGGGCAAGTGCCATGTGACTTTGACTTCTGACTATTAAATCTGGGCACACAGTTGATTATCAGCAAGGTATAGGAGACAGTACTCTGACAGTGTTGATGAATAAAATGGTTATCATACTGAGTTGTGTGCAAAAATTTCTGAATTGACAGACATAAAAATTTTGACAAAGATAGATTTATGAGTTATTGGCTCAGCCTGTGGTTTGTTTAGGATTTGTCATTCTTGAAGGTATCATCAATTTAAGTTCTGATCATTTGCACGGTTCTGAGCAGAGGGCTTCTCTGCTTGTGCTCAGCTCCACACCTCCAGCTCCTGATGGTGAAACTCATGGGGGTTTCAATGAGCTTTGCTGGTTTGCCACTTCTTCCCCTCCTCACTGCTTGCTTTCATATACAGGTGTAATTTAGGATGCTGAGGGGTTTAGGAGAGCATGAAATCTCATGGCCAGCTTCCAGCTTCATCTAGTCCTGGTGTCAGCAGGAGCACCAGTAGCTTCAGCCCTGTGGAGGAAGCTGCAGGAAGAGCATCAAAGAACAATATCTCCTGGGAATCTGACAGTCTTTCTGGTTCTCCTATTGCCAGTGCCATGCTTCTGAGTATGGTTCAGACTATTAATGCACTAGATTAAAATAGATCGGAGTTTGCCTGTTTTATTGGGGCTTGTAAATCATGTTAATGGTTATAACGATAAAATAGCTCTCCTCCTTCAGAATTTTCTGTTGGAAACTGTACTGAGGCTGCTGTGTTACTAATACTTTCCTGGACCTCAGATGCTTTCACCAAGAATAAAATGGTCAAGCCATTTACATATATTGATTGGGTCACATTTTATATAAAACATCATAACATTTATGATCCTCATTTAGTTAATTATAGATTTTATTAAAACAGTTAGAAAGATATTAAAGTATATTCTGAGCTTCTTATAGACATTGGATTTTAAGGCAGTAGAGTTGATGACTTTTACGGCTTTCTAGTCTTAAAGTAGCATGTTGAATTTAGAGACGAGCTGGATGAGACAGTGCCTTGAGCTGGTTTCTGTCAACATTGAGCTGTGCTATGTGGGTGTACATGCTGCCATATCTGAGCTGTACTCATGCCCCATGTAGCTTTAAATAACTGCAAAAACCGTGGAGGGGCTGCAATTCGGGTTTTAAGAACTTCAGCCTGCAGACCTTTGTAAGAAGCCTAATGCAGATTGCATTAACCATCTCAGGAGGTTTTACTTCAAATTCTCTCATTTTAACCAACTACATCATTACTTCTAGTTCTTGTATGTATCTACAGATCATTTTTCTTGGATGCAATTTTTAATTGCCAGTTCGGTTGACTGCAGGACTACCAAATCCTAAACATCAGGTGTTTTATTTTTAGCATTTTTATTCAGACAGGAAATAATACTGGATTGTGATGAGCAATAGAAGAGTTTCTCTCACCAGCCAAGAGCTTTAAATTTGTTTTTATATCTCTGCGTGGTGCTGGTGTGTTTTCTGAGGGTGCTTTTTATGCTCCGTTCTTTAAAAACCGATGAGGACTATTGCTAGTGGGAGAGACACTGCATTAAGGTTTGCTTCAAATTCATAGTGAGCAGGAAAAGACTTTGCATTTCTGCTAGAGAAAGATTGTGGAAGCTGTCTGTTTTACAAAGACCTAAGATAAACCTAATGGCTCAACCATGCAGTGCTTCAGGGCAGGAGCGGAATGGAAAAAGGGGAAATGTGCATTCAGGCCCCAAATGATACTTAATAGCTTTCATGCCAAAAGCTGTAGGATTCATTCTTTAATTCTTTATTTTTATTTCCTAATTTTTACCCTTATTTCACCATAATAAAGCTGAGAGTTGTTCCATCATAAACTGTTTAAGTTTCAGTATATCTAAATTTCTTTCATTAGTCACCTTAACTTTTTCAAAGGATTCTAATATATTAAACAAAATTTACACTTACAGAAAGTTATGCTGGTTTGTGCCTCAGGTACTTTATAATGACATCTGTAATGACTTTCTCAACAATTTTCTTAAGTACGTAAGTGAGGATCATGAGTTTATAATTCCCTGGATCATCCTTATCATCTTTACCATATCTACAAGAACACTATCTTCAGATTCTTATTATTATAGCTGTAATGATAAATTAAATCACACTTATTTAGGGGTTGTTTTTTCCTGGGAGGTAATTCAGCTAATAAGAATAGAATATTTTAGTTGGAAAGGACTTAGCACGATCATCTAGTCCAAGTGAACAATTCAAATTTGCAGGCTACATTCCATTGTAAAGTGAGTTATTTCTTCAGCTGCTGTTCAGTTTTGCATCAAACATAGAATAACTAGGAGAAATGCTGTGACTATAAAGCTGAAATTCTGATTTATTCAGTCATTAACAAAAAAGGCCCCATGCCATTTCAATGATAATAGAATGAAAATCCAACTGGTGTTTTCTTTCTCAAACTTGTTTTCCATAGAGATTGCTGCTCTTAGGCAAACACCTATTTAAACCTTTGAAATGTATAATCTTAACTTCATACAGCTCTAGGAGCCTAAATTTGTTAATGTTTCATCTCTACTTGCAACAGTATTACAATTTAAGTTTCAGTAATATAAAAAGCATTTGTGGAGCAAACACTAGGAAAATATCTTTCTGGGAATGATACAGGTATGAAATAAGGTATAGAGTTTTTTTATTATTATCATCAAAGCTTTTCTTTGCTGCTACTTTTCAGCCTGTTAATAAAAGAACTTGATATAAATCTTGTGAGATATAGCAGTAGGTGGCCAAAAATCATTCCAATGTGTTTCTTCTACATGCAATTAAGAAAAAAGGAAATCAAACATTCAAGCTGCAGTCATAGACTAGTTAACCTCGAGAAAGAGCTCTGATTATTGAAAGCAAAACCAATCAACACTGGAAACTTAGTGTGATAATGAATGCTGATATACTTGTGCAACATTAATAGTCCAAAACCACTAAATAGTGTGACTGCTTGAGGATTGTCTAGGCAGGATTGACCTTGGTACAGCATGGCGTACAAAGGCTCATTTTCACTTCTCATTTCACATTGAACAAACTTGCAATACATGTCTTGTTTGTTCTTCCCCTTAGATTTCTCTCAGACCTGGTGGTTTTACTGAAGCTTTTATTCATTTAATTAGGCTACTATGTCCCAACAGTGGCTCATAAAAAGTGTCAGTAGAGATGGAGAAAACATCCCTCATGGATTTGACCAAAGGCAGAGCAAATGTGCAAGAACTTTTCTAGGGCAATAGTGTGAGCTGGTGTCACTTGCAAGGTGGAGGATGGATTGGCCTCTGCACAAATGACTCCTTGTTTCTATGAGTCTGGGTAACACCTGCTGCTTTCTCTGCTGCCATGTGCAACTCTTGCCAGCAGCTCAGTTGTTTGCTTCAGGACAAGCAGGCTGTTGGAAAATTCTGTTTTTCATATGCTGAGATCTTTCAGGTCTTGTGTTTTATGCAGGTCTCTTTCTCTGTTGGCATTACCATAGGTCCCAATTACACCCCTCACTCCTCAGCAAGGAGTGCCTGAACTTTTTTCCCGCAGGGATAGCCCTGTGCACAACCTCCAGTTGACCAGCCTGTCAAAAAGCTATGTCTGGCATGAGGTATTGCTGAACAGGAGAGAGTCGTCGTGCTGTGCAGGAGCTGGCAAGAAGCCTCTCTAGCTGCAAAGTCCCCCTAACTGCATCCCTCTGAGCTATGACCCATGGGCATACAACCTGTAAGCCCATCAAAAGCCTATCTCAATTCTTGAAAGAAAAAATCAAGAGACAGAGGACCACTTGTTTGTGAACACTGAGGCAAATAAGAAGTCGGTCAGCATCATGAGCCACAGTTGAAATTTTAGGTGACTGTGCATCATCGTCTTAAGGACAGAATGAAGATAACTAACTACTAAAACAAAAAATACAAAAAAACCCCCAAAACAAACAAACAAAACCAAACAAACAACAACAAAAAAAACCAACAAAAAAACCCAAAAAACCCCTCCACCCATACAAACAAAAAAAAAAAAAAAGAAGAAAAAGAAAAATCTACCCCCTGAGCCTTAGCTAGAAGTAGGTTTATTTTATTTACTTGGATTTTTTTTAGGACTGTATTTGTGCTGTGATTTTTTTATGCTAGCAGCATCTTATTATGAAAGTTCCATATTTTGAATAAGCCTTGGCCTAAAATAACACTGGAGTTTTGATTCATTTCTGTATTATTCTTTTTCAAGTGCTGTATATCATATTTTGGTGTTCATTTACCTTTGCATTCTTTTTTGAGCCATTGGCGCTGAAGCTGATGGATGAGAATCAAATGAAGTGTGCTAAGTGTTGTTGCTTTAGGCTTTCATCTTCCTACATTTTGTGGTATGATTTATCCTGGTAATATATCATGTGCCTCATTTTCTTTTATTTATTTTATTTAGTGTTGTTGCAAATAATATCATTTGACCATCTACCATGAGCACGAAGCAGTTGTAAGTTAATTAAATAAACTGAATCTGTGTAGCTCAACTGTCCCAAATTTGGTTAGGAACGCCAGTTTTGTTCCAAGCCACTTACTACAGATGAACCTCAATTTTTAACTTTGCAGGATCTTAGCTAACTATAGTAAATTGTTGTGTGTAGTATTTGCAATTATTTTAATGAAATCATTAAAAATGACTTTTTTATATTTCAATCAGGTTTGGTGTTTTAGGTTTCTAAAACTGATAGTTTTAGTTACTCTGCTTTGTTCTGAGTCACTGGCATGCATCCACATAAATGCCTCTCCTCTCTCTCTCCCTGAAACGGGGTGTCTTTTGAGTAGGAGGTATTGAAAGATAACCTTAAACTGCCTTAATAACTCGGATTTAGAGATTCTCCCTCATTATGATTTTGGGTATTAATCTAGAGTATTTTTTTACTATTAACTGTTGTGCATAAGGTGTTTAATTACTTTTCCCCCTCTTGGTGTGGCACCTGCATTACAGTGTAATGGGATAATATAATATTGAAGTGCACACTTGAGCCAAACCCAAGATGCAGTCACTCTGGGAGAGTGAAGGAAATTCTTATGTGTTAGTGAGAGTTAGTAAGAAGACAGTTAAAACTACTGTTCTTGTGGAATGTCGTTTAAAACACTGGTACACTCAGAGAAAGTTAATATGATAGTATGGTATTTTAATGGCGCATAAAATACCTGATACATATTGAGACTTATGTCCTGGCAGTAAAAGCTGAACAAAGGTTAAAAATCACACAGTGAAATTCTGAAATGCATGTGCCGGGAAGTGTCTGAGCTAGATATAAAACACTCAAATGTTCTGGACTAGCAATCATGTTTGAAAAAGAATAGTTGAAAGAACACACCAGACACACAGGACAAAGCAGGGAAAGGCTGGGGAAACAATGATGACCAAGAGGTGGAAAATAACATTGATGAAGAGAGAAGATTAGGAATGTAGGTGTAATGTTCCTTGGAAAGAAGAATTGTATGGATACAAGAAGAATTAACATCTGAACCAAGCTCTTTTTGTGGTATGTATGGCCAACGGTGGTGATGACTATCTAGAATTCCCTAGGAATTATTCATAATCCTACTTCATTATGTCAGATTGGTAGGGTAATGTATGACGGGAGTCATTGTACCAAAGGCAAAATGAAAATACAATACTTCAGTTGAACAAATATAGCATCGATGTCTAAGACAACTTTTTTTTATTCACCCCTGAGTCTTTTTCCTTCTATTAAATTCTTAGCTTAAACCACTTTGGGATAGACTTCAACACTTGTTCTGGGTAGTTTGGTTATGCTCTCCAAATACACCACCTTGTTGTAGTTGTAATGTTTCTTCCCTCCTATCTAAATGTGTGTTAAATGAACCCCGGAGGACATTGGTACATGTAGGTTGTTAATAGTACGTGCAAATAAAATTGCATTTAGCCCAGTTGCCTAATGGAATATTAAAAGGAATTATATGTACAATTCATTTTAATAATGCTTTATCTAAAATTTTAAAAAAAGCATTAATATTTCTGGATGGTAAAATGATCTGATTTTGGCTTCCAAAAGAAATAGGATCATTCTTCATTTCTTCTCTTGAACTAGCTTAGCAGAATTATGGAATCATTAAGGTTAGAAAAGACCTGCAAGATCAAGTCCAGCCTTTGACCTGATACTACCATGCTCATAGCTGGATAAGATCAAGATTAACTTAAGGTGATTTTAAACTGATTTTCTTTTTCTGCATTTTTCCGTAAGAGGTTTGAGAATCAAAAGTAGCCACAAAATTTATGAATGCCACAGCAAGCAGAGTAGGGGTGCTTGCTCCTTGACAGAGCACTAACAGCTCTGCTGAATGGATGGTGTACATGAAGTTTTGGGCTTTCATCAGTACATTAACAGCTGAGGGCTAAAAGACCCAAAGAAACACAAAATCATATTCAGGAAAAGTGTCTTGGCAAATTTGAAGTCCTCTCGATAATGGTTCATAATCAATCATGATTTTGAATTGCTGTTTGATGGAATTCCAAGTACATTTGTGTACTTGGCTGGATATCTCTGTGTGTGTTTGCATGTATATATATACCTATATGCACACAGACCACAGGACAGGAGATTGTGTATGTCTACACAGACAGCTCTAGAAAGCATCTGCATTATGCAATGTAATGACAGATTGAGGGTAAAGTACTAGAAGGAAAGGGCTGCCTTTATTCCCCTGGGTGTGACTAAAAGAAGTTCTGATGAGGTAATGTTGGACATGAGGAGTTCTGTCTCTCACGACAAGTTTAAGCTCTCAAAAAGGGTTTCTCTTTTATAAAGAGTAACTCCAGTCCCATAATCCATTATGTTAAAGTGAGGTCTTTGCTCTATAACCGTCTGGAGCAATATTGTAAAACTGATCTTGAGTAAAACAGAAATGGTTTTAGCAGATTTTCCTGGCTTTGTACAGTCTGTATGTTTATAACAGGCAATATTTTCCCTATGGTATATTTTTCCAAGCACATCTATAATGAATCACACTGTTTACACAATTTCTTTAAAAAAAACCCAGAAGAATTTAGTTTCAGGATCTAAGATTTAGATTTTTGGTCAGCCACTTGGCATACTTCTGTGTGCAAAGAACAAGAAAAAATTGAAATTTAACATGTATGCCTTGCTAATGAACTCTACATGAAAAATTTAATGCCACCTCGTACCAAATATATGGCATTGGAAATCACTGAATCCCATAAAATACCTAGCTGAAAATAGTTAGAGAATTATAATGCATACTCAGCAGGCTAACACTAAAGCACAATTTTCTTTACTATATAAGCACTGAAGTCTTTTGCATAACACCCCCGAGACAACTGTAATACAGTCTCTGCCACCTATGGTTCACATCAAGATGGAGGTCAAGGTGTAGAACCATTTAACTTAAATCCGTACTCCAAGTTATTAGCTAGAAAAAGAAAAGGAGGAAATGTGCAATAGAGATGTGTTCTACATGACCAGCATAAAATAAATTTTTACTTTTAAGTGGTGATAGGTAAAACAGAAAAGGACAACATCTTACAAGCCATTAGAATGTTTTAGCAGAGCTTCAGCTCTATTCCTTATAGCCTGGATGATGTGATATCATTTCAGAAGAAAAAAAAAAGGAGAGAGCTATATTAAAGGGGAATGTGTGTGTAAAGACAATCTACTAGTAACTACAGATGAGGGTCTGCTAAGATTTTTACATTAAACTTTTACTTTCATTGGTTTCTTTGTGTGAATATTAAATTCCCATTGCACTCATCACACAGTTTGGTACAGTGTAATAGTGCAATACCTGTCCCCTATATTGCTTGCATTTTGCAGCTACCTTACTTTCTATTTTTGTTATTTTATTATATAAATTTTCTTTAGTTCTCTCTGTAAGTAGAAAATTAAAAGAGTAGTGTGTATAATGGAGGATGGTGTGGTAGGAGCAATTATCTTTTTCTTGGGCAATTATAAATCAAGCAGTTGTAAGATAGGTATTTCAGACCAAAAAATTTAAGTAATTTACTTACAGGAAAAGCATCAAAATTTCATCACCCTCCCTGTCTCTACTCTTCCCCTACCCCTTATATAATCTTCCCCAGCAAATTATCATGGGTGAAAAGAGAACTTTTAAAGGAAACTCCATATGTGACTGTAGTGATATTTTTGTCCGCCATGAAAGCTGGAATAATAATTCCAATTTAGATTTACACTGCTGTATTCCAGTAATACATTGTATATGATAGTTGGCCTGGCTGCAACTTAAGCACCCCTGCTAGGCAATTCCCATTTCAAAACAAGGATATTTTTAAAAACTACACAATCAGTTAAAAAGATCTTGTATTTCTCATTCTGTTTCTATGTTCAGTGAAATACTTGGTTAGTAGTGTATTTACTTAAATGTGGCTATGATGTTATATTTGATTTCTTTCAGTGTCAGACTTGCCTACAAACCAGAGCTTTCAGTGTAACTCCTGGGCATTACATACTAAGAGACATCTGTGTGTGAAGGTAGAAATCAGCTGTTGCTCTGGGGAAAATGTCAAGTTCCATATTTTTTTCCCATTTACTCCCCAGTATATAGTAATGGTATTGAGGAATCCAGGCCACTGGGCACTCCAGACATAAAGAAAGCTCCTAAAACCTAGGTATAGAATTTCACATCCTCACAGAATAATGGAGTGACTTGCCTTCATGGGAAGTTTAGAGTATGTGTGTGGTGCTTGTGCAGACGTGCAGCATGTGCGTAAGGAAAGGACTAAGGAGAAGCTCAGCAGTGAGAATCAACATGACTGGCAGGCAGATCTAATTTTATTTGAAATGTGACCACTTCTTTGAGTTTATGCAAGTATCATACTCTACAGTCATAAGCAACATACTGTAGTTTTTTACTTCTCTCAGTAAATGTTTTGATGCAGAAGATTCTCCCTTTATTCTCCATGCATGGGAGCCTCCCAGGTACTTCCTGTGGCACCATTTTTCTAGAGAAAAGGGAACAACAAGAAATTTGGGGTGGAAAGGCCATTTGGAATAAAGGAGGAAAGGCCATTTGGAATAAAGGAATAAATCTGAAGAGATAGATTTGCAGTATTGCCCGATGGATACAGGAAGGGGCTGATGTGATTACTTCTGGCTCCTGAATGTTACTGCTTCTCCATATGTCACAACAGCAACAGGGTTCTGGCACAGACAAAATAGAACTGTTGCCAGTCTACCTCCCTGGTAACCCCCTAGCCTAAAAATCTGCTGTTTTGCTTGAAAGATAAGCTGCTTTGCCACCGTTAGTGGAACACTGTCATTCATCTAATTGGGTTAGGAATGATGAATCCTATATGACTTCGCATGCATGTCCCTTTATGCAGTCACTCCCCTGCTCCTTCTGTCAGTCAGTGCAGGTCTCACAGAATGGTTATTCTGTGCCCATCACTCCATATTCTTCAGTGTGAGCTCTTGGTAACAGCTGATCATATCAAACCTCAGTGCCCAGTAAGTACAGTGCACTAGGCCTTTCTCTGGCCATCTGTGCCAATGTAAATATTACTCCATTGACCTGTCATTTGAGTGGTATGAAAACTGTCATTCTGGGCTAGAATTATTGCCAGACCAAGAAAAGTCAGGGGTTCATTGCATTAGTCTCAGCCAGGAGTGACAAAAAGTTTTCATTTTTACTGAACTGATAAAACTTGATCAAAATTGGCAAGTGTGCACAGTTAAACAACAGAAATATAATTCCAGCCTGCACCCCATTCCAGAAAGGGCTTACAAATGTATTTGTGTGCACAGGGAGCAGTGTTTTCCTGGAGATGAATGGGCTTCCTTACAGCACAGAAAGTGAAGCACAGCTCTAAAGCTTTGCAGAGCCTGAGCTTTGGTGCTTTTTCACTCCTGAGGCGTAATTACGACCTTGCACTGCACTCACTGTTGAAAGCTCAGTTACTGAAATCAAACTAAATGAAGACATGCTGCTAATGCCTAAAGGAACCCAGTTGTCTGGTTAGAGATGTTTTTGTCTGTCCTTAGGCAGCAACAACCCTAGGTATGAACTGTGCACACCACTGACTTCCCTGCTCTATAATTTTGTAAGCAGATGTGTTTGCAGTCTTATGTTGGACACAATAAAGGTCATTGAAGTTTAACCAATCAAGATATATAGCTATTTATGTATATATGAGGCATATTGAATAAATGGAATGCAAGAATTGACTAAAATCATATCCAATAGAATATTATTTTGCTAGGAATTATTTTTAATAGCTGTGATTTACTGAATGTGATAAGTTTCCTTAAAAATATTTTGAATGATACATCAGGTCAGTCGCCCTGATCATATCATGACTCATATTTGACATTCTGCTATGATCTGCCAGTGTTATAAATTAGCTGGTTATGTCACTGTTTTGCTTATTAAATTTTAATTTCATTCTATTTCTTGTCTTGCTTAAAAATAATAATGTAGAGAAACAGCATCAATTTTTTTTTTTTAAATCTTCCTTTTGATTCTGCCTTCAGTCTCTGACAGAGCTGTGCCCTTATCAGTAGTGTGCCGAGCACAGACTGTCTCAAAGTATGAGAACATTTAAAATTGGAGAAAGTAGCCTTCCAAGACGTGATACTTTCTGGTTTATATATATAGTTTTCAGAGAAGAAAAGAGGGAACCACTCTTGCCATGTAGTCAATAGGCCACTGCAAACTTAGAAAACCATAGAACTGTACAAAAGAGGCAAAAATGAATGAACTCAATCTCATCTGTTTGTCCTTTTGCTATACGTGGTAATGGTCACTTATCTGACTACCTGTGGATATGAAAAGGTATTTGAAATGATGAAGAACTCTCTGTTCCATGGTAATGACAATGACCCGTGACATTTCTGACCTTACCAGCAGGTTAGAAACTATTTGTGTTCTCTTCCATTAAGAATTTTACCCCTTCTGACACATCTGTTTAGTTCTGTTTGAAAGAGAAAATCTCATTAGTATGACCTAAAACCCACAAATAAAGACTACCTTCTCCCAACTAATTTGCATATGTTTAAGTATTTATGAGCCACCTGCTGGGGATATGAGTTGGTTATCAATCTAATAACACCCAATGTTCCTTGAACTCTTTGTAAGCACCAAGGCACATATGCGTTAACACTAAATGAAACCAAGGAGCTGATAGTAAAATACTGAATACGTGATGTTTGTCTCTTTCTCTATTTCCCCCCTTTTTTTAGAGTTCTCAAAACTATCTAAGCTAAGTAAAGAATAAACAGTCTTTATGGATTTCCAGCCTGGAACAAGTGTAATATATTTCACTCAGCATGCTTTAACATTTTGCATCAGAAATGTCATTCTTTCTTTATAAGTAGGGCTACAATCTAGCTGTATTTTTAAGGCTTACAGTGGTTTTCATTTAAGCATTTCAGTAGGCTCACAAACATTTACCCATATCCTCTGGATTTTCAGAATTAATTTTGGTCATGTTGTCCTTTCTTTACTTTTATTTTTGTGCTGTTGTTTTCAATTTCGAAGAGTAAGAGGTATTGCTTGATGACAAAGGCTGAAGTTAATATTGTTGTATTTAATATCCCTTCAGTGCCTACAATGTAAAGACTGCAATCTAGATGAAATTACTGTTGATGCTAGTGAATAAGTTATTCATAGGTTTGCAGAGGAGTTGTGCTTCCAACTTGAATGCCTCACGAGTTGTTTATTTTGCATCTTTGGACGTAAATTATCAGCTATTTTAATCTAGGAATATATCAGAAACAAAGCTGTAGGGCAGTCTGATTTACTGCAGCTTTGTCAAACTTACCAGTGTTCAGCTTATTTTCTCAAATTACATGGGTCAAATAGCAGGAAGATTGTTTAGGATACATACAGAAAAAATATATTGGGAGATCTAATTTGGTTTCTGACCACTAATGACAAGTGGGGTCTGTAGTTCACCAAAATACTGTTTCTGTTGTCCTTAGCAATCAGCCTTTACTTTACGTAGGAAAAGTATTATGGATTTAAGGCTTTATTTCAGTGCTCTGTTAATTCTCTTATATCCAGAAAGATGCCAATTGTGGTAAAAATAAGACGTTTTTCAGTGTACCATTAAAGTTGAATTTACATTACTGTGCATCAGGTTTCTTGTGCTCCATATTTAGTAATAAATAACATGGGACAGAAATAGGAGGAGAAAGGGGGAAAATATACATTTCAAACTATTTTGTTCAGGTTCTTATTGTTGGGTTTTTTCCCCACAATTTTCATTTCTGCAGTCCTGATGTGAGATTTCCCAAGTAAGTTATTTCGTAAGCTATCCATGTACTAGATTCTAATCTTCCTTGCTCCTAGCCTTGAATGCAAATAAATGCAGAAGGCAAATAACTGAGAAGTATATATTGGAGTAACTGCTTAGTTTTTGCTACTTGACCCATTGTCCTCCAACAGATAAAAATGTCCTGGGGAAAAAACCCAAGGATGATGACAGATTCTAAAACCTTATGGAACAGATTTACATGTGTAGTGCTATACCATATCACAGTTTCCCAAATCTTGCTAATAGAATGGTGTTATCTAATTTCTGAAAGCAATATTTTTCTTAAAAACTGCAGAAGCATAGCTTGAATATAAAGCAAATTTTAATTTCCTCTATACTTAGCACAGGCCTGGCGAAAGTCAACCAGGAATAATCATAGAAATATGGACAGCTGATAGAAATTTTTCACAATTTAAAACTGGTAGTAATGTGGTAGAACTTGCCATCTGACACAGAAGCATACAGAAATTCTCTGGGTGATTTGATATCCAAAATTGCTCTAAAGCCCAAGTTGTATTTACAGTCCTTATTAAAATATAGAAGAAATATTGATAAATAAAATTTGGTAGTGTTAATTTTTAGAGCTTTTTCTATATCCTCAAAAACTGTATTAAAATAAAAATAGCTGAGCAAGTGGGAGAACAAATACTGCATGTTTTATGACAACATTGGTTCTTAAATATCAGTATTTATTTATATACTTTTATTTATTTAAATTTGCTTTTATTTTATTTGCTTGTTATTTTATATACTTTTATTTATTATAGATGAGAAAAAGTAAAAATATTTGTCATCCACTGGAGTAGGACATACCTCAGATTTATTTTGGCCTTTCAGAGAGTGAGTGTGCTTTTGGAGTGGAAGTAGAAATTTGGGGGCTCAGAATTCATTATATTAATTATGCCTTAGTTCAGCAAAGCATTTGTACAAACACCATGCTTCACTGATTACAGCAGAATCAAATTTAGGTAGTTAAGTGCTTTACAGAGCCCAACCATAGTTTCTTTAAATGCCAACAACCAGACAAATGTCACCAAAAATGCTATCAGGGAAGGGAAGTTACCAGTAACAACAAACAGTGAACCACACACACATACTCATTATTTTTATTTATGAAAAATATCTTGGTGTATTGCATAGGAAAAGAGAAGAATAACAATTATTGTAGTACAGTAAGGATACAAAAAGGGTTAAGGGGCTATTTAGATATTTAAATTAGGTTCAAAACTCCAGGTCATATAAAATGACAATGTCTTCAGGTCTTGTAGTAGCTCCCTATTAGAAGAACCAGCCTGAGCTGTAAATCACCACCCTGTGTTACAATCCATTCCTTGCTGTTAATAAGTGGAGAGGCTTTGTGGTGCCTTCAGCTGCTCATGCTTCAGAGTCCAGAAGGCAAACACATTGCCAGGTTACTTTGGGGTAACTTGGTGAGTAATTAGCAGCCTGCCAGCTGCTCTGACCGAGGTGGATAAGCTGTGTGTAATTTTGCCCACCTGTGTTCACAGGGCAACTCGCTTTCCTTTCATTAGCAGGTAAGCAGGCTCACATCAAATTTACTGGGGAGTAATATCAGCTACATAGGCAAATCAGGTCTGTGAGCTGCTCCTTCAGACTGTAATTTGCCTCATGTTGACATCTTTGTGTATTCATCATCTGGAGTCACTCACTGTTTTGTTTTCTTTTATGAAAAGTGATAAATCAGTCCATTTTTTTCTATTTAAAATAATCTCATAATAAATGTATGTTTTAGGTGTTTAGGGATATTTTTAGAAAGTGGAAGGTGTATATAACTAGTGGAAACTTTTACTGCTTTCCTGCTACGGTTAGTAGAGCATGAGGCTGGCAATAAAGACATAAATAAAACGAATATTCGTAAGTAATAAATATTAATTATGCAAGGCTTGTGTTCCAATGTGCTGTTGCTTGTAACAGGTCCCACCTGCATGGCAGAGTGCACTTGTTAAATGAGAATTGCTATTGGAAAAACACCTAGTGGGATTTCGCCAGAGAAAACTCTTTCATCTGCAGTAGATGTTTACAGTTTTTTGGCTCCAGCTTGAACCAAACAGAATTTTTAAGTCTGAGTTTCTTCCTCAAAGCCTGGTATGATTTAACCGATGTCTTCGATTCTAGGTATTCAGCATGCATGTGCATGAACAAATTACCTGCTGGTTAGTATTTAAATCACACTCATAAAATAAAGTTAATATGAGAAAAGGTCATCCATCCACGGGTACTTCTTCTAATGTATGCACATGTCTATAGCCAGGTCTTTCATTTTGCTTCTGTGGTTCTAACAGAAGCTGTTGTATGGGATGGCTGGGGCTGTATTTGGGGTTTGGCTTTATGGGGAACAGTGAGAGGGCTATAGTGCTCTGTTGGGATGTTCCTGGTTGTCATGGCTAGACCTAGGTTGCACGTGGGTGTACCTCGTCATATATCTGTTTGTCTCAGAGGTTCTATTATATTACAAAATAGTAGTATTTTTGCCATTAAAGATAAAAAGGAGAAAGATAATTTTTCCAAGTAATTGCTTGACAGTTCCAGAGCTGTCATGTACTAAATAATTTTAACTCTAATACTTGCTTTTGGCTTACCAGATTATTTGCTAGCTCACAACTCCTCCTGAGTGGGGAACAAGTCACAGACTGTTTCTGGCCCTATGCTGAGCATGAGTGCAGGTTTACTGCAGTGTCCCATCTTCAACCTGAAGTGTGAAGAATGTGACTGCTCAGAGAGAGACCAGTGTTGATTTTGTCCTTTGGCCAAGATAAATTGCAGAAGCATGAAGATATGATGTCAAAAACCAGTAAGACCACAAGAGGAGGCAAAGACGTTTAAAAAAGTGCTAAAATCCAAACCCCCAAACCAAAACAACACATAAAAAAACCTCACAAACCAATAAGAGGCCCAAAGAAAACCATATGTAATTTAACAAGTTTGGTGAGCCCACTAAAATTAAAACAAAAGAAATAAAAATTTAAAAATTATGCTTTTACCCAGGAAAACAGTCATGTCAGGCACAGAACACATGGCACAGAATAAAGGGCAGAATGTTCTGAAAATTTATAGGAAGTCTGAAAGATGCTTCATACAACCCTGCTTGGTATCTAGCAAGTTTTCTCACTCTTGGGATGTTTATTTTAATTTTTGAGAGCGATATGGGAGCATACCTGGCAAGCTGTTTTCTTCTGAAAGTTCTCTCAGCTCTATCTTTTTCAAACCTTTGTACTTTGATTAATACTTGCTTATTTCTGGTAAAGTACTATGGATCATAATTCAATAAAGATGGCATTTACTGCCATCTGTCTTGACAGTCTTTGAATAGAAAATGTGAAAGGTGAAAGGTTTACTGGTAGGGCTTATTGCCTCAAGCATACAGATAGAATAAGGAGCATTAGATATGGTACACAGTAATCCTCACAAAAAGTGATTGTCTTTTATTCCCCATCTTCTCCATCACAGCTGTACTTTGAGCCATTCTTTTACCAAAACAGCTTTTCTAAAAGAGAAAAACACAGCCACATTGGGCTGTAGTCACTGCTTTTCACAGAAGTGCTGTAATCAGGACTTGGAGGGTGGCCACCATGATTCTTGACTGTTCGACCATGGCTGGAAAGTGGTAAGCAAACTTGTAAATACTGTATATTGCCATAATGCTTATTCTGAAAGGTGAGTGTTTTGGGTTGAACACCTCACTATAATACATATTTGTCTCTTTCTGGCAATTCACTGCAAGTATTTAAAAAAAACCCAAAACAATAATATGTTTATGTTTATATTCAAAGTATACTTAACACATTATCTTCTTTAGCTTCTTTAATTATTGGTATAATTAATTGGAACTGAATCAGAATGCTTAGTGTAACTGAGTAGGATCATAGATCCATGATAGATTATCCTAATAATTCTTGTTCTTGTTGTGTATATGGAAATAGCCTACAGTTTAAAAGAGATGGGAGATTTCTGGTAGCTTTAAACTAAAAAAAACCATATATAACTGAGGCTTGATTTTTACTCATTCCGTTTTTTTTCTAACACCACCTGTTTTAAGTATCAATCTGGTATGAGGCAAGTCTGATTTTAAATTGCCTGGAGTGCACGAAGCATGAAACAGTGTTTTCAAAAGATGATGTATAAAAGCCTATGTCATTACTTTGCTAAAAATAAAGAAATCAGAAAGATCAAATTGTTCTCACTCTTAAAAGCCAAAATAAAAAACATACTACAGTATTTTTACCACACTGTAGAGAAATGATAGCAAGTGTCTGGTTTTTAATTGTAGCTGGACATGGTTAATAGAAGCCAGAAAATAACACCATTCCCTTTTTCGTGTCTTTCTGGTTCTCACAATGGGAAACGTATTGATACCCTCCCCTTCCATGTTTCGGATAGAGTTCAAGCATTAGTGTGATCTACTCGTTGTAATCCCTGATGGTGCTGTCAGTGATATCAGCTTGATTTTAGGAAGCTTGCTTTCCAGAGTACTCTCCAGTAACAGATCAAAGTCAGACCAAAGGTCAGGCAGTGAATCTTGAGCTGAGGTTTCTTTTCTAACTGTTGTGAAACCCCCCAAATATCCTGCATTTTATTGCCAATTTTAACGAATTGTCGACCCAAAATATCTGAGTGGCCTTTTACTTGATAGTCTCCTTAGACTCAGAGCTATGGGAATGCTTAGAAAACCTCATTCTGAAACCAGATCCCCTTTCAGGGCATCCTTATCCGTATAGTCCCATTGACTCTAAAGAGGATCTACACTTACATAGTGTCCAGCCTGTGCAAAGCGGAATTAGGATCTCCGATGATAGCATGTTGCTTGTATTCTGGAATTACTTTCCTCTTTCATCACTTTGAATGCAGTTTAAATTCTTTCTGGCTATTGCTTGATAAATGCTATTTTTAAAATATTTTGCAAGGTGCATCTTAGCTTTACAGCCTACAGCTAATTAAGAGGGGATAACACAAAGGACAGGGATATGTATGAGTTGCAGAGGCTGCTGGTGCAGTGTGGTATGAAAGATAAAATGCTTCAAACCCTTTATCAGCGCTCCTGCATCCTTAACTGCTTTATTGTTTTGTGATCCTTAAAGGTTAAATTCTTTTAATGCTCTTAACCAAGCTTTTTTAGGACAGTGGAGAGCTTAGATAAAGCAGAGATAGATGCTTTGTATCAGTTTCCTTTTCTGTGTATCCTAAGTTTTGGATCAGATCTAGACTATTATTATTAAATTACAAAAGCTTCTCTAGTAAGAACAGACAATGTATGGACCATAGGCAGCAGTGTTCAGACCATGTTGAGGCCTGATGTAAGTAAGTGCAGCTCTGCTGATGTCAGTGGAGTTACATCTGCTTGCACTGAGTCTTAATATAGTCTTCAGCCTGCAGGAAGTGCTATGGATGTACTGAATGCTGCGTGGTAGCAATAAACAAAGGAATTTACTCATACAAAGTGTCTTCCATCTGAGGATCCTCAAGCACTTGGCAAGCATGCTTTTCTTTCATGGGAGGGGAAAGAATCTAGAGGGCTGCCCAGATATGTATCCTTTATCCATTTGAGAACAGCAAAGATTATGCATTGTGGCAGGGGGGTATTTTCTTTTAAAAAGTAATGATATATTTAGACATTAATAGTACAATTTTATATCATCAAGAGCTGAAAATTTTCTGTCCTGCCCAAATGTATTTTGGAAAGATGATCTGTGGTATACATGAGTTTGCAAACAGCATGAATATGTTAGCCTTTGCTGCTTTATCCTCTGCCAAAAGTGTAGAGACGATAGCATCTGTTTCCACTACCCACGCTATCCAAATCATTAAAAACTCACAAGAGTTGGAAAAGAAGTTCTGAAAGCTTTCACATGTCTGTCTTTGCTAGGAAAATCACTCTTGTAACCGTGTGTTCAGACAGTCTTTTTTGCTTGTGGTTCCTGAATTTCAGGTGATAAGGAGGGATGCCTGCAATGGTGGGATTAAAATTTAGGTAATGAAAGATCTCAAACACAAATGAATCCCGAGTGCATACTTTAATAAATACTACACTTTTCTCTCCTTGATGCAAAGAGATGTGGAAAAAAACTTCAAACACAAAGGTAGCTGAGGATGGGCAACAGAGTTCACAATTAGGTCTTACTAGTATGGATCTTGGATGTCTGAATGAGTGACTTGTTCTCTCCAGTGCTGTAGAAAAAAAAAACGTTCGCTTTAGAACATATGAAGGTTTGGAGCGGCTTCACTTTTTCCCCCTGATAGTTTTCTTGCAGCTATTAAGAACCTTCTAAAATAACCTAAGTACATTTCTTTTTCCCATCTCTTTCCCACATTCCCATTATTTCTCCCTTACACCACTGATAAGTTATAGGTAAAAAGAACTCTATGTACTAAATTGACCAAAATACAGGAAATAGTGGTCTCTTACTTGCCTTTTTTTATTATTTTTAAATCATATTGCTCTTGAACAATGCAGAACAATTTGAAAATGTAAAGAAACTAAATCCAAAGTGACAACCAGTTGTTTCACTTTCTTCCAACTCTGCCACAAAATCTGTGTTTTGCTGTTTCAGAGTGTGGTCTCTTACTGATACTAATAGTAACAGTGCAGATTATGATTTCTGAGCAAGCAGAATGGGCTTGGGTTTGTTGGGTTGTTTTGCTCTAAAGTGTAGAATTTAAAGATATTAAGTAGCAAACAACCACATAATTGATGCTTGTGCTATTAGATGTGCAATAACAATTTAAAGTTGTCTTAGTGATTCACTAGAAGGGGAAGTAGGAGGTTTGAGAAGAAAGCTACAAAAGGGACTCATGTGTGAGGATATTTAAGAATTTGAGGAATACAAAGTAAAATCACAACTAATGAAATTAAACCAAAGCCTGAAACAGTCAGCCAAACTTAGAGAGGTTATTAAGCTATAAAAATTAAAAACTTAAAATTCTATTAATGTAGTACATATAGATTTTTAAAAGTTAAAAATTTTGGCTTTATTCTTCTTGACTTCTGTGCCCACAGGAAGGTTTGAACTGCTTTATAATCTCTGATGCTATTTCATCCTGTTCTTTTCAAAACTGGCAAAATTTGCAGGTACATATAGAATTTTACATGGCTTTTTTCTGCGTCTGAAACCTAGTAACAGAAATATGGGCACACTAACTTTGTTAAGTTCTAAATTCATGCCCTCTATCTTTTGACTGAATAACAGACAATAAAAGGCTTTCTGATACAAGTAACAAGAGGTTCCTTGCAATCTAGACAGAAAAAAAGTATCAACAACACCCCACTCCCACCTCCCACCACCTCCATTTTTTGCATAGCAGTGTGGCCTAGAATGTGCAGATATGGTGACTCCTGTCATTAGAACCTATGCTTAATCTTATAAACAAGTATGTTTTGTCAGGTCTGAAATAACTTCTGTGCTAGTATTTAAAGCTCACGGTATCTGTCTTGGGACTGAGCTCATTTCCGTACAGTGTGAGAAATTCGTTGTTTTTTTCAGTTTCAAATTTCATGAGTAAGAGGAAAATACTGCAAGGCTTCTCCTGATTCTTAGTGGGAAAGCAGAAACAGTCTGTTGTGCAATGTGTATCTGTGGCCTCAGGGCTTCCATACTTTCTAGTCAATTAAAAAGTTTTAAGTTGAACAAGTTTTGTCCCTATCAGTGACAATGCAGGATATCCTGCAATAGTCAAAGAAAAATATGTCCCCAGAAGAGTCACATTTTTAATGTACATTAGATATGTTTTCTCAAACTTAGGGAAAACTAGTGTGGTTATAAGCTTGGTGTTTCTGCTGGGCCTGTGTTATGAGGCAGAGCCCTAAGAAGTACCTGGTGCTGACCTAGCAGCAGTCCCCTGATGGTGAGATTTCCCCTCAGCCCTCTTCTAGTCATTTCCTGGACTACAGAGTAAACTTGCCTGACTTTCATCTACCCTCAAATTAGAGCCTTCTGGGTCTTTTAACATTGAGGCATGGCAAGAAGCTGGCTTGAATTTTGGCATCCTTGTTTTCTTGTAAGAGAGGATTTTGCAGTGAGAAATGGTTGTATCTATTCCAGGTTGTAGAACAGGAGCCTTAAGTCTGGCAATGATGGTTCCTACTCTTCCTCCGTCTCAAGAAATCTTCAAGCACTGGCTCACTGTGTATCTGCTACTAAGTTTAACAGTATTGTAACGATATAAATTTAACAGCCTGATGTTTCTGCTAATTGTATCTTGAAGATAGCCACCAATACTGATAGTTTATTTCCCACAGGTAGGCTCTAGGGTTAATTATCCTTTCTTTAAAAAAAAGTTATTGTGTGTTAATGCGTTCAAAATGAATAAACTTGTCCATTTAAAGTGAACAAACTGTCTGGAGATGTTACACTCATCAAATTAGAACTAGCAAACTGTTTACCAGTGTTTTCTTCATCTGTACTGCTGAATGGATGTTGGTTCTTAAGATTCGGAGCTGTTGTATGCAGCGTGAAGATACTCTTGCATAATTTATTCTGAAGTTCTACCTTTGGAGACTATGTACACACCCAACATTTCCTTAGGCTCATGAAAAAACATTTTTTATTGTGCCCATTCCGAAAGGAAAAATTCAGTCCACTTTTTGTGTAGTTTTAAATCTTTAAGGTAGTTATGACTGACAAAAATATAGCATTGGATAGAAATGTGGTAGCAATTGGGGCAACAGAAGTTTCTTGGCAATGGCTTAGGTAAGATGTACAAAATCTTACATGTATAAATGATGGAGTGGACGGTGGAGATAGACTTCTGCCTGCACCTCACAGTGACAGTCTTTGCAGGGAATTTATGTTGCAAAAGTGCATAACTCCCTGCAAAGTATCCTTAAAAATCAGTGTTACAGAAATGCCAAAAGGAATTAAATAGGCACTTTTAAAATGAGATGAAACAATGCAACAGGTTCTTCTGCAATTTGTAAAAAGCTTGGGGATGCATGGAGAGGTAAGTTAATAGTTGAAAATAAAGGGGATTTTTTCTCCTATTGTGAGTTGTCATTACGAGCACATGTTGCTCTCCGCCAAAACATTAGGAGAAATAACAAGAACACAATTTTCCTTTTCCATTTCCTTTTTCTTTGAGAAATTCACATCAATAGTGTGTGTGCAAGATAATGGGTTAAAGTAGAGAAAATATGTGCACGTCGTTCCTTTCGTAAAATACCAGCCATGCCCATGACTTATTGGTGTGAAACGCTGTGCGTGTCCTGTGTGATGATGCAGGAGTCTCGGAGACAGCACGCAATGTGGCAGTTACTATGGTAACAAGATGTTTTTCATTGAAGGGCCATTAAAATGGTGGCATATAAATAACATATGTACAGTACATTGTCTATGAGAGAACTGTTCTTGTCCAGGAATTGTAAGCACATGCTTTCATTCCTCTTGCCTTTTTTTTCTCTACCTCCTTATCTGAATTCTTGTATATTTTTGATCCCATATGATCAGCCTGTCTCATTTTTAGCACTTTACCTCTTTGAAGCTATAGTGCTTGCAGACCTGATACGATCCAATAAGAGGTGACTGAATAAGATGCTTCTTGTTAAGGACTACAGACAAATGGAAGTAAAATTGGTGAGAGTCTCATTCCTCAGCTCTGAAGTGTGACACTCAGTTAAGATGTGTTCAGTTAAGAGTACAAGCTTCAGAAGTGCAGAGCAGTTTGCCTCTGTGCATGCTTAAATGCTTTATTGCACTTTTGGCACCAAAGTAATTCAGTGAGTGGACTTCAGTTAGGTAATTTATTGAATTAAAGCTAAAGAAGGTTTGAAATGTTTTCCTGAGTTGGGACTTGGTGTTTCAGATCAGTGTAAGATCAAGTTACTAAATATTTGTAGACAGAAAACTTTGCAGAGACTCTGTTCCCAGTTCCCCAACTGTTTGCAGAAGTCAGCAGGGCTAAGGCAGCAGAGGGTGGGCGATTCCACTGCAGTGTAATCAGTAGTGAAGGCTGATATCTCTTTTCCAACTGTCCTGCTATCCAGAGTAGAGTAGTGAGCACTGGAGAGGTGGTTTGTGTATTGAAAATTGAAGAATTGTAATTTATATGAGAAATTTGTCAGGCTGTTTTTAATATTCAATAAAAATATCTTGAGATTTCTGTGACGTCCATTGGCTAAAGCGACTGTTGCTCACTTGGGTGAGGTAGCTGACACTGTGAAAAGGGGATTTTAGACCTTTCAATATTGCTTACTGAAAAAGGAGTGAAATATACTGAGGGAGGAGATAAATTTCAGCATTACTGCACAATTGCAAAGAAAATGATAAAAACCTCTCCAGCTGTTGGTAGTGAACTGTTGTAACAAGAATAATACCCTAACTTTTCATCAAGTCAGTGCTGTGTAAAAAGAAGAATAGTGAAATTGAAGCTCGTTTGATGAGTCTGGCATCCCATGGATTAGAATACCAACAGCAGGATTTTTTGCCAAATTATGAGGTACACTCAGGCAAGTGTCTTACACTATGGAGATGTATTCATAGGTGTAGATGTAATCCAAGTTGGTAAGGCCATATACTGTACAACTCCTCTACCATCCAGCTCTTCTAGTGGCTAATTTTACCCATTTTTTCCAAAAGGAAAAGAAGTGGAAAACTCCTGGGAAAGTTCAGCAGAAACTGAAATTTAATACAAAGTAACAGCACAATCCTTGAACAGAGTAGTGCATGTAGCCATATACCAACCTACTGCTTCCTCTGGTTCTCTTACTGCCACAAGAATTCTTGTGTTTACTACTTATTGTTGGGTTCTTTTCCTTTGTTTTGAATTCTTTCCAAACGTTCTTTTTCAGAGAAAGAACCTCAGTAGCATTTCTGAAGAATGAATGTTTGCACAGGCAGTCACCCATGTGCAATAGGAAATTCACTAATCGAAAAAAATTCAGTCCCAAAGTTCATGTTAGCAGAGTTCCATCGCCAATTATCCCAAATCACTCTGGTGCAGCAGATAACATAAATGGAAGAGTTGTGGCAGGCTCTTTTATGAGTGAGCTGTGACACCCAGTAAGATGATGTCTGGGTGATGCTCAGCACCTCTTTTGTATTAGACACTATGGAATAAGTGGTTGCCTTGCAGCTTCAAAGAGGATTTAGCCACCACTAGTGAGAAACACATAATTCCCAAAGGACAGCCCTCACTGGAGATGGGAACCTGCTGTTGTGTTTTCCTGTCCTGCATTAGAAATTAAAGCTGAGATGAATAATAATCAGATATGTATCTGACTTGAAACAACTGCTCAGTTTCATTGATTCAATGGCAGAAATGGCAGTATTTACTCCAAGGAATTACTAGTGTTAGGATTCTGGAAGGAAGTAGTTTCTATTGAAAATTATATCCTTAGCAATAGGTTTATTTCCAATTCTAAAGCCAGAAGACTGAGAAACTTCTGTGACAGTGTGTGATAAATATAGGAAAACACTGAATATCTATAACAGTTTTTTGTATAAGCAGTCATAACAAAGGTATAGATTGAAAATCTCAAGCATTATCAAGGTTGTAAATTCAATAATTTAAGAGCTAGAATTCAAGGTCTAGAGAGCTGTCTGTACTTGATACCAGTCTTCTATCAGAATCTATGTAATCTGATAGTGTTTTTAATAATCTGATTGCTATTTTTCCAAATAAAAATATCCTTTGAATATTTATGTCTCTCTCTCTATATTTATTTATCTATATAGATATATCTCCATAAAATTAACTCTAATAATGTCGCATTCTTGGACTAATGAAGAAGCTAAAGCTGAACAATCCTTTACTCGTCTTTTCACAGGGAGGTGGAGAATTTTCACTGACATCCATCTCAGAAAAATCTGGATGTCTGCTCTAAGGTATGTCTCCATCTTCCTAGATGAACAAGTTTATGCCAACTTCTGTGACAGAAGATTGACTCAGTAGGATTTAAGAGAACTGGGTTGACTCTTGAACCTGCTGCAGCATCACTCTGTGGCTGTGGGTAATTCAGTCAGCTCCTTTCTCTTTCTGAGATGGCTGGAAGGGAATAAGAAAAATTGGGAAAAGGGTCTCCCTATGCTAAAGGTGCTTCAAGATGATGACAGCAGAAATCATTAAAAGGCAAAGCTACAGTGGGCCAATGTTTCTGCTTTTTTATAATGACATGCTATAGAAAACAAAACAAAAAAATTCATTAGATCAATTAGAGGCACATCTTCATAATCCCCCATTAAATCTAGTAGAGATTAAAAAATAATAAACCCGACTTTTTATTGTTGAAAAAGGAATATTTTTCTAATCACAATGCTTCCTAAATATGTCTTTGACTCTAATACATGATCACACACACAGTCTTGCACAGCTGCTGCCAGCTGTTGCTCCTGTGCTCAGCCAGTCCTCTCTGCTGGCCTGCCCAGGGCTCTGCCGTGGGACCTGCACAGAATTAAAGGGTCCCGGCAGTGACAGCTGAAGGGAGTGCACAGGAGCTCGCAAAGAGCTTTTGCCAGGGAGGGTCGTTCCCATCCATTGCTCCTTGGCTCTTTACAGCCTATTTGTTGCATTAGCAAACACTATTTTTTTACTTCTGCTGTTTCTGTGTTGATGTTCCTCGATCCAGGCGCAGTTTTCAATGAGTGGGGGCACCGGTTGCCCACAGGAGTTGGATGATAAGTGGTGGTGTCGGGTGTTACATGCTGGGATGTGGCTGAGCTGCTCACTGTCTTTAAGAGCAATCTCTGCACTAGATTCTCCTTTTGCTGTCTGTGGAAGCCTCTCTGATGTCAATAGCAGTCATGTGTGTCTATGGCACATTATAGGTCAGAGCTTTGACATCACTCCTTTCTCGGCTGTCACAATGCATTCGTGCTCCTATTGTAGCGGCAAAGCTATCCCAGGATTCTGCTGCTGGTTTCACTTTTCCGCTCTCAGACTTTCTCTTTCTAAAGTTGCATTTGTATTGATCCTTCCAACTTATTTATAAGAATACTGTATAAATAATTTCTCTTCCTTCCACTAGCTTTTTCTCATAACCAACTTCAAGAGAAAAACTGAAAAAGAGATGTATTGTATTTTCCAGATGAGGAAACCTGTCATTTATTTTTAAGTGTGCATGTCATATTTTCCATACTTCTCCAATAACTAGCATTAAAAATTTCATCTTGGAGGAACTCTTTAGGTTCCTGAGAAAAATAAATTTGTAAAGGTGCTTTTATTTAGAAGTGACAGAGTTCATGTGCAGAGACCTTTCATTTGCCTATCATCTAAACATATTATGTCCATTTATAGTTGCACAAAGCAATGAAGAATGAAACCAATGTTTTTCATGTCTAAAAACTTGGATTCAATTTTAGCACACAGCTTATTTTTTGTAACAAACAAAAGGCAAGCTAGTTAAGCTGTACGTGCTAACAGATCTATGTTTTACGTGCCCATGGTGGCTGAAGAAATGAGAAAGCTACCTTGGGGGAAGGATAAATAATTACAAATATACAAACTCTAAAAACACACTAAGTACTCTTTGGCATCCTATGAATACAAGATCACAAGTAAGATGTTTAAATGGAGTATAATCCTTGAACCTGATATACACAGAAAAAACAACTTTGTTACCTCTGTAGAGCAAGGCAGAAAAGATATTTTTCTGTGGCATGGCTCTGCTTAATGGAGCAATTTAAGTTTAACTTTAGCTTCATATATTCCTGTTATTTCAGAGATGGATGACAGAAATTTATCTCTTTATATGTTTGTTGCTGCTACTTATGGAAAAAATGATATGCTGCTTATATAAATAGATAGTATTTACCTTTATTTTCTTCAGTCCTTTTACTTCTCTGTTGCCAACAGAAATATATTGTGTGCTAGGCTTTTTCTGGTCTAAATTGGACTTTTTTCTTTAGCTGCATGCTCCTTGTAATGCAAAACAGTAGGCAGTGATCCATGCAGGCTTCCATTTATAATATTAATACAAGCCATGTTCCGTGCTAATACATCACATTAATATTAAAGCAAGAAGTGTAAGAGTAGTGAGTGCTTAATCATTTGCAATTAGTACCTAACAGCTAATTCAGTAGAGGGCTTTTAGAAAGAAAAAAGTGTGTATGTGGAGGGGGAGAAGGGGGGAGCAGTAGTTTGCTAAATGCTGGTTGATTTAACTTTAAGTATTTAATACTGTGAAAACTTAGTAATTAGAAGAGTTCTTGTCACCAGTCAACTTTTCCTTAATTGATCATTTAAAAAAAAAAAAAAAAGATAAAACCTTATTCTCCTTAGAAAGACAGCAGTGACAGCATAAATCATAAAGTTCCTTTACTAATTTAGTTGAAGATTGTTCTAACTGTTCTTGAATCATTTAGGATTATATGCCCAAGGTTGGAATCTTGGCTTTACTGAAATACAGAGCACCATATTCCATTTCTTAGGTTGTTTGTAGATCTAGAAAATTAATCTAATCTGCCAATAACTGAAGGCTCCAGATTAGATTGTTAAAAAATTGATTTCCAAAATCTATGGAGCTTGTTAGATATTAAGTGAAGCAACTTCCTTGTATTCTTCCCCTGAGTCTGTGTGGTGTTTTGTTTCTTGGCTGTTGTTCTGGTATCTCAACAGCCTGAGATTGCTTGCATTAGGCTTGTCTGTTTGGGACACTTAAATTTCCTAGGTGGAGAAATATATACTTAAGATTCAAAGTCCCTATAACTTTAGTATTGAGAAAAATTATATCCAGAAATTATCAACTAAATGTCAACAGGTTATCTCTTTGTCTTGTTTCTCATTCCAAGTACATTTCAAGAGCCACCTGATGTCCAGTTGTGTTAATGTCCACTACAATTTTAGTTTTCTCTTCAAAATATCTTTATGAAAAAGGGTAAAGGGTTCTCAGAGCCAGACTCTGCAAGCAGGACGCTTGTTCCTAGCTTTGCTTTTGATTTTCTGTGCTCCTTTGTCTACGACTTAACACTTTCAGTTGGAAGAACCTACATATGTAACAAGAGGAAAAAAATACATTGTCACTGTCTAGGGATTTGAGTGTGTGTTCTTAGGAAGAGCTTAATTTTTTTGGATAACGTTGGATACCTATATATCATACCATGTTTTTATGAATCATAAATAAAAATTATTGCTACTTGTTGTCTGTAAAGAATAAATGACATTGTTGAGGTAGAAGTAGCTTCACTATAAACAGCTTTGGGGAGAGTTATGTATAATTTCATGTATTATGAGTAATCTGAGGAAATTTACTGAGTAGATAGGAGCTACAATATCTCACTTCCCACCTCTCCCCTCTTTTTCTCTCCATCCCTGGTGATTGCCTGAACTCATTTTATGTTTTCTATCCTTTTCCTTTTGTCATGGCAGTTTGCATTTCATTCCTTTTTCCAATTGCTTATGCCTCATCTGTATAATAACCTCAGCACTCCCTACTATTTTTCCTTCATGCACTGCTCACCCCATGCACAATCTGACCTGAGAAGAAACAACCTGTCGCAGCTCATTGATTCTGGCACTATGAAGCAGAGGCTGTATAGGAACAAACCTCACTGTACAGAATGGAACCCATTCCTCTCTGACCCCACTAATGCTGGCTCTTTCCAAACAGCTCTTATGTATTGGCTAATGTTCACCCATATTGTAACAGCTGAAGGAACCTAATGACTCTCAGACATTCCATGTGCTGCTACTCAGGAAACATAAACGCTTTCAGGAAGGCTTATTTCCTTTTCTCTCACAGGTCTACCAGTGTAGGGATGCAGAGTAGTATTTTTCAAGTACAATGTCCCAAACTTTGACAGTTAAATAGCACTTAAAAAACTGAAAGGGATGAGGAGAGAGAGAAGTTTACAAATAACACTGTGCAGAATGTATTTCCAATTTCTTACTGTAAAAAGATGGAAGAGCCATAAAATGATAGAGAAGAGTGAAAGGCTGTATCTGGCTTGTTTGGAGGCTTAAAGGAGAAGGCTCTTATTATGCAACAATCAAATAGATAATAGATATAAAAATTAGCCAATGGCTCCAGCAAGGATCATGAGAGCTTCAGAAGAGCATGTGCATGATCTTTGCCTCTCTCTCTGCCCTTCATCATTAGAAGTTGTTTATCCTTGTAGAAAAGCAAGAGGGAGCAGAATGATCAAGAAAAGAACAACACTGAGGAGGTGCTAGATTAACATAATTAACAAGATTCTCTAATTTGCTTGTTCTGCTGTGCTTTAGAGGTAGATTGGAAAAGCTGTTTGGGGTGGGGAAGAGGAAAAAAAAGGGAGAAGAAAGTAAGTTAAGTCAGCAGCACACAAAAAGAGCAAATGTAGAGGGGGAAAAGAGCAACAAAAGATGAAACAAATAATAGGAGACTTGACTAGAGAAAAGATGAAACAGAAGAAAGCAAAGGAGAATCAAAGCAGAAGGAAGTAGAGAAGAAGGACATGCAAGGGGAAAACGATTCAAAGATGCTGTTAGGAATATCTCACCAACCCAGAGAGGGGTGACGTGGGCTTTTACTGGAGGGGAAAGGGAGAAAGGAAGAACAGAGTATGAGTATGGTAAAAGGTGAGGTGACCAGTATTAAAATTCATTCATATATGTAATCTCTTTGCACCTCTGCAAACCTTTGCCTGGGCTCTCTCCTGCTCCATCCTCTTGCTGTCAGCAGAGAAGGAAATAATGACACTCAGTGCCTGGGCCAGGCTGATAGGCAAGGTGAAAAAAACTCTCTTTGGAAAAGGAAAGGACAAACCTCTCAAAAAGAAGTCATTCACTTGTCAAATTAGTGGCTTTAATGAAAGTGGATAGAGACTAATGAAAGGTTAAACCTGTAAATTGCAATCTAACAAATGGGTTCACAGAAGACAGATCTCTTTTCATAGTAAGAAAAGAAATAATACTGACAAAATATTATTACCTTGGAGAGACCATGACCAAGCTGCAATTCCCTCAGATGACAGCGTGCTCTCCTGCTGTTCTGCTGAGCTGGGCACTCCTGCTTCTCTTGAAGGATTGACAGACAAACAGCTCTTCATTGATCACTGTACTTTCAGAGTGCTTTGATCGTTACACTGAGTCTTCAGGAATATATCCTGTAATGATATCTCTGCCAGAAACCAGGCATTTCAAAACAGAATCATTAAGTTCAGTCAGTTTACATTTTGTGCAGGGTTTAGGAATTATATAGGAGGTAAATTTATACAGCCGAGTATGTATTGCAAAATTACAATAAAATCATAAATAAAACTAAGATTGGGGTATGGGTTCTTTCATCTTTTCTATCCTGTTTTTATCTTTCTGGGATTCTTTTTTTTATGGCTTTGATGATTGTTAGGGAAGGGCAAGAGAAGACTACTCAGTCTGACCCTGAGACATGTGAGTGGGTAAAAAAAAATATTGGAGAGTTAACAGGGCATGTACTGTGTTTTGATTTGGCTGAACTTTTTCTTTCTATCTTAACCTTCATCTCTTTTAGAGATTTCTTTCTTATATGTTTTGTTTTTCCTTTTTTCCTTCTGTGTTTCTTTCCTAAAAATTCTTCATATCTCGTTATGTTATTTAGTACAAAGACTAATTCCATCAACACTGGCCTTGTCACAAGTAGGATGGAATAAGATTTTAATTTTCAAGTTCTTTGAGGCAGTGAACTTTTGTTCTTACTCCTTCTTGGTGAAGGGCACTCTAAGTAATTAGGAATAATAAAATTAAGTTGTTCAGGTGGGAAAGACTGTGACTTCAAGAGGTTACATTCTGCTATGTAATTATTTAATTTCACCATACACCATCAACTGCTTGCACATGATGTGCCTTCCTTTAGGTTTGCTTATGTTGCTGTTCAAAAGTTTCAGGCAAATCAAGAAACTTCCTTTCCAATTCCCAAATAAGAGGCATTTTTGAGTAGGACATGAATATAAGAAATATGTTGTGCAAGGGTTATACTTCTAATTTTTCAGCAGTTTGGGTATTTAGTAATTTGGTGTCACATCAGGAAGTTTTAATTTGAGTGTTTTATTGTGCCATACATTTAGTAGCAATCTGATACTGGAGAGAGGAAATTGCTGCAGTCGCTATTTTTCATGGTTTGTTTGAATGAATAATTAACTATCACACATGATTAATTTAAAATATTTAATAATAAAGCATTCCAGTACACCTTATGTAACATCCTGTATCCCTTTCACAGTGTGCTGCATATAAGAAATATGTCAGTAAAAAGTGGATGCAGAAGAGCACAACTGTGGAGCACAGCAGCCGAGGCACGGAGGGCAGCACAATGTCCTTCTTGCACCTAGCTGGAGCACAGCTGGATCAAATGGTGGGGTGAAAGAGGGAGTGCAGTGAGAACAGCTTTCAAGAGTTCCAAAAAAATCTTTAAAAGGAACATATACAGCAATTTTAGAGAGAACTAAAAAGAATGAGTTGGTTAGTCAAATTTTGTAAGGAAGTAAAGTCCTATTTGGTTGCTTTAGGAATATTAGAAGATCCAGCTGATGGTCAGCCATGTGACCAGTGTGTGACTTTGTAGACTGGGTGTACACTCTAAGTAATTTCATGTACTTGTGCCCCAGGTTTTCTCTGTGCAGAAGAAATATTGATATCTCTAAGCATTTTGAGATCATGGAAGAAATCTCTAAGAATTCAGGGCTGAGTAGCATTAGCAGTTTGTACTGACGGATTGCAGCTTGCAGAGTTCTGTGCATTTATAAGAAATGGAGTTTGAAGCTGGTGCCGAACACAGAACAACAATATTAAGAAATGGACTGTGGTTTAGCAGACATGGATGGTCTGGTGCTCTCCATTTGTGATAGAATACTCACAAAAAGAGCATCACTTCTTAAAACAAAATCCTCTTACACGGTACCTTGAAAACAAAAAGGAGAAAGTAATTGAGAATGAGAAAGAGAAGTGGAAAGGAGTAGAAGAGAGAAAGAAAAAAATGTGCCTCTGCAGAAACTGCTTGGAAGGCTCAGTTTTATGGCATTTTCTGTGCAGTCCCTGGGAGGAGCCCAGGAGGAGCTCTTGGGCAGCCCATCAGGCTCTGCTGTCCCAGGAGCACTCAGCTGTGCAGGGACTCCCACCTCCTTTCTCAGATGTATTTGCAGCAGCCAGGAGAAGTATAATCTCAGAACTTTTCAAAGAAGCTTATACTATACCACATCCTTCCACTAATGATGAGTGCTTCCTGAAAACTTACTGAAGAGCAAATTCATCACAGGATTTCTGGGCAGGAAAACAGACTTTTTAAACATAATCCACATTAATATCCAAAAATTTGATGCTGTAACAGTCTGAGTTACTAAATCTCCCACTGATTTCTGTATAGAGCTGAGTGTTTCTCAAGAGGTGCACAGCAGCTTGCAGCAGTGAACCAAAGCTGGGGTCTATTTCAGTCTTGTTCCCTGCGTGGCATATGTCTCCTTGGCATTTCCTGCTGGCTAGTTGGTGACTTTTAAGCAGGTGCAGAAAAAAACCCAGTTGCAGTTTTCTTTTCTCATAATAGTTTTCTCATTAAACTTTTTCCTTTTTTAATAACTGAAAATTATTTTTAATTGGTCATCCTAAATCAGGCATTTAAATCCAGTTTTTTTTACAAGAGGATTCTGTGCTTTAGCCAGTACAATTTATTCCAAACTCTTTCTTGCTCCTGGCTTGTAAGCAGCAACTCAGTATGTCCAAAAAAATGCAACTCCATTGTTTTGATTGCATTTTTTGAATAATGGTGTGGGTTTTTTTAATACCTTTGACATTTCTAAATAGGCCAATAAGAAGCATAAACAAAGTTAGCCAATGTAGAGGCACTTATCCAATTACATGAAGTTTGTCTTTTCCACTGAAATCAGTTTGGAGTCTCCCTTCCCACACAGCGTGGGCAGAACAGAGTCAAGCACTTGGACTTGCCTGTGAATGATCTTTCATTTATGAGAATATTGTGCAAAACATGAACATGTTCCAAAGCTTGTGAGGTCTTGGGGAGTCTTTCCATTTACTTTAGTCAGCTTTGGTGCAGGCCCTTTGTGGAGGAGTGAGAAGGTATCTGAGCTATTGCTGGTGGAAAGTTCCTCAAGGACACGTAAACCATAAAAAAACTGACTCTTGCTATCAGGCAGGCAGAGTTAGTGGGACCAGCATTGCCGGGAAATCTGCTGAACAGGTTCTCAGCACCTCTGTTAATGGAGTTTCTTTAGCTTTCTGCTCTTATTTGAAAGTTATCCTGGATTTCTCGTAAACAAAACTATCAGCTGTTAACTCCCTGGTAAAGTAATGAGTACAACTGTAATTTTGTCACAGAGAAACCTAGACTGAAATAATTACAGTAAAATGTTTTGGGTGTCAGATATGATAATGATAGATAGCAGGCCAGAAAGAAGAGGTTTTGTCATTGATATGAGCAAGTGCAAGGACAGATCCCAAATGCAAGATCAGTTTTTAATGAAAATTCCGTATTGGGTAAAGCTAATAAACGTTGCATTGTAATTAAAGCGTATCTTTTTCCTCTTCTGGAAAGTTTTCTGGGTTTTGGTGCACATTAAGAATAAGATGTTATGTTATTAGGAAGTTCTGATAACATGTAAAGAAGGACTGCAATGCTTCTTATGGTGTAGAGTACTGTTTGGTTCTCTAATATATGAGGAAGTCTTCACAAGTCTGAAGGAAAAAGCTCTCTAAAAAGCAAAGTACAATTTCTGTCATAGAACTTGTTGTTTTCCCATCTTATCTGTTTATGCATTAAGGAATTTAAAAAAATAAATTATATAAATATTTATGCAAATGATGACTTATCATTCAGTAATCAATCTTTGTTGGATACATTATAGCATAATCAGTTGTATGTTAAAAAGCATTTAATTTCATGCCTAATTAACATATTATAAATTGAGGAGAGAAAATTAAATTATTATGGACAGTTTGCAAATGTAATACATACAGTGCTCTTGAATAATTGCATGAATATTGGATGTAATGTGATGTGTTACTTCCACTCTTTTTTTGCTTATTCTTTAGTGATAGAGGGGAAGGAATGGGCTCCAAGGGACGTGTTCTGCATTGCCCTGAAGCAGCATCAGATTCCCATTAACGTCAAAGGGAACTGTGTGCAGAGGCAGGGAAGAGTATATGGCCCGGTCTGTGTAAATTAGTTCAGCTCCAAGTAGGCATCTGGAATTTTGAAACACATCTACCTTTTGGGGAGTAATTTCCTGTAACTTGATTATTTTGGCAAATAGCTGCATACTTTGGGCCCAATCCTACTCTTTGTTCAGTCAGTGGCAAAATTCCCACCAACTTCAATGAGAACAGGACAAGATGCCAAAAAAAGCGTGTGTACTTGTGGAGCTTGCCTATGCCTAATTTCATAGAGCTGTGAATTTTGCAAAAATTCCTGCCACAGAATATCATTGCCTTGTTTTGTGCTGTCTTTGCACTTTACATAACAAATTGCTGCTTTCTGTAAGGGGAGTAATGATTTCTTGAGCAACCACAGAGAGAAAATGTAGTGGTTCGTAATATTTTCTTTGGGATCCTTGACTCCCTGGGAATTTGAAGCCAGCTGTTTGGATGTAAATGCACTGCATTTACAGTGCTTAGGACCTAAGATTTCTGAATAGGTTAGAAACTTGACTTTTGTCTAATTAAATGTATTTCACAATGGAAAATTTGTTACAATATACAGAGCTGGGGTTAGAAAAATTGAAGGGCAGAATGGGACTGCTTAGTTTTATTCAGCTGAACCATTCAAATTGGCTTCCAACTGAACTGTTGCTTTTAGCTGAAAAATTGAGTAATCTTTGCTGTTTGGAGATAAATAATAATACATGTTACTGAATTCCACTGGCAAATAAATAATTAATTTGATTGAGATTATATAAACACGCATATTGAAAAAAAGCCTTGAGAAGTAAAGCTCCCTTCAGTCGATAACAGGACAGTTTTGTAAACCACTTAAAACTGTGATAAAATCCTACTTGACTGGTCCACAAGCAGATGTGACAAGTTGAATTTATTTCCTCTCTTACCAGGAAGCTTTGCAGGAAACTCTTAACATATGGTGCTTTTCACTTCCATCTAGAGCTATAAATGTTATTGGAAAAGGATGTTCCCAGGAGCAGCAAGTTTCTGACATTTCTGCCAAATGGACTCCAAATGATCCTTCTGTGGTTCAGAATTCCCCAAGTTCTTAGGAGCTGGCAGCCAAGAATCTCTGATCTAAACACAACTCACTAATTTAATTATTTTATTATAGATCTGTGGAAAGCTCTTGCAGACCAGTGACTTTGCATCTGTATTGGATCTAGCTAGACAGGAAGTGCAAGTTAGAAGAGTATAAATATTTTGTTTCTTAACTGCTTTTTGCTTGAAAACTTGGAAACCATTTCACACACAAATCAGTCACGCAAGTGAATGCAGAGGAATGGGAAATAGGCATAAAAGTGACATCAGCTTGTATTTGGTTTGTATTTTGAATATTTGCATTTCCCAGGAAGACCAAAAAGTGTGTGTCCAGTAGGTAGAACTAGAAATGAAAATCACAACATAGTATTGTACAGCTGCACTTGAGCTGTCTCCTTGCCCCCACTCCAGAAAGGTAAATTAAGTACTTGTATGGAGAGTAAGTAATTGAATCCCTCTTTTCTCGGTGATAATACACAAGAAATTCAGAAGAAGCAGAAAAATATATGTTTTGTTTAATGTCGTTCTGGAATAATTCACTTTAAGAAAATAATGGCAAAATTTTGCTACTTTTCTTTAGGAATATAGCCACTGGCTACAAAGTAATATTTATTCTAAGAGCATGAACTTACATTGGAGAGCGCCTTCACTGTTAGGTTCAGTTGGAGGATTAAAAAAGAAGAAAGAGGGTTATGTTTCAGGGAGGATCTGCCTTGGAATAGCATTAAAAAGAGGAGGAATATGAGCTAGACCTGGTAACTGAGGAAACCCTGAAGAAACCTCCCCACCTGCCCCCTCCCCAGTTAGCAGAGCCTGGGCATGCCTGGTGGCAGAGTTTGGTGTGACCCTGAGTGAAATCTCCAGCCCTGGGGGGCATCATGGGGTTCTTTTGTTAGTCAGCTCAGCTGTGAATAAAAATTTAGGCAGAAGCTGATGCTGACAGGAAGGTTTTGAGTTCCTTGGACATGGGCACTTTGCCATGAAATTGAAAGGATAAAGGTATGTCTGTCTCACACATACAGCATTTGATGAAAGAGAGGGTATTGACTTAAAATGTAGCTTTGGCTTGGTTGTGACAGTGGGATTTAGCTTTCCCTCTCCCCCCAGTAACGGGGGTTTCTACTAAATGGGAGGGAATAGGGCAAACAGAGAATTACTCCTCCTCTGCAATCCATGAACTTTATTTGAGTGTATAGGAGAGAAAAAAAAATTAGTGGATTTAACTGCCAAAGACCTTATTCTGATAACTACATTTTTCACACAAATAAGAAATAGAAGTCCTTGCACCAAATTTATCTGATATCACAAGACTTGGGATAGGTCCAAGGGTTATATTTCTGGTTTATGAAGGATGGAAAGCAAAAATGGTGATGAGCAGTATTGCTGAAATTTGTGCTGGTGCTCTCTAGACCAGGAAGAATTGGAACTGCTGAAAGGCAGCATATAAAACAGGGGATGAAGAGGGGTAATAAAACATTGAAATCAGGAATTGAAAGCTGAATGTGAGTAGATAGAATAGCTTTTATAAAAAAGGTCCAAGGAATCTTCATGAGAAAGGGGAATTCTACCTATGCCCACTGGAAAAATGATTACATTATGTTGCTGAAGAGAAGAGCTATCTTAAGGGGGAAGAGCTGGGTGAGAATCTAAGACCATATAAAAGTGATAAAAACACAGTTATGCTCTCACTGTGAGGCCAGTTAAGACTTTAAAAAGGGGGTTTTTTCCTCCTTGAAGGTGCCAACCTCTCAAACAGTGGTGGAAAAATACAGAGAAAACTTCTACCCATACAGGATTAGATTCTGACAGGGCACTACTAATGCAACTATAGTGGTTTATCTTGCCCTTCTAAATGGAGGAGATCTCCATTGATTGTGTTAATTGGTAATGAATATTCTGCAAGCAAATTATGGCATCCCCTTTGAACTGCCTCAGCCACAGAGGGAAAACCCAGGCTATGTTCATGCACATCTTGAGCCCAGCTTTCAGCATCAAATGAAAAAAAATTAATCACAGCACCTTCTTAGTGCTTGTGTGCCTGGGCACAATGGAACAGTAGGAGTTCTTACTTCTCCATGCTTTGCTGATGGGTGATTGAATCCAGTTCAATCTTCTAGATACGACTTCCCAGGTTACACTCCCACGCTGTTGTTGCCCAAAGTCTATTGCAGCTATAACATGGATTTATACTTTATATGTCTGGTGCCAGACTTTTGTACAGTAGCATAAACAGTCTATGATCTATTTCTGAACTAAAGATTATTTTGGCAATTAATAAATGGTACTGAACACTTACAGTTTCAAAACATATGGCATCATAATATTCCTTAACAATTTAGCTATCCTAAATAGCTGTAGTTAACCACTTGGTTTAGACTCAATGAGTTACTAACTCAAGAGAAAACAACTAGTTTGTTTTTATTTGCATCAGTGCAACCTCACTGAATTCTCTGCAGTGCATCTAAAAATACAATTTGGACATTAATTTAGCAAATTTTCTTATGCAGTAGAGCTGTTAAACCTCAGTAAAATATTTTAATAATCAATTGCTATTTAATTAACATACAATTGCCATCTTAGTAAATCTAAATTAAATTCCCATTTTAGACAATTCAAAGTGTGAATTAACATTCTCTATTGATAAGTAGTATTATAATAGGCTTTCGATCCTGAGTAGAAGAAAAAGAATCAATTGTAACATTAAGTCTGATTCAGTATAAAATTCATCACATATTTCTAGTGCAGTATAAATTCCTTCTTGTACCTTCTCTTGGTGCATATGTCTGTTCTTGGCCAGAACATCTTTGTAAGGGGACAGATTGCATTTCCCCTTGCTAGCTTTCGCAAGAAGGTCTGCACTACCTCCTTATTCCCTTCAAAATGCAAGCGTGCTGTAGAAAAGATGAAATAATAGTAGAATGGACAGATTCTTTTGGCAGAGTGTGAACTTTGGGCTGCTTTGGGCAGATGTTCCAGGACAACTCTCCCACCTTGCCCCTCTGTTGTGAAGAAAGCTAAGGAGATCTGACAGGGATTGGTGAAGGAAGAAGCAAAGATGTGAGAGAAAATGAAGTGTATTTAGGCAGACAGAAATGAAAGACCTGTGAAAGTCACAGCGATAGTTAAGAACTGGGGAGATGTTAGAGGAGTTTTTTAGAATAAAGGGCCAGGATAAATTTGCACAGAGGAAGAATCAAGATGCAGTGGGAAGGTAGAAAAGCCTCGTGCTTTACATCAGTGGTGGAGCTCATTGTACGAACTATAGTCATTGACCCTAAGGAGTGCATTGACTACTTGTACTGCATCCTGTCCACCCCCAAGGATTTCAACCAAAGTCTGAGTAGTGTTAAGGAGTCACATATTTCAGCTGTAGCCAATACTTTCTGCTAAATCTGTCTGTCATAATGATGTCTCAGCAGGACTGGGCCCCATTCTTCTGTCACTGATCGGAGCAAATCCAATCAAAACAAATTGGAGCCAATTGGTGTTTCCGTTATGCAGTGGCAGGAGAATTGAACTTATTGTCACTAAAGATATATCAATACTTCCTATTAATGTCAGTTTTCAGTTTTATAACATTTTGTTAAAAGTTCCCTTGGGCTGTATTTGCTATACAGATTTTCAGAGAAGGAAGACATATTTTGTATTGGGAGCTTGTTTGGTTTGTTGTTAGAAGATGCTTGTGCTCAGAACTTACAGGGATACTACTTTCAACAAGTGAAGACACTGTCTCCTTTATTGTAGCTACTGGTCTGCAAATGGACAATTGACCCAAATTTTCATTGAATATTTTTATTGGGCTTTGGACCAATTTAGCTAGAGTTAATATTTCTTTGCTAAGTTCAATACTTGGCAGTATAGTCATGACTTAGACTTTATAATAGATGACTTTTTTAATATTATATGCTTTGTATTAATACCAAGTGTCCATGTTTTGCTAGAAAAGAACTATATTTTGCCATTGGGCATGAACATGCAACTTTTGCTAATTTAAATAAAGGTTAAAAGGACAATTTCAAGTATTAGAATAGATTTTCATTTGCCATTTTTCTCTTTGTTATTCTAAATGGCTTGTTAAATGTCCTAGCTAGTTTTATAAGTTTGAAGATATATTATTTTGTGACAGTTCTACTTTGGTTTTGGTTTTTAGATCTATTTTCGTTGCTGTCATTATTATGACTTCTTACACTGTTTATTTATGATGTCATTTTACCTTAAGGCTAGTTGTGGTGTAATTGTTCTGCCTTAAGCATCATTTTTCCCCATTGGCAAGAGGATGAACATAGTTAACAGTGCAAACTACAGATTGTTGTTGCTGACATTCTGTGTAGCAACAATAGAAATAAGCTTATGGGTCCTCTCATGGTGAGCTCTTCCATGTGTTTTTCTTCTCTCAGACTTGCTGATGTAAATCACGAGTAATACCATTTATTCCAGTTAATTATGGTGTTTCTCAGTGAGGACACCTTTGTGGGGTTTGTGCCGTATTGCTAGTCATATAGAAATATAATTGCTGGAAGTGCTTCTCTTTACCTTTGATTTTGCCACAGTTTGAGTGTATTTGGTGTGGCATCATGTTCCCATGAAAGCAGGAACCCCAGCCAAGAGTGTCGAGCACAGAGAAACAAAACACTGTTGTTTATTGTCTTTTCAACTTTTTCTTGCCTGCCTTTAAAGGCTGAGTCCATAAGTCATAATATCTTTGTTAATAAAAAAGGAGTGGAATTTGCGTCTGTTTCATGTGTTTACCCGTAAAGGCCGTCAGCTCAGCTCTGTAGTCATATCACAAAGTTCTCCTTGTTTCCTGTTTGCAGCAAAATTCTTCTGCTTTCAGAGGCTGATTCTCCATTTTCTGTAGTTTCACCATAGTTTGATTACATTCTTTAGGAAATCTGTTGCAGAGAATCCAAAATTGTGCTGCACACAATATGAAAGTGAGAGGAGAAGCTGATACAGCAGGAGGTTGTGTCATTTAGAGAGACCTTGACAGCCTGAGAAATGCACAAACAGAAACCTCACAAAATTTAAGAAAAGGTAAATGTAAAGCCCTGAAACTGGGAACGATTTAATAATTAGTCCATGACAGGACTTAATACAGGCTGGGTCTGACCTGCTGGCAAGGAGCTTTGTAGGAAAGGAACCAAGCTGACCATTGGGCATCACCATGCTCTTGTGGCAAAGAAGGGTAACAACCTCCTGGCTTCATTGCAAGGGAGATGATCCTTCCCTTCTACTCAGTCTCAGTGGTGTCTAGTGAAAACCAAGAAGCAATGGGCATACACTGAAATACAGGAAACTCCATGCAAACATAAGAAAAACCTTTCTTACTGTGAGGTTTATCAAACATTGGAGCAGGTTGCCCAGAGAGGTAGTAGGAGTCTCCATCCTTGAAAGTGTTAAAAACTTGAATGGGGATAGCCCTGAGCAACCTGCTCTGAGCAGCAGGGTTGGACCACGTGATCAGAGTTCTCTGACCACCTCAGTGATTCTGTGACTCTTACCGATACCCCTGCTTACCAGATACCAATATACATTCAAATCTTGCTTTCAAAGAATATCCCACCATGAGAATAAATTGCCTACATGCAGTGCAGTCTTCAGCCCTCAGTCTTATTCAGTCACAAAAACATCTGTAGATGATGGAGATGCTTAGAAATTACAAAGACATGTTAAATGTGATATAGTCCTTCTTCCTAATCATTGTGCTGAGAGTTTTGTAGCTTTGCAGTTTTGTTTGGGTTTTTGTTGGTTTGTTTGGATTTCTTTAGGTTGGCCTCTTACTGAAAGACTGCCCAATGCTTATACTTTGTACTTGCATACACCTTCACACTAGATACCTTCACCAGAGGTACTTTTGCAAGACATCCATATTTATTCCTAGGGCCTTTTTTGGGGAATGTGCACTCAGTAAGTACTTCTGCCAGATTTTGTTATTTCTTGTACACCACTCTATTAATTTTAATTTTATTTTAATCCTCTGGCCACACTGTGAGAAAGACTTCACACACAGTCTTTTTTCAGTTCTGCAGAGACTTAAATTCTCTATTCCTACTTCTAGCAGGTCTCAGTTTATCCCAAATATTAAGTTAATAAGACATCACGTGTTTTCTGCTTAACTCTATTTAACTTGTAGGATGGTTTTCTTTGCTATCTTTTTTTGTAAATACCTGTGATTCTACAGCTTTCTTCCAAGGGCTTCATTTGTTAGTATCTGATTCATGATATAGAAGATGCTTTTTAGTTTTGACCAGGCACAGAGACAAGATATATATTTTAATATATTTAGTTGAATAAGCAGAATTCTGAAAAACAGATTTTTTTCCAGTGCAAATACTTGTCTTCATAAATTCAGAATTTGCTTTCCATGAGAATTTGCAGATACATCTTTTAAATTCACAAACATCCATCTCCTAGATTTGTTTGTTAGAATATTAAGAAGGTGATAAACAGAAAGAAGTTTTAAGCATACTAATTTAAAGGTATGAAATAATTTTGCAGAGACATTTCTTCATTATTTGCTCAGTTCTAATTTGGACTCTTTGCCACCAAGACGAGAGCCAGACCTCTAACTCATTTTAAATAAATTACTGAACAAATGATAATGACTTTTGGTCATTATCAGCATGGGCTTAAATTCATGCTGGTTTTCATCGGATGAAAGACTGTGTCACACTACGATTCCCTTGAGCCATCCAGTCCCTCAGCTATCAGCAGCACTTTAATTTTCTCTTAGAGACAGTATAATGTGAGCACTCAGCCTGGTTCTCTCAGAAAATGTGTAATTTTTCATACTTTCAAACACAGATGTTCTACCAAGTTTCATCCAGAGAGGCTAAATCTACATTTTAAAGCAAGGACACCCTAGATGTTACTTTTGAAATAACATACAACATGGTACAAAGAAATAAATGAATATAATTGTATAACAAAAGTTAAAAATCAGGCCCAGGAGACAAGAATAACAAAATAAAAGTGAAAAATTTGCCTTTAATTACAGTAGTGAAGCCTCTGAGATTGTGAAAACATTCATATGTATAATCCTGATGCACGCAGTCCTTAAAGGAGAATTTGCTAAACATCTCTTTCGAATATAATTTTGTGGATGAGAAAAAGTTTGTGGGTTTTTTATTCTCACAAATTATATAATATCATTCTAAGAAAATTCTTACTGGCATTGAATCTATTTTACCTGCAGAAATCACAACCAGGCCTTTAAAGAAAAGTATTTCACATGAAATACTTTCTTTTAAACCTCAATCTTAAATCTTTCTATTCACCTTTTTTTTTCACAATCAGAACATAATATTTTTTCCTTTCCTAGATTTAGTTCATTATTATTATTATCATCATACCAAAACCTTCAGAATTTGTGTTCCCACTCTCCAGGACATCATAAAAATTTGAAAATTTCCTGCAGATTTGTGAAGTTAATATTTTTGTGCATCTGGAGTCCAGCAGATAAAGAAATTCCAAGCTGTTTGTATGAGAGTTGCCAACAAAGCCAAGCCAGGGACACATTCCCAGGGCCCATTTCTCATTGCCCTGCAACCTGTAGGGGCAAACGGCAGCTACAACAGTCATCGGCTGAGTAGCAATTTTTTTCCTGAAGAACAGAGAAATTAAGTGAAATCGTAAGGGACAAACATCAACTAAGAATTTTTGGGACTCCTACTGCAGACTCAGAGAAACAGGCCTGCAGATAATGAACATGCCTACCTGCTTAGGGCGTTGTGTTTAAACATCACACTGTTTACTGATTGATGCAGACAGGGACTTAATGGGGAAGTTTGGCTCTTTAGGTTTGTGTTTAGTTTCCTCACTATTCTACATATTGTCAATGTTAAACTTGTCACAATTCTTTGTAGATACATTTCTGAAATGTTGCCAGCATTTACAAAGACATTAATCTCTCCTTCCTCTCTGCATGAGTTTTCTTGAGAAAAACAGTTAACATATTTGCTCTTCTTTCAAGTAGATTTTATCGTGCCCTATATAGAAGTATCATGAGACATCAACAAAGGATATCTATATGCTATATAACAAACACATATCAGTTTAATATTGTGCTTGTGAACATCTGACACTTTAGAAGAAGCAGAACTGTGATTCAGTTTCTCAAAAGAAAGTGATACATGGTAGCAGGCCCTAATATATTCTTCTGTGCAGAAATACCTGCAGGCAAGGATAATACACGTATTCTCATGTAGGTACTGACATCTTTGCTCAGTGAGTTTGGTTTGCATGCTCTCCTTAGAAGCTGGGGAGTGCAGAGAAAGCTAAAGTTTGATGTAACCCAGAAAATCCAGTGGGCCTCTTGCTGCAACCTTTCATTTCTCCTGCACATCTTCATGGCGCTCCGGACGCCACCTTCCTCAGAAACAGTGAGCGTTTCTCTGGCCAAGCTGTTTGCCAGAACATCCCCAGGTGTCTGATCCAAATCAGAGATTGGCCTGCGGACACCATTTTACAGCCCACAAATAGTGTTTAAAGACTTACCAAACCTGCTCTGACTATTTCTCTTTAAGTACAGCATATGTAGACAATGCCTGATGGGATATGTGGGAAGCAGCTGACGCTGTAAGATATTAAGATTGTTTCAAAGCTAGAATCACAAGTTCCTCAGCTACTTTGGTCCTGCAACACCCCTATGGAGCCTTCTGTGGTTTTTTTTGGGGGGTAAAATGGGGTACAAGAACCTTAAAACTGAGAAAAATATAGATGTTAAAATTATATAAGATGGGTGTCATGCCAGATGAACATGTGAAAAACATGCCTGGTTACTCTTTTCTTGCTTTGTATATAACTTTAGTTTTTGTACTGACCTTGAATGAAGTCTGTCATTATGGACAAACCTATGTCTTATATCTTTTGAAAAATGAGGATGATGATGGAATGTAAAGCCTTCTTTTGTTTATAGCAATAATTATTTTCAGAACTCTTTTACTTGGGCTGTGGGTAGAGGTAATAACTGAGGGGAAAAAAGTATCAGCACATTCAATCAGACAAAGTATCATAATTTTTCTTATTGAACTTAAACTGGGAAATAAAAGAGTTCAAACATCTCTGGTACGATGACTCCACCACAGTCAGTGCTGTAACTTCATTTGCTTCATCAAGATAGTATCCTGCATCTACCATATTTTCCTGTTTACCTGTGAAGTCAGACAGAAAGGGTAGGCTGCTAATTAAAAAAACCCCAAACAAATTGTGGCTTTTAAAGCAACTTTAAGGAAATGAAAATTGGAAATATGTTATGGATTAATCTCTCTTTGTAGAAGCACCATCATTTTCAGTTTTAACTTCAGATTTTTCAGTTGCTTTCAAAAATGTGAAAAAATTGTGGGTTTGTGATTACTTCAGTGTTTCCTTCAAAGCTAAAACTATTGAGTTATGAGACGATGTATGTCGTATATAGGAAGAAAGATTATATTTTCTTTAGTATCTATTTGTTTTATCATTACCATTCTTTCCTTGTCTGGAAGTGCGGAAAATTCTAGTTTTGGTTGTTTTTTTTTTTTTTTTAAGTAAATGCCATTATTTAATGCATAAATTTGCTTAAGCCTCAATGGGTTACTCTGACTTGTAAGGCTATTACTTTTCCAGTTGCAAGCAATAATGATACTGCAAAGATATTCCATTGGAGAAAATATTTAAATAAACTCTCTTCATCCAAAAATGAGATGCAGCATATTTACATTTTTATTTGATGAAGCCTGTTCCTGCAATCTTTGTTCTTAATTTGGTCTCAAAAGAATTAGTAGTAAGAGGAAAAATAGTCTGTAAATATGTATGAAATCAAATTTAGAGGGTAGGCTAAAAGGTATTGACTGCCAGCAGTGCTAAACAGCAGGAGGCAAAATTTCCTCCATAGTTTTCTTCTTGGCTGGAAACACATTGCCTTCCATCTAGATTATTTAATCCTCAAAATGCACATCAAAGCTTCTCATCGGGTGGCGTATATCTTTACCAGCAGTTGAATGTCAAAGATCTAGCTTAAAGATTTTTGAAAAATGTAAAACATAATAGATCCCAGATAATAACACAGCAGTTCCTCTACTATCCCTTCCAGCAAAGGAGTGGTATTGGAGGTTGTGGCTAATCCTTGTGGCAAAAGGAAGAGCAAATTTCCTACATGAGAATTTGTGACATCCCTCCAACAGATAGAAATGAAATGAACGAGTCATGTTACTGGACTAATATTAGCTTGTTAACAATTCCCTTCTCTGTTTACACTTGTGGCTTGCCAGAACAATAGGCTGTGAGTTATCTCACTCCTCCAGCCCAATTAGACTGTGGAAAAATGGATGCAAAATATGTATGAAACATTTTCTATTTGTATTTTCTTAACAGGGTGCAGGCTTCAACACGGTCCCTCTTAATTCAGTCTTTGGCAAGAGCTTATTCCTTGTAAGGATTGCATCAATTTTCATGAATGATTATCTCCTTCTTAGGGAGTATCTTAAAAACCATTTTAACAATTTTGGTTTCTATGTCTGAGCTTGAATTTTTCTCTGACATGAGTACGTATAATATCCAGGCATTTTTAAGGAGCCCCACAAGGAGATTTTACAGGAATGTGGTAGCTGAAGAGTGTTTTGCATTTTGGTGATATCCCTGCCCCAGGAGCAGGGCTTACCCCATAACAGCTGCCGAACGGGTAGGATATAAAAAAAACTTGAGGAATAATAAAAAAAAAAAGCCTCTTCATTCTGCAATGAAGATTCCTGTTCTTCCCTTCCTTACTATTTGTATATATACCAGTGATACAATATTTCCTATAGATGGCTCAGCTGTGACACAGAAATAAGGCTGATTACTCAGGGATTTCATTACATGTCTAAGACAGACTTACTTTTTAAATCCTGGGTAGTCTTGTTCCCATCTCTATCCATGACCTTCCCTTTCTTTTTTTTTGAGTTATCCTCTCCTTGTAGTAGTGTTTCCTTTCAAGCAATCTTATGTCTAGTGGTGACAAAGCCCTCTCTGTTTCTGCTACCTGTGGATGACTGAAGTGGTGGCATTGCAGAGGCTGCCTGGCCCTACTGGGGCTAAGTGCTGGAGGCAGCCTTGGGAATCTGGGCCCAACAAGTGTAATATTGTCAAGGTGTGCCTTTGCTTCTGCCTTTGGTTCTCACTTGGTAGGCAAATGAATCAGCATTTGCTCTGCTTTCAGAGTACAGAGTAGCCAAACATCATCCTCAATACACAACCTTTGACTTGAGTGTGAGAGATGCTCATTAAAGTCAAAGAATGATTTAGTACAATACATGGCCTTTCACTTCTAGCTGAAAACTGATCTTAGGAGATACAAAGCCACAAGTTCTCTTTAGCTGACTGGCTGATTTAAGGTCTCATTGTGTCTTAAGAGGTGCTCAGTGCTACTTGGGCTGAGATTATAATAGGGATTTACTATACTGTTAAGTAAGTGTACAAAATCAACAGCAGTGCCCAATGAACTAAACAGTCATCAAATAGTAATCCAGCTTGAAAGTAATCCTATGCTAATTATTTACAGTAAAAAGAAGCTATAACATCAAATAAATGCATCACAGTAGACATTATGTAATTAACTAAAGATGTATTGCATCCAAGCAATGAGAAATGTGAATTTATCACCTTGAAACATGACATTACCTTTTTTTAAAAAATGTTCATTTAAATATTTAAAATGTTCTTTTAAATATTTTTGGTGGTTTCAATTTTTTTTTATAATTATTATTTATTGCTCATTTGACTCAAGTGTGACTGTAAATGTAATGCTTCTTATATTCATAATCTCTATTTCTTTATATAGTGTGATTGCTTAGTCATAAAAGAGATTTGTTTAGAAAAGCCCTTTTTTATGCTGTTCACTAAGTTCTATCACTAAATGCAGAATAAATATAGAGCTTGTAGAAGTTTATAGAAGACTTTTACTTGTGAAAAAATAATTGCAAAATTAAAAGCCTTTAAACACAGTAGAAAGGAAGGGGATTTTCTACTAGATGACAAATTGATGTTGATTTTTGTGGGAAAATACAACCTCTGAATCTTTTTTCTGGCATCCTCTGTGAACAGATTTTATAACAATTCTGTATATTCTGAAGACAGAAACTCGATGTCAGGGCCTTGTCATCTCTGGTCAGCTAAGTAGTTTGTCTGGAGAATTTTCAACTATAAAAGCATCAGTAACTCATCAGAATACTTGTTGGGCTTTTCTGAAAAAGAAGCAATTGTCTGTCACGAAAAATCTGGAGTTTTCCTTGACTTCTCCTAGGAACATGTAATCCAGTTCCCGTAGGCCAGTTCCCAAAACCTTCTGTGCAAAACAAATACACTGTTCCTCTAGACTCTGGCTATTTGTTGCATGGAGCAGCACGACCTTGCCTGGTTCTCCCTGTGTGTGAAGCCAAATGAGTGACATCCATTAATGAAGCACATACTGAGTCTCAGACAGACATCTCAGGGTGGCAAAAAGAAGTTTCTAAAATGAAAGTTCCCAAATGGTGTTCCTTATTTGAAATGTAGCTTTTTAAGTCATTAAATGCCAATAGGTTGTTGACCCATACAGAGAGGTGAAGAATAACACCTAGATACCTGGTAGATCCTAACTGTGCATATAAACAAACAATCCAGTTGCTTAAGGGTTATAGAAATTTAAATGCAAATAGCACTTGGTAATAATACCCTAGAGAGTAACGTTGTAGTCAATTTCTGGAGGATTCAGCACTGTAAACTTAGTTTTTGCTGCTGGTTTCCTTAGAAACTGGAACAAGATATTGTTCAGGACACAAAATAATATCCTGTTTCAGTGACTGAGGATCTTGAACTAAAAAGTAATTGATTTTGCTTGAGACACTGAATTTTCATGTGCTCTTCTAGGAAATATTATGGCACAACATGTCTATATGTTGAAGTAGTTTCAAATCTTCTATTTTAGTTCTAGTGACCTCACTGTTTAAGTACTGAAAGTATCAAAAAATTAGCTTTTAAATCATTCAAGGGGTCAGTTCACTCACTGCACTTGTGAGTTTTAAATACTTTACTAATAATCTAATCACTCCCCAAGCATTACCACTATTCTACTTCTTGTCAAGAAATAACTCTTCATGGGTACCTTGGTCATGAATTGATGCATTTAATGTATTTAGCAAGTAAATGTGTATAAAGTACATCATAGATTATTGATAATCCTTCTTGGGATATGGACTGAATACAGATTAAGAGCTACAGAAAACTGCAAATAGTTATACCTGCGGGGAGGCTAAGGTTATTTCAAGCTATTGTTCATGAAGTTGCAGTATACCTGAATGAAGCACTTCTTAAGACTGTATTACAAGTGGACACTGTTGCTTTCATTTCTGCATGTATTTGACTGGATAAGTGTATATATAAGAACGCTTAGAACATGTCCAAATTTGAATGCACAAATCAAATGGGCATTGGTTTGTACCTACATGATCTAAATGTGAAGACGTGTAATAGGGTAATGTGAGTAATGGTTTCCTTTGATGCTTTTAAAAACAAAGTTCCCTCTTGGTTGGACAATACAGAAAGTGAACAAAAATTAAGGAAGAGAGAAAAACTAATAAATTCATATGAATGCCATTTTTGTATCTCACTTATTTTTTTTTTTCTGTTTTATTTAGGAAAAGACTAGTATTTTCAGTTGAGATGCTCTAGATTTTGACTTCTAAGTGAAACTTGATTTTAAAAGGTGTAAATACTCACTTTCTGAAAATTCAGTCCATGGTGGCCTAGACTGAGCACCCAGAAAATAAGTTGAGGGTTTCCAGAAATAATGCTCTGGTTTATAAAACTTTTTTAATGGAATAACAGTTGCTCTTCCTCCCAGGTCAGGTTTTAAAATATGTTTTAATAATACTCCGTGCATTCATTCTATAATTTTACAAATCTTATCAGAGGTATTGCCAGTGAGCATACACTGCTTCCTAGTCATATTTCTAAAGAGCTACTTGTTAAAAGTGTTTTTATTTTTTTATGTTCTCAAAATATGTGATGCGTTTTTGTTTTGTCTATTCTCTGTAAAACAAATACAAGACAGTTATTCTTGGCAAAATGAAATTGCATGCTTCATATAAACCTTTTTATCACTGTGGTTTAGTGGAAATCATTATTTCATGGATCTTAAACATAGATGAAAGATTATTCACAATTACCTCTGCAAAAAAAAAAGGATTTTATAAAAGGCACTTCCCCAAATTTTCTTTTAATATATTACAATTTACCCTTTGTTTATGTGAGCACTTTCTCATGTCAGCTTGGGATGTGTATCTTTCCCCTCTCTCCCTCCACACATATGTGACTTTTATCCAAAAAATATTCTCTTTTTAATCCCAAATGCTGCCTACACCCAGAAGTTCGTTGTCTAACAGTTTTCTTACAAGGATATTGCGGAAGAATCAATAACCTACAAATACACTATTATACATTCAGATGCTGTTCAGGTATTAATGTTATGGCAAAGAAAAGTTGGAGCATTCATGAATTTAAATATTTTTCATATAAACTATGTAAATATAATGATTAACAATCAGCTACATTCACTATTCAGGACATGCAATGTAGCATTTTCCTAATTACACTTACCACTGTGGGAGGATATGACTGCAGAGAAAGATTAAACTATTTGTATTTATTCAGTGTTGCTTTATAGCATTAAGCAGGAAACTCACTTTTGCAGTATTGAATGTAAGAATCCTGAAAATTCTTCAGAATAACCTGAAGAATTTGATTAAGGTGGCAGCAGCATTCACCAGGCTTGGGTAGGGATAGCAGGCTCAACTCATTCTGCATCAGCAGTGATTTTAGCTACCTCTCTCATCTGTAATTTCACTGCTGATAGTGTGATTTAAAACACAGGCAAAATTACTGCTTAATATTATGGCTTTATCTAAAACACTTCAAGTAAATCAACCAACCAACCGAACAAAAAATCCCACCTGGTAGGCAGGCTTCTGTTTTCAGTTGTTCGTGTTTTATTAAAATAAAAACGTAGTTTGCAAGCAATGAAACTAATGAAACCTGGTGTGCTGTAGCTCTGTGTCTAGTGATGGGATTCTGTGAAGACTTGCAGGGCACAACTCAAACTGAAGATTTCCCTGAAATTAGGGCATGTGTAATGTCCTTTTTGTCCCACGTAATCTCTGGTGTCTATGGAAAGATGAGCTCATATTTCAGTCTTTCCCAGAGCAGATGTCCTAATTGGTTTTTTTTCCAATTTCTTTTAACATCAGTCTATTCATACAATATTTAAAGAACCTTAGTATCTATATAGCTACATCAGATATTGATATGCATCCGATACGGGAAAATAGGAAAAAATCTGACAATTTACTGGGGACAGGAAAATCATGCAAATGGAGGAGCATTCCTTTACTCTGCATGTGTATTCTGGTCCACATCAAAAGCAGCATTGACAGCCAGTACAGCTTCCAGGTCTGGGTTCTTCAGGAGAGCAAGGGCAGTGACCTGTTGGATCAGGTCCTGAGGAGAGCCACAAAGGTGATTAAAGGGATGCAGCACCTCTCCTACGAGGCTGAGAGATGGGGTTATTCAGCCTGGAGAAGAGAAGGCTCCAGGGAGACCTTACTGTGGCATTTCAGTACTTGAAGGGGCCCTATGAGAAAGATGGGAGGGCCTGTTGTGGATAGGGGATAATGGTTTAAACTAAAAGAGTGTCAATTTAGATTAGATATAAGGATGAAGTTTTTTACAATGAGAGTGGTAAAACATTGGAACTGGCTGCCAGGAAAGGCAGTGGATACCACATCTCTGGAAACATTCAAGGTCAGGTTGGACAGGGCTCTGGGGGCAACTGAACTTATTGAATATATCCCTGCTTAGGGCAGGGGGTTGGATGACGTTTGAGTGTCCCTTCCAACCCAAAGTGTGCTATAGACCTAAGTCTGTTACACTCCAATAGCTCTTTGTAGGGCTTTGTAGCTCCCAGCAGTGCTGGAATTGGGATTGTCCCTCCGATTTTATTTTAATTTCCACCAAGGTACTGGAGTTGAGTGGAAAATTTATGATATCTAATGGGGCTGTAATTGCTGCCAGCTCATTCTGAGGGTTGCTTCACCTTGTCATCCCTAGTGTTCTGTACTCTGATGTCAAAGTATAAGTCTGGCCCTGTTTGTCTCCCATGCTGTTCACAGTAAAGCTTTGAGAAATCTGGTGCTTATGATTCATTATTTTCTTGAGAAACTTAGTGAGACCATTTTATTAGTTTCTGTAACAGACTTAGATGTTTCACTTTTTCAAAAAATAGATGTTGAAATTTGGGTGTAATTGAGTAATGGCTTACCTTCACATGGAAAACAATGTGTGGTTTATGCTTATGGTATAAAAAAGGGCAGCAGATCCTGCAGTGTATTACTTCATTAATTTGTAGTATATATGCACAAATTAGCAAGGATGTTTTAGTTCAAATATCCTGATGAACTGTAGTGTAGTCAGACTGTGTTAAAATAATTCCAAAATTAACGTTTGACGATGTTGACACTTTGGTGATGCTGTGATGTTTACATCACAGCAAACATGCCTTTAATCAACTGAGTGCAGTGCTTTGAGAATATTACATTCAGTAGGCGGCTTTAGAGGCTAAAGAGTGAGGCCTGGGAGTGAGCCCCCAAAATTTTTTTTTTTTGTTATCTGACCACACTGAAGTTGTGAGTGTGAGGAGATGGTTCTCGTAGAACTTAGCAAGAATAGCTGTTTGACTTAATAGTGAAGACAAACAAATATTTTTGTAGTTGTTGATTCTACTTCCTGATATTTACTATTTATAGAAACATATTTTATGTAAAAGCTGAAAACAGCTTGTTTATTTCTTTCTAGAAAGGCCTTTAATAACTGTGTTTGACTACCTGGGCCTTACTCAGCAGTCAAACATAGATTCAAGTGGGAGAAAATAAATGTGGTAGAAAGAGAAGATGGGGGGAAAATTGAGTGGGTTAAGCATTTCGACCTACCTATCTTCTGAAATTGCACTTTTTCTGTTTAAGAGGAAGTAGTTGGTTGGTTCCTTCTTTTTAAAATTTTTAGAGCTTTTAAAAATTCTGCTTAAAAAGCTGCCAGTGCCACATTCCGCTTTATTTGTTTGGAGTTTGGCTTTATTCTAAAAGCAGCCTCAGTGTTTTTAGCACCACAAATTCAACAAATGGATTCTCAGAGATGTTAGTACAAAAATAAAGAAGAAAGGAAAACAAAGCCAGAATAAGAATGCTACTTGGAAATTATATAAAAACAATATAGAAAGACCATCAAAGTGCTTAAGAGCCTACAGAAATAAAGAAGGCAAAGTATTATGTTTGCAAAGTTTGGCATATTGCTCCCTAGGAAAAGGACCAAATTTGCAGTCATTGCATGCAGAACAGATTTCTGCATATTTGAACATTACTGTTCCCTTGTGATTTACAGTCTTACTCTTTTATCTTTTCTTGCATTTAGAGAGTAAGTTGTTTGAACTGTGGACTTTCTAAACTTAAAATATCACAGTCCTTTTGAAAACCTGTGTGTAGTCAGATTTTCATGAAATTCCTAAATGCTGAATAGAAGTGTTGTTTATCTGATCCTACCTGACACCTTATTCTCTAAATGAGGCCCCATCAGAGGGCTGCAAAACCTGACAAAAATGCTTCTACACCACTGTGAAGATCAGCTCCTGTCCGGTGTTCACGTATCTGATGTGATGTTTGGCCCTGGATGATCTTGTACTCTTACTATTCAGAAATTCATGTTCCATCCAGTTATTGTTTTGCTTGTAATTTATAGAAAGGTAAAATCTTAAACCTAAAGAGTAGTCTGAAAATTTAATGGAGTGTCTAAATGGATACAAATTTAATGACTCTCTACATGAAAATTTTTAGCAGTGTACATAATTGAAAAGAATAATGTACTTACATCTTCAGATGTTACAAAATATAGGCTGCTTGTTTCTCCATTCCCTGCACTAGCAAGTGTTGCAGATCTCAGCAGGTGCTGGCATGGAAATTTTTAATTATAAGATTGGTTCTAGTCAGCTGCTCTATATTGCAAGATGATGTGGAAAAGAGAGAGTTATATGTGAAACTATATTGCATTGAAAATAAAGGGAGTTAGGAATAGCTGCTGAAAGAAGAATCCTGGTAATGAGAAAAGTATTAAATTGTGATAGTAGTATAGGATAATGCCATTTTCTGGGATGGTGGAATTTATTGTTGTGATTCACAGGTTTCTACTCATGATAAATGGGAGCAGGGAATCCTCAAAAGGCTTGTGTGTGTCTTTCCTGGAGATGTTTTTAGAAACGAATTATACTGCATCACCTGGATTTGGCAAATAATCTAATATTGTTTTTAAAAGTGAGTCACAGTAGACCCTGTGCTTCCATATAGAATTGTGTATTAAAAATGTTATGAGGTGCAATGGTTTCTTTCATTTAGCTTTGTTTGTTTGTTTTTTAAACAGGGGCATTGTACTAGTTTGAAAACAAACCAGTGGGAGATCACCAGTCAGAATTATAATTTAATAGGAAAATTAAAATAAATGCAATGGTACAAGAACACTGACATAGTCAGGATACAACCTGACAACCTGTTAGTCAGGGAGGTGGTAGCAGTCCAGATGGAGGGGTCCTGCTGAAGCGGTGATACTGTAGAAGGGTCTGGTCTTCAGCTGAAGGTCCAGTGGTAACTCTTGTCCTCTGGGAGTCCAGAGTCCTAAATTGGACTGTGGAGAAGAGGGATGGGGGGACTATCTTTTTTTTTTTTTTTTTTTCTCTCCTTGAATATTCTGCTTTACTTTGAATCATGTTATGCAAGGAGAAAAAACCCAACCAAACAAAACCTGCCTTGTGACATGATCTCGCAGCTACTTCCGTAGCTCATCAAACACTGTTCAGCATCTCACCACTGGGATCTGGACAAAGTTAGCGTAAGTGGAATTAATCTCTTCTGGCCTAAATGAGTTTTAACTCCATGCCTATGCCAAGTCACAGTGAGAGAAGCCTGTCTACGTCCAGGGCATCAATTCTTTCAAGAGTATCATTGTGTGGAATTCTGGCAGTCTGTTAAGAAAAAGCCTGATTTTACATCTTTTTTTTAAGTTTCAAAGCTGAAAGATTGGTAAAGACCGAACCATGCTGCCAGAGATGTTTTCCTTTTCTCTGTCTTTCCAGCCTGGTGAACCACTTTTTTTTTTTTTTTTTTTTTTATTCCACGAGACTGGGATCATGTGTAGATTAATTGCAGGAGGTTCGCTTGATGAAAAGTTACTGCAAGAAAACCCCTTGTAACTGAGTTCTTGGCCCCAGAAATACAGATGCCTGTCAAAACATGGATTGGTGGGGGAAATGAAGGAGACCTAACAGCTCCTCCTGTACTTCCGCATTTCCTGTATGGCTCAATGGCCTCTTGCAGCTATGGGTACCTGTCCAGCTCAGATCTGGCCCTACTGTCAATCAAAATGTAATGGGCTATTGGAATATTATATAGTAGTTAGATAAAAAGGTTATATTCTCACATGAATGCTTGGAGAGTGCATTTAAACATACTTCATGCAGTAGCCTCCAAAACAGTCTTACTTTGAGAAATATGAATCCCAGATTTCCTGCCAAGGCAGAGCATTGCAATAACAGGTCCACTGAGCTATGGATAAACTATGCTAAGGGATCTGCCTAAGTGTTTGGCTGAGGCTGCAGAAAAGCATCTGCTTTCTTTGCTGTGTCCTGGAGATAAATACCTTCAACTGTACATCTGACTTACTCCATCTAATATATCCCATCTCCTGATGTAGTGATGGCATGTTGATTTCCTTTTTGGACTCAGAACTGTGCAGATCTTCTCAGCTCTGCTTTTTCCAGTCATTAGTGTGTAGCATGATGTACTTTGCAGGACCACTGTCTGCCAGGCCTGTGCTAAGTAATGTGTGCCTACCTCTGCTGAAGTTTCATGTTCAGTTTGCTGATCAGTTTGGTCATGCATTTGTTGCTGCAGACCTTGAGTCCTCCCCAATCTTTCAAAGTCATTTCTCTCTGTAACTCTGACCATGCAAATACACCCGTCTGACCCTGAAAATCTTCCTTAGCCTTCTGAGAGCCATCAGCTTCAAAAGGCTGTTCTTCCCAGGTCCACTGCATTTTCTTTGTTTCAGCTCTTGCTTTTAGTGCTGCATCCTCTCCCCTCCATCCTTTTTTTTCTGTAATATCTGCTGATCCCATTTCCTGGAAAAAGTATCCATCATCACCATTTGACAAATGCTTCCTCTTTTTTAAAAAAAAATACAGTAATTTTTTATCAATTTTCCAATCACATAACTTGTCTTTACCAATAACAGACAGCAAGCTTCACATCCCCTTTTCCTTGTTCAAGACCCCTGTTGGAGCAAATCATTCTGCAGCAAATTAAATTATCCTCCACAGTCTATTTAGACAGAGTTAATGTGCATCACTTGAGTTTTCTCAGACAGCAGGGGGTTCTCGGGCCACAAAGTAAAATCCTCCATCGAGTCTGTAATAAATCAAGTTAATTTAACACCTCAGACCTACAAAATCCAAATTTCCTGCTCCACTTCTAAGAGGAAAGCTCACATGAGAGCAGGTTAAGTAGCCTCTTCCTTGCAAGAAAAGCACCACAAAAACAAACTCAAAAGAGGTGAGGCTGTTCAACAGAGGAACAGCGAAGTTCCCTGTCTCAATCCTGCTACATTACTTGCCTTCAGTAGACAGCAGTATTTTTTATTCTTAAGCTGCAGGTTTTGTATGATTTGATAATTTTGGACATTGTCTTCTTTTTCTCAAAACAATCTCTAGAATTTGAGGTAGTTTTGAAAATGAGTATTTGTTTGCTCATTTTTAATGATGAGGTAGGGGAAAGCACTTGGTTTTTATGGTTGCAGTGGCTATGTATGTGTAGCTGTTTTTACTGCAGCTCATTCACTTGGGTGTGGCACTGTGACACCCAAGATTAAATTCCTTGGGGAATTCTAGTATTTTCAGACATGTGCGACATTTTTTATTTAGAATTGATGCCAAAAAGAATGGTAATTTTCTTTGTTCCTTTTAATTCTGGGCAGCTAAAATTTACATAGCAACCTTCTAAGAAGGCTGACATAAAAGTGTGAAGTCTCAATGAGATGAACAAGAAGTTACATGAATAACTCCTATTATTAATAATAGGAGTTATGTTCCTTTTCCCTACGTACTCTGTTGAAAATTGTATCCCTAAAGAAGTTGACAACAAATATGCTTTCCCTGTTTAAGTTGCAAAGCGCAGTAACATCAAGGTCACTTGCTCCATTTGACGGAAGAAAAAAAGCACTGTATAAAATATGGATAGAATGTCAATCAAACCCGGGTTTGTAGTACACACTATGGTAATGTGAGTCATACTGCTTTTTTATTTTTAAACACAACTAGATATGGTAGTTTGGCAGCAATGTTTTCACAAAGACAGCGCCTTCAAACTCTTTCATAGCAAGACTGGAAATCCTGCCAGGTAAAAAAAAAATGTTATTGAAAACCTTTCTTCCCTTATAGGCCCATTTTGACAGGAAATCTTTGAGAGACAGCAGCAATGAAGTGCCCAGAGATTTCATCTGTCTTCTTTTGCTTCAGGAAATGCTGAGCACAGGCTCCCCTATTAGGCAAAATACACGAAATACCAAATCCCCTTAACAATCATCTTCAGGCTACTCGTAGGTTGACAGCTTTCTGTGTCCTAGTCTGTCAAACAGGGCCTGTTACTGAGACTCATATTACTGGGACCAACGTGAAAGTTTTCGACATTACTTTGAGGGGAAGAAACATATTGTCAGTGCTTTCAAGTTATCTCATCCAATCAGTTTTGTAGGGACTTAATCAGAATAAAATATATCTTACTAGAAATGCATCACTTCATGGTGATTTTTATTCTGCTCCATAGTGCTGACATAAAGATCCAGTCTGAGGGCATTGTCTGTCATTCTGTGGGATTCAGTAAAATTCGGCAAATTTTAGCTGCTGTATTATAATTTCCAATAGTATTTTTTGTTTGTTTTTGACAGATGCCAAATTTAAAATTTAAATAATGTTTCAAGAATGAAAATGACAGCTTGCAGTAATTCTGCAGGTGTCCAAGCAGATGTACTTCCAAATATAATTAGACAAAATACGTACAGATTGCAGGAAATATGAAAAAATTGACATCAAATTTTCATGAGTAAATTCTGTGTATGTTTGGGCATTTTAGCTAGTTTAAAACTATTAGTTATTAAGAAACATTCATACACTTATAGAAAAATGAATGCCCATGAAATGTAAACCAGTTTAAGCCAAAAAACCCAAACTTGTACTTGAACATAAAGTAAGGAAGAAAAGAAAAAGTTGAAGTGTCATACACTGGTATAGTCTTAAGGAGTTTTCTTGAGGAATTTTGTCAACCAGGCAAGTTATAGAGAGGGGTATGTAAGAAACATTCCAAAACATGGATTCTTTCCTCAAACTGTTACTGAACAAAGTGATTTTGGTAGTTGTATTCATAATTTATACTAGAAGCAGAGAAAACAGAAAGGGAAATGGAGTATGCGTACTTATTTCCAATATGGTGTATGCATTTCACTGAGTGCAGAGGTAAAGACAGGAATAAAAGCTGATTTTTGAAGCTTTTCTTGTTTGAATGTATGTCTTCACTGCCTACCAACAAAATGCATTCCAGGAGTAGCCTTAGATATTAAACATTCTGCCCTTTTAAAATCATCTACTGCTTCACTTCAGAATCATTACAACAAAAGTGGAATACCACAGATGCAGGAAAATTGGCAAGTGACTTAGTAAAGGTAGAAAACAAACATGACAAAAATAGTGCAAAATAATACAAGTATCTCTCTAAATTTTCTTTTATTATCTCAGTGATTAACTGGTTGTTGAATCAAATTAACAAGTAGTCCTAAATATAAGGGTTGGAAATTAGGATTCTCATTCATCACTTGAATATAAGCATTTGTCTTAACCGGTTTGAATTTAAAATCTTCCTCTTTCTATCCTTAATCTACAACCCAAATAATCTCAGTTTCTTCTCTTAGTACAATGATGCAGCTTTATCAAAAGATATTTCTTACGCCCTGTTATCTAGCAGCCTGTGTCATAATGTATGTCACTTGAGAAATAGAAGGTGTGATCCTGAATATGGTAAAGCAGAAAAAAGAATTGAATCTCGATTTCCAATTTGCTGAGAAAGAACTTTAATCACCAAGTTATTACACAAAGTAGTAGGCAGACTTGCTTCCTACAGTAGTTTCTCAAAAGAAAGTTGTGCTCATGCCACCTCTCTCCTTACAGAGAATATAAAGAATTTTGACAACTAATCAAGGAACACAGGGTTATGTAAAGACCCGATCTACACCATGTACTCCTCTCCCATGCCATCAGCTGTTTAAAAGCAAAACTGTTCTGAAGAGTCTGCTATATTTGAAGTGTACAAAGACATGCCTAATCAGTAAGGTATAGGGGTTGAGATTTGTTCTTCAGCTTTTTCCCTTGGGCCTGATTTCCACTCAGCTGAAGGAAATGAGAAGTTTGCTTTTGTCTGTGGAGGTCACTGGAGCACACACATGGTGCAGTAACAGGGTGAGACGAGGAAAGACGTGGTGATTGCAGCATTGCAGATACTGCTGCCCATCCAAGGGAAAGAAGGAAGGGAGAGCACTGTTTATTCTTCTTTATCTTTCTTTTCCTTCCTTGGATCAGTAATACTAAAGATTTGTAGGTCATTTTGGCTGTCCTCCAGCCTATTTCCTACAGCAGTTCCCTAAGAGTTTTTTTCCAAGTTTCTGTTATCTTAAGCTATGGGACATCTGACATACTGCTTTGGCAAAGGATTCCACAGTTTAATCAGCACCAGCTTCAGCACTGTGTTTTGACATTGAGTAAGGGAGAGGGTATTTTGAATTTTACTTAAATTAAAATCTCAAAACCAGGAGCAATTTATTTTCCTACATTTGCTCCTAATAGTATCTGAATTCCTGGTTAATCTTCCTGGGGTCTTTTCATGAGTTCTTTCACAAATGCACTTCTGATTTGTTGGACTTCAGTCTGGTAACAGAACCATATGTAAAACTGTCACAACTGTCCCTCTTTCTACCTCTCAGTGGAGCAAATTGCCATCCAGACTGTTCTGTGGAGGAAGCTTCCTGTTTCCTCATTGTTTAAATATACAAAGTAAAATGGTTCAGAAAGCTCTAAATGTAGAACTTCACATTCTCTTCCACCACAGTATATTTGTTTGTGTAGGAGTCTTGGCTTGGGTATTTTAGTTTTTACTTTCTGCTCTTTTTATCTTTTTCCATATGCATCATGATTCCTTTTTCTCCAGTCTATTCGTTTTCAAGGAAGCCCTTTAATGTGACATGTTTATATGTGTTTCCATTGTATCTTCTATTTTATTTACACACTTTAGATCAAATGTTTTAATTAACTTGAATTATAATGTAAATATACTAATGCAGACTGCACATTGCAAAAACAATATGTGTTCTTCCTTTTTTGTGGAGTCCTGTGATAGGATGGATCATTTTTTACCACCATAAAAAAATATGGAAAAGATTTCAAACAGTGGAAAAGCTGAACAAAGATTTGGGGGCAGTTGGACATGTGCCTCCTCCCTCTTCCCTTCCTGGAGATATGTCTGTGATGCATTTGAAGCTGTAAAGATGTGAAACAAATCTTATGGCAGATGTTATCATTCTGAGTTGAGCCGAGTCTTTTTCAGCCCACTAACTTAAACAGTTTTTGGATTAGGCCCTAAAGAAAAGGATGTCATCTTTGAGATGTGAAATGGTTCTTCAGAACATCCAAGGATAAGCATTGCAAAAAGAATTGATTTCATACAGAATCTTTCTTTTCTCATTACAATGGATTTATCTAAACTGTCAGAAAATGTCAGATCTTCTATTTGTGCCCCACAGGACTCTTTTTTCAGCATGTTATTCCTTTTTCTACAGTTTCTCCTTGCTGCAATACCTAGTGTTTTGGCTAAAATTTTAGGTATTTTCATTAATATCTTTGACCTCTGCAAACACCAGCTGTCTTCTCATTATTTTCAAATAATACACTACTTACAGAAGACTTTTTCCTGTGTTCTGAAATAGACTTTCAACTGCATGTTAAAGGGACAATTTCACTGTAATCCTCAACAATCCTAACAGATGAAATATTCCATTGGTTTGACCAGGTAAACAAAGCTTAACTATTCCAATGGTTCCATGCTCATGTTAAGAGGAATATGGTGCCACAAGAGGCCTCTGAGCCCTGGCATTACTCATTCAGCTGCAGACTTCTCTGCAAACAGTGGTAGGAATCGTCGTCACTGCTCCCTCTACACTACTCAGCTATTTATTCTTTTTTTTCCTATCCTACACCTCTTTTGCCACAGTATAAGGGTGCCCTTGTTGCAAAAACCTAATAATGAAGTACTTTCTGATATCTGTACTAAACTACTGCTGATGGTGCAACGTCAACTGTAAAGTGGGTGAGCATGGCTTGAAAAACAAGAGTTCTGTCAGTGGTGTGCTTATACCAGTGTTTTCTGTGCAGAAGCAGCTGACATCAGGATAATCCAGGAGGATAATGCAGGTGTAAAAATAGGAGAAAGAATCAGTCCAGAGAGAATCTCTCTCTACTTCTCAATTTTATAAAAAAAAAATTATTTAAATTCTCCGGGGTTTTGAAGATGAAAATGTTGCCTTGTTTTCTAGGGAGAGATGAGACTTTCCTGCCGCTGATTAAAAGCTAGAGCAAAAGAATATTAAATTCATGGATACATGCAGAATGAATCAATAAGATTTTCAGTTCTCTATTGATGGATGGGAAAGAAGGAGTGAAACTACACTGTGAAATAATAATGCTTTAAACCAAATAGTAACCTGTGTTTGTCTTGAAATGACAAATTCTGCCATGAAATTGTGAAACTTTTCATATTCACAGATAAAAAAGTAATCATTCATGTAAAATTTGCTGAATTTTTGATGTTTTTATTTCCTGCAAAAATTTGATGTTAAAAAAAGTACATAACAAAGAAACAGTAGCAATTCTATCTCCAGTTGGGTTCTCCTATCCTGATGAAATTTTTCTACTTCTTCAGCTTGCTAAGTATAAGATCTGGCTAGCTATTCCCAGGAGTTTTGCCACTGATTTCAGTGAGACATTTCTGTTTCTTATGTGTTTATGGGTCTCTGTCTTCTGCCTAATTTCCCTTGCTTTGGAGGCAGCCCACTATGATTTAGAATCATTAAGACTTTTTTCCTCCTGTTACATTTTGTAGGTGTCTTGTTTGCTTGTGTCTGGTTGAGGCTAAAGCTGAGGACTTACTGACACTGTCATTTGTACTTTTCCATTACTACTGCTTGGTATTTAACCTACTTTCAGGAAACTGACTTGACCTGAAATTTTCAAAGCATCATCTGCTTCTTAATTAAAATAGGCTTTCAAAGCCATCAGGTAACTTTAAGTATCAGGTAAAGATAGTTGAGTATATTGATATATTAAGATTATTAGCTCAGCTTTCAACAATTGAAAGAATGAATTACAAGGTTTCTCATTCTCATGGGACAGCTTCCAGATGGGCTACATCACCCAAAAGAAAAGAAATATAGCTATCTAAATAAAAGGACATTAGCTGCATGTCAGTTTGGCATCTACCTAGCTCAGGGCACCAGTACATGCAGTGTAGAACGGCTCCTTTCCCAGTGCTGTTTTGAGTACCATTCTCAAGTTTTTCTAACTGTTAATTTTGTGCTTGGGGACAGCTGAAAGCTGTAACCTGGAGAGAAACAAGCTCTGATCCTGCCTTTTGAGTAAAAGCTCTTAGAACGAGGTATTGCCAACTAGGAACCTTCCCCCAGTAACTCTTTATTCTCATTTTTCTGCCAAAAAACATTAAATTTTTTTCTGATATAAAATTGAATAAATCTTTGTGAGATCTTAAAGCACAGACACTATACAAAGGTACAGGAGTACAAAAGCAGAGAATTGAGATAAACAGTGCAGTGTCCATGGGCTGTCTGAGGGAGCTCAAAGATTTCATGAAACCATCATGTTTGCTTGAAGCTGCAACAGGTTTTGTCCACCCTTAACGCTTTTGAATCAGAAGTAAACTCTCAAATGTGACATATTTGTCAGTCAACTACACAATAAAGCATGAAAATAGTTTTCTTTTTCTCTTCTGTATTATTCACAATCCTTTAAAAATTCCCTGAGAAGAAAGCTGAATTAGCTTAAATATGAATGTTTCTGTTTTTTATCTTCTGAAAGTGCCTTCATGCTAAATGCCTTCGCTGCTTTGTGGAAAATTCTCTTCTCATGTTCTCTTGAAGGCAAGATTCACTCTTAACAAAAGTAACCTCAGGCCTCTTGTGAGGGACAGAGATTCTAGAATTGAAACTCAAAAACTCTAGGTTGGGCAAGTACAACAGAATATTTTCTTTACATATCTAGAAAAAAAAAAAAGAAAATATATCAAGAATCCCAACCCCAGTATATTCCAATATATTTATCCCGTACAGATGTCATTTTATTTTCCTGGTAGAGAAGCCATTGGAATACTGCCATTTTAATTAGGTTTTGTATTAAAGCAAAAAAAAAAAAAAAAAGAAAAATAAAGGACTGCAATCTGCCATTGAGATAGAGACTTGCCAGTATCATTAAAGAATGTTGTAATAGTCATCTTATAAATATTATGCAAGGACAAAAATATATATAGAGATGTGTGATAGTTTGAAAAAGTAAAATTAAAGGTTATAGTCTGGATATAGAGATGAAAAACACCACCGGCAGTCAGAATTTTCACTTTTATATGATTATTTAGCTATAGAAAGTATTAGACTCATAACCAATGCAGGTAATCCCAGTGCAGCAAAAATCAGATCTTTCTTACAAACTGTGGTGGGTTAATCTTGGTTGGCTGCCAGACACCCAGCCAGCCACTCTCACTTTCTCTCCTCAACAGCATGGAGACAAAATAAATTGGAAAAGCTCATGGATCATGCTGGTGTGACCAAGGCTGCAGATGAAAACCTGCTCCACTGCATGGCCTTCATGAGCTGCAGGGTAGTCCATGCTTGGCTGCCTGCGGCTTCATCCCTCCCCATCCTCTCTGGGAGCTCACAGGGCTTTGTCACACTTCATCCCTCTCTCTCTGTGCAGTCCTTTGCCCTTTTTCACACACATTTTGCTGGAGGTGCTGCCTTAGCCCTGCGCACTCTGGTGCGTTGTGGGACTGGCCTCTCCTCGCTGCGCTCCCGCGTTGAGCTGTGCGCACCTGGACACAGATACCCGATACACACAAAAACCCCCACTTCATGAAAAAAAAAAATACTACTACTCTCTTTATCTTTAGGGGTTGAATTCAAAAATATTCACACATCTCAATTTTGCTTAAATTGGTTGTGTCATTGCCACTTCAAGCCTAAAGCTGCAGCTAAATGTTGTGCTTGTTTCTGCTGGTGGCTGTAACTCCCTGTGTCCTGAGGGTGCCAGCTGGCTTTTCCCTTGCTCCCAGGTGTTGCTGGGAGAGGATGCATTCCTTTGCTTGTTCTGCCTCTGGGCTTGATTAATTTAAAGCTTGTAGAACACAAAATTCCAAGAGGAGGCCTCTCCTGTATCCTTTGCAAACTATAGGCGCCTCATTGGTGACATGCAGGACTCCAGGACCCTGCTTTGTCCCAGCTGGACAAGGACTTTTATTAGCAACAACTTACCTGGAAGTCCTTAGTATTGAGCTATTTTGCTCATTGTGAAGCTGCAGTCCTGAATTCAAGTACTTCCTTCAAGTGTGGTGTGAAAGGGATTTTATTCTAGATCTCCCAGGAATTGTTTGAAACACTATGTTTCAAAGTATCAAAGGAGGGACAGTATGGTTGTTTTGTTTCTTTTCTTTTGTTTTTTTATTCCCTTCCCTCTTCCATATTTGTGAGAGGAAACTTGCTGCAACCTATCTATATGCCACTCACATATTTATCGCTGCAAATGGTGAGTTGAGTCGTCACTTGATGATCTGGAGTTAATGGTTTAATTCCTTGAGAAGAGCCATACTCACTTTTCCATATTTGTTGTCACCTTATTTCAGTGTCTTTGTGGGGTTTGAAACACTCTTTCTAGGTTGTCTCTGATATTTTCTGGATTCTCAGTCTGTTTTTATAATTAGCTCTCAAGTTACCAACAATTTTTAAGGTTATGATGCTTAAATAGTTTTTGTGGACTCAATCCTTCCTGCATACATTCTAAGAAAAAATAGAGTACAATTATTTGCTAGAGTGAAAGAATGATCAAATAGAAACTCATCAATTAGATGCTGAATATGAAATGAGTACAGCCTGAATCCATTTTTCTGGGCCAGGGATTGTGAATGTAAATGGAAAATTCTCCACATCATCTGACTCAGAATCTACTGGATCAATAAAAACTGCTAATGCAGAGTAGCTCCTAATTTTCAAGTATAGACAGAATTTCAGGTGATGTGCATTAAGTTTCTTAAGTTTATGCATCTGGCTTGTACTAGATTCTAACATACACTGCTATTAGTAGATGTTGTGCAGGAAAACAAGTGTAAGACTCTTACTGATTTGTCATGTGTGTATATTCCAAGAGCTTTATATTTGAGAGTTTGGTAAGTAAGCAAGCTGTTGGTTTTCACACACATTACATTCACGTAGGTCTTTCAATATAGATCTGTTGCAGATTAAAGCAAAGTAGTGTTGGTTGCTTTGGAAAACATTCTTTTCAGAATATTTATTGAATGTATGGGTCTTCCTGATTAAGCAAGGATGAATAATGTCTATCTGTCAGGCTCAGAAAGTAGCACTATGCATGGATTGCTGATTGTGCCTGGAATGCCATTATAGACAGACAATTCAGACACAGTATCTTTAGAAAAAGTGTAAGTTTCATATCAGAGTAAATTGCTTTATGAAACACAAATTGCAAATATGAAATTACCAGTGTTCCTAGAATTCTGTGAGATTCACGCATGGAAGTGGATTTCAGGTGTTAACACCAGCCATGCTGAGCATGCAATCTTTCCTATGGATCAATGCAGATGGTGCTGATTGCCAGACTCAGACCACTCTACTGTTTTAAGTGACTGCTGCCATGATGCTGAAAAAATGGAAACTGGAGTTAACATCCTTCTATTATTATTCATGCTAAATCTCATGCACAGACAGTGAAGGAGAAAAACAGAGATAAGCCCAACTTGAAAAAAAGTTTGTGATGTAAATGTGTAGTTTCCCTGCTGGGCTCTCTGAAAGAAACTGAAATGCTCAACCACATGACTTATAGCTGACTAAATCAGACCTTATTTTGATGGTGCTAAGGTCTACAGATAAATGTAATATCCCTTTCTTCATTACTGAAAAGAAGATGTTGGTCAGTGAAATTAGATATTTAATATGTGCATATTTAGTGCCTAAATAGCAGAGGAAATTCTAGGATTAGCTTCTCAAACCCTTCCAAAGATGAGGTAAGTACCAATTAGAAAGTTCAACTTCTGTGCCTAAGAAATTGTCACCTGGAACCACAAGTTAAATATTGTCAGCATAAAGAAATAGTTTCTCAAGAAGAAGCAGGACAGCTATGATGCTATGGCACTTGACTGCTTCTTTGAAGGCTTGATGAACTGCTTTCCTGTAAGCAGATATTTAGTCTTCCTGCTTGGCACTATAAATAACATCTGTCTAGTATGTAGATGATGGTATGGAGTATTAAAGGCTAAGGATTAGGCATTCATTAAATGATGAATCATATTCATTATGGTCTCTTTCTGTAGAACAACCCTTTCTGCTACAAACCCAAATAATCTTTATGATGAATAGACAGAAAATGTCTTACTCAACTAATACCCAACTTATTTCCGCAGGAGTTCATTTGTTTTATTGTTCTGTGTTCTCCTCCCAGTCAGAACAGTTTTGGCCTATATTCTTTGGAAAATTAATAAACAGAATCAAGGCATTTTTAATTATTATATTTGGCTTTATTCTTGCAAAACCAAAATTATTTGTACCAGCTGAAAAAATCAGTTAGAAATATGTAAATCCAGTCCCCAAATGCTGTTTTCTTTCCCACTTCTTTTCTACTGTCACTTTTGTGACAGACACAAGGAATTTTATTTATTAATTAGATTGATTGATTTGATTGACTGACTGAGACATTTGGTATGGTTGAAATGTTTGATGTATCAGAAATTCTTGCTTTCAAATAATAGTTTCTTTCATATGGAGCATTTAATAGAAAGCCTTATGGATTGAAGGGCTGTGTATTATTTCAAATGTTGGCCTCCCTTTTCTTTTGTTTTTGACCATGGTGAATGACACAGTAAACATTCCTATTAAATGACAGATTTGAGGCTGCAAAATGAACAGAGAGGAGAAAGTGAATAAATCCTCAGGTAGTCTCTGTTCTTAACAGAAATGGGTCAGGAAGCAGCCATTAGAAAAGCCGATGCTGTAGAAAGCCAGGGCAATAGGTGCTGTCATTTAGAATCAGTCTCTTCTGCTGTAGATGAAATATTTGAAGGACAATCAGTAGATAATTCCCATGACTCTCTCAGAAGTATTGTTTTCATCTAACAAGTCTATCAAATCCTTTAGATTTCTTCTATTATAGCAGACAACAGGTACAAATATGGTCACTGGAAGTTCTTCCAAAGGGAAAAGCTTGCATGTTAAGGATTATTACTTGGTTAGGGCAGAAAAAGGACTTCAGATTTGAATGTTGAAAAGTGATAAAAATTATTATTTCTCTTTTAATCAGTTTTTTGTTTTGTTTTGTGTGGTTTTTTTTTTAATTGAGTGCTAGTTTGACAGATGGGATGGAACTATTTGCTTTAAATGTTCTTTACAGAGACAGTTTTGTGGAGAATTGTATTTGCTTGCTCCCAGTCATCGGAACTTACTTTCTTCAGTGAAGATGTGTGTGCTGCAAAAGATGAGGTCTTATTTTCCTTGTATGCTTCCCTTTTCCATGTTAGATGATTTCATATGGGGAAATAAGCTTTCTTCTCAGTAGTGACTGATCTTAATTTTGCATATTCGTTTCGCATCTTGAAGATGATGGAGACCATATTTGCTGTATTCTCTGAAACAGACAAATTATTTTTCCTATGAGAGATTTTGCCTTTCTGCCTACATTGGTTACGCCAGCTGAGGATGCCCCACATCCTTTATCTAATTCTGAGGCAAAACTCACAGTGACTTAAACAGCAAATGCACAGAGCACTCATTTACTTTCACATGATATGTCGCTCCAATGAGTTTACTGAAGATTTGCATCAGATTCCCTCTCTAGCCCGTCTCCTACTGCAATTTTTATTATGATACTGTAAAATATTTAGCTATGCATTGGGGTCTAATGTCAGTACCATTGACTTCTTTGGGATTTGGAATCAGGTCATGAAGAATAGGTCATTTTTTTATGTTGCAGGAGTGTGCCACAGACTAAACACATTTTTCACTGTAGTGAGTCTTGAGAAAAATATTAAATATGGGCTGTGCTCTGGGAAGGACTACCTTTGGACTTATAATAGGGCAGACATTAACCATCTTGTACATTTAAAAGATATCACTTTAACTTGTCTTCCTTTTTCTTAAGTCTAATTAGAACAAAAATGATTTACAGTGTAGAGTCACGTTCAAAAGCATGTCTTTGAATCATGCCTTCTGAATATTTAAAAGTATTTATCTGCTAAAGCTGCCATATAGAATCCCCTTTTCATGTTTTATTGCAAATATCATAAAAGATCTACTGCTGCTCATGTTTATGTACAAATGTGGACACTAACCTTGCCCCACTTTCGTAGATTTGTTCATCTCATGAGACACTTTGTATGCTGTAAACTGAAAAAAGATACACAATTAAAACTTGTTAAAGATAATTAAACTGAAGTGGAGAGAAAAAAACCTGCCTCACTGCTTTGTTCATAATAATAGTCTCTGAACTATAATTAAATTCTTCCTTCCAATAATTGTATACATATAAAGGAATTTTCCAGATAGCAAAACAATATAATGATTAAAAATGATTAAGAAGCTGATTCCAAAAGTAAAGATGAGCCAGGGAGGGTTGGAAAGATTTTAGGTGCCTCTAAATATACTGTACCAGCTGGGTACCAGATGGTGTTTGGCTACTTGCACCCACTAACTCAAAATATCAGAGGAGAGACTACACCATTGCCAGAATCAGTTCCCCTCCCTTAAATAAAAGTGGCACTCTTGGGAACGACTTGGCAGTGCAGAAAAATTTCCTGACAATGAGATCTATTAGATTGTGAAATGGTCTCCCGAAGGCAGAAGTAGATGCCAAATTGCTCGGCATGTTAAAGAGGCTGGACGAAATCTAGAAAAATACCGTAGGAATGTGCTATTCTGGTGAGGTGGTGACTTACTCTGTCATAAACTTGGAGCTAGAGGATTTAGATAAGAATGTCTCTGCTTTCTCCAGAGCAACTTTAGAATATTTAACTTTGTCTTTCACATTAAGCTTGTTTGTATGGGGCATCAAGGACTGAAGATACTTTTTTTTGGACTTGTATCTAATCAAAAAATCAGTCAGTCATTTCATGGATGTAGTTTGCTTCATGATCTTGGTAGTTGTGTGCTTTTTTAAGAGTTATACTGTACTAGTGTAGCATACATACTTTCCTTCCAAAATGTTGTTAAGACATCTTGCAGAAACAATAAGCATCACCAATATGTTATACTAGACGTGCAGACATCATCAGCTTTTGAGGATAATGAAAAAACTCTTGTAATTTGTTCCTCTTATCTGTGATCAAAGGATAATTAGAAAGAAAGAAAAGATAATTAAAAAGAAATTAACTTCAAACTCCCATTTCTGTTGGCTGTTTGAGAATCAAGCCAGAAATAGGAAGTACATCACTGTACGTAGCAGTTTGTTAGCAAGAAATCATCTCCAAATTGCTGGAAGTGTGATTACATTAATTGTGTCCAAAATGAAAGTTTTAAAGAAATCAGTAAAAGCATTGTATTATGGAATACAAAAATGGGAATGATCTGATTAACTAATGAAGGTTCCAGCCTGTATAGATGCTGCTGGAACTTGCTTGCTATTTCAGACCAGCTGAATTAGTATGTCCAAGGAAAAAGTAGAAGGAAAAAGACTAAAATATTTTTTCTTTTCTGTTTTGTTATTATTTATTTATTCATCTAAATGAATAAAAACCTTGGGGACCTAAAGCCTCCAGTGTCATTTGAAAGTATCATTTTCAATTTGAGCCCCAGCTGTGGACTCTTTTGTCTTTGAACTAAATGCAGCTGGGGCTGAAAGCGCCCTTGGCAGAGACAAAACAGTTGTCTTCTGAGGCGAGGCTTTGATTCCACATCTTTTCTCACTCCCACTACAGGCTAATTTTTTGCTTGTAAGTCGAATTTAAATCTAGCGTTTAAAACCACAGATCTGCCTTGTGCTGAGTGTCTTCCATGCAGGCTACACAGAAAGGGTATAGCCTTCTCCACAGTCTCTCATACCTTTTGAAATCTTTGAAGTGTCCCAACAGGAGCTCTTCTAAGTACAAGAAAATCTGGAGTTTTAAAAATTCAGACAGCTTACAGTCCAGTGTTAGTTTGTAATGATGGTCAGAAGTGAGTAGAAGTACAGTGGAGTCCTTTCGAAGTGTGTTGGTGCTCCTTCTCTCTCAGGGCTTGTTCCTCAGTCTCATTGAGTTCAGAAGCAGCAGGACAAAATCATGAGACAGCTAAAGCCTATGTTTTGATATTCATTTCTTTCAGACATCTGATTTTGTGGAAAGATTGCTTAAATCCCAGTAGCACACTGCTGCTTTGTTGGTGTTGGGTATTTGCCAATCAGCACTTATTTGAAAAGCACTGCTCAGGACAGTTTGCACATGTTATAAGGGTCTGCTGTGCTTCAGATGTTGCTGTGCTCATATTTAAGCTCTATGGCCATGAGGGAGCGAATGGCAATGATCAACAAAACTGCTGATCCAGTGTCTTCATCAACTTTTCTGGAAGCCAGATCGCAGAGGGGTATCAGAAACTAGTAATAGATCACTGAGTTTATTTTGAACTGTCAATTTAAAAAATAATTTCTATCCACAGTAGCAGCAAATGTTAACTGGATTCTGCTAGCAGTATCCCACTGCTGTTACCTTACTGAAAATACTATATGAATTTTTTGTAGGAGACTGTGAAACCAAAGCAGTATAAAAATAAACATGCAGCCATGCTCAGGTCCTTGTCGCTCATTAAGCCTATGGAGCAATGCAGAGAACAAAAACCAAATGCAGACCCTGACCAGCAGAGTTCCTTTTTTTGTCTGAGGAGGATGCAAGTATCATTAGGAGCTGACATGAATCTCACAGCATACAGAACCCCTTCTCTTCAAACCCTGTTTGAACTGGGGGAAGAGCAGAGTGATTAAAATACTGATCTTATGCTACAGTCCTGGATTTGGAATGGCCCCGATGTTTCCAGTAAAACAAAGAACAGAAGTTAGGGTAACCTTTGAATATATTCTGGCCAAAAATGCTTTTTGCTTTACCATGATTGACAAGGTGAGAAAAATGACGTCCAAACATTTTTCGTACTTCATCATTTTTCTAGATTACTATATATTTCCTATAAAATCACAGGAACATCCAAGTATGTAGAGACAGACCCTGTAGTGTGAACCCAGAGGTGGATACTTCTATGTTTCGGTGCAAGAATTGTGTGTACATTTAGACACACAGCATTTGAAAATGCACCTGCCTTTGTTTTCTTGTTCTTCAAAGGGGGGCTGTCCTCTCATGTTACACAGGTCAGTAGAAAAAAAAAAGCTGCCTTGCTATAACGCAGCTGACTTCTGTACAGACTGAACTTGACATTTGACTTTGCTCAAGTTATGCCAGAGAAGAATGTGTCCTTCACTATTCCACTTTGCAGACTTCTAAAATATTTTTTATTTCAAAAGAGTGTACTGAGCCTTTATATCCCAGTTTGCTTTCTGAAGAGCAGCAGATAAACAGAACTTTTTTGAGTTTATTTTTTTATTTCTAGCTTTTTGCTACCTGAGATAATTAATTAGTTTTTAACATATAATATAGATCAATATCTTAGAAATCAAATAGCAGTGGGATATTGGCCGTGACTGAAATAATCCTACTGTAGGTTTCTAAAGAATAGGCTTCAACTTTCTCTTTAACCTAATCTAGTGATCTGTGATCTGCTAAATGCTCAATAATTTCAATTTGGCAGCAATAGAAAATAATATTTTTTTTCCATGTAGCAAGCACATGCAAGATGCATGAATTAGTGAAGAAGATTTTAGGAGCTTGTGAAAAAAACTGACCCATCAAAATGAACACCTTTCCTTTTTTGTGCTTGTGTGTACTGCACATCCTTTCGGAACACAGTCCCAAATTGTAGTGATGTCCCAAATCACAGGATTAATGTGTCTATGGACAGACCTCTTATGCCTCCAGAATGAAGTACTCCTTGCTAATTTCTCTTCAAGACACCAGCTTAATTGCATTTTAAACAAATGGGCTGCTTTGCTGGCCAACTTTTAAATGAGATAACAGCAATGTTCACTCTCCAGCAGTGATGAGTGCCTTGCAGTAGATTCAAAACTCTGTTCAATAACAGGTTTAATCTCACACCAGCAGATTTACTGCAGAATAAACTGCCACTGAGCTCATAATTAGTAAAACAAAAAAACCCCAACCTACTAAATATTATTTTCCAAAGCAGCAGGCTATGTTTTAGTGGAAAATTTCAGTCCTTTTCTTTGTATGTTTTATTGATTTTATGCATGATATTGGGAATTCATGCTATGATTTAAGATAATGGTCTTTATCGATCACTTAAGCAGTTGTTTAGCTACACAGTAGCAAAATGATACTCCCATTCATGGAATATGTGATACTGACAGCGGGGAGACCACAGTGCTTCCCTTCTTAATGTTTATTTCTTTTTTCCAAAAGCATATTCGCTGCTGGAAAACAGCAACTGAAAACATTTGTGCTTTAGAAACAATCTTCCCATAATTTTCTTTGTTGCAGCTATTAGTAGCCAATTGTGATTCAGTGATACCCAGCTCAACAAACAGATGTTCCAAAGTATATTCTCTGTAGCATGAAAAGAAAATATTAATGAGGTAATTGGAACTATTGAGGAAAAGAAAATCATGAGTATCTAGTTCTTAATGTTTGAAGTCATGCCCTTTAGTGTTTTCTTGTATTAAGAGACAAAGTGAAGTTTCAGTATCTAACTGTTTAAACACCAGAAGGCAAATTTTTATAAAGGCTTCCTTCTGGGTTCAGGTTTGCGTGTGCACACGATGTTTGTACTCAGGAAGAAGAAAGTTGGAGAATGTAATGAAAAATTTGGTCTCTAATAATTATAAAAAAAAAAAAACCCAAGAAAAAAAACCCCAACAACTCCCAAGGACATAAAGCAGTTGGGAGGACAGGGACTGAAGTCTAGGATATAGTAGGGTTTCTTCTTTTCAATGGGTTGTGCGTATGGTGACAGGTTCTGCCTATGAAAGGAGTTGTTTTTTTAGTGAATCTGTGCATAATTAGTCACCATCTAAACTAGAGGATAAAAACTTCCTATTTCACATATATGTTGTATGTGGACTATTGCACTACATACAAGTAATTATTCATTTAATTAATTTCAAAAGTTCCTAAAAAAATTACAGAGGGCACAACACATCCTGTAAAACCACCTTTTCAGTAGGTCATTTTTCCCTGGCTAGGATTTGTATACCACAGTATTAAAAGGCTAAATTTAGTTCATTGCTTTTCCACTAGAGATAATCTATTTCAATAGGATTGTGATATTGCAATCACTCTGATGCAATATACATAATGCACAGCATTTGTGTTTAGGAACAGAATCCATTTGGCTGTGCTAAAATAAGCATAGAATGATTTCTTTGACTGTTTCCACATCTTGAAACAGGTGAGCTCTAGAGGAGTCAGTGCTGCCCTGGCACTCTGCTTGTCCATACCAGTGAGCCCAAGTTTTCTTCCAAAGGAAATGCAAGTGTACAAGGCACAAGGATGCCTTGTTACACACCCAGCTCACTGTGCAGCTGCTGACCAGAAATGAGTCAGACTTCTGACTCACAGAATTTGGTAGATGCACTTTAGACACAGGCAGTGAGGTTCATCTCACCCCTTAGCCATCCAAACTATCATTTGTTTGCTTGCTTTTCAGGTTTTATAAAAGTCTATTATGCCTTTAATAAGATGGGATAGGTATTGTGCCAAGCTACAAAAAAATCTTGCTACCTCGTTCTCTAAGAAATAATTGTCATGTTTCTATATGTGCAAGTTTTTATAATCAAATGTGAAAGTACCGGGGTGCAATAAACAAATAGGAAGGATACTAACAAAATCTTTCACAAAGATCTGATTTTTGCCTCCTAGTTTGTTTTTCCTGTAAAAACAATGATCAGTAATAGCAGAAGGTTATCACAGCATGAGTGTCTCTTGATATAAAAATATATAATTACTTTTTCAAAAGGAATCTGCACTTGGTTATATGAGAGTGTGATTACCCCTCTTTGTCTGTACATTCTCTCTGCAGCTATGTACTCTGAAGTGCATTCATTAGTTCTTGTCCTTCAGGTTGTTTGGACAGTGGCATTGACTTCCTGACTTTGACAAAACAGAAAAAATTTGGTCTTATTTTCTTCTCTTGGCCAAACATGAAAACATTTCTCTAAAGAAGTATTTGTATTGCAGAAATGAGAGATAAAGTGGAGATGAAGTGGAGTGGAGATGAAGTCAATTTTAGTGAAGGGGTTCACTTAAAAGACTGAAGAATTTTTAGTGTCCTTCCATTCTGAACAGCACTCCAAATTTTCATACTGTATCTCTTTTTTTTTTTTTTTAATCAAAGCATAGACTAAAGAACATAATGGAAGAATGCCAATTAGAATTCTCAGGTGTAGAACACACCAGCTCAGTAGTTCATCGAAGTATATAAAAAATGTATAATGTAAAATTTAGCTTTTAATCTCATTAAAAATCTGGATTTTGGATTTTTATGTGTGTACCTCAGGAAAGATATCAAACATTTCAGTATACGGTAATGTTGAATTCAGGTTTATACTACTCTTTATTTGATTCTGGCCTTCAGTGCTTCTCTGATGATAGCCCTACAGCAGAATGATTCATACCAGTCTTTTTATTGGACAAGAGGCAAGGACTCAGGAATTCTGGGGGTTTTTTTGTTAGCTCCAGCATAGGCTTTCTTGATGCTATAATATTTTTATGCTTCTGTAAAATAGAAGGTTCCCTACTTGTGGGTTGTGAGGGTAGGCTTCTTACTGATGGAGAGTCACAAAAATTCTGTAAAAGTCATGATCATAACATCTAGATAGCCTTACTGATAATGTTCAATACACTATTTTTTGTAATATTTGTAAGTGCTGATCTTTTATACCAGATCAAGCATATTGTATCTAAATAATATTCAGACTCCCTCATTCTCCAGCTGGGAAAATTACCTGGTTTAGAATTGATTGATCATTGCTCTTGTCAATGGAATGTATTTTTCTGACAAACTTGATACTTTCAAGGTATGGTCGCAAATATAAAAATGCTTTTGAATGTCTGCTTTTTTTTGTGCATTGTGAGCATTATTACCATGCCTGGGTGTTCTGCAAACCTCTTGCAAAGAACTTTGTAGTAAAAAAAAAAAATACCTCAAGAAAAAGAGTATATACAAGCTCAAGAGGAAATGAAAAAAATTGATTAGTGATACTAAATGTGTTTATAAGGCAGTCCAAAATTTTTGATGTTAAAAAGGCAAACTTATAGATGCTTTAAGAAAAATCCTTTGAAATATTTGTGTCTATATATATGTATATATGTATATATATACACACACACATGAGAGAGATAGAAGAGTAGTGTTAAGAAATTAGGAGAAAGATAAGGAGAGGTGCCCATGAAACATGGTGACTGAGTATAGGAGATTTGGGAAGTATGAGTAGGAAGGGCAGGGAAGGCAGATGACAATGGTTTTAAACAGAAGGTCTGAACAGAATCTAGAGGCATGGAAAACATTGCTAGAAGCTAAATTGAGCTGTTACATAAAACACCACATATAAATATGGACAATACAATTTGTAGTACACTATGTGATAGTACTACAAACTTTTGTAAGAAGTTCCTGCTTGGGATATGTGTCAGCTCTATAAAAGGAGCACATGTGTCTTCTACTCAGACTATTCTTCATGTATCAGGCATTTAGCTGTGGCATGTTTGGAGATATGAAAAATAAAATTCTTTTCATTTGCATCTGAACAGTGATTTAATCTCTCTGCTAGTTTCTAACTTGGCTTGAGCTCTGTTTTGTCCTTCCAGCTGAGAAACCTTTATAGTCCCTCTGTACCTTGGAGATGGGATACCACAGATATTTTTAACTTTCACTCCAAAAAGACCTCAGAGAAAACTTACATCATCACTCACACATTTTCTCTGTATAGGTTACCAAGGGTGCCGTTTCATTAGCCATGGTGTGATAAACCTGTGCAAAAGCACATTTAGTAGAAGCTAACTGTTGAGCAAATTAATTGGTGGAAAAAATTAATATTTATTCTGTTTTCCCAGCACAGCAAAAATATTAAATCTATTGTGCAAGATCCATTAAGTGGCAGCAAAGACTTTAAGCTACAATAAACTTACCCATTTTTAATAGCCTTTTATATATATTACAAAAAAAAAAATCCTTTTTTTCATCTCTGTGTATTAAAAAGTAAATATTTTTACTGCATCATTAGAAGAAAAAAAATCAAACATAATAGTATGAAATTATTTCTTTCTATGGTACAAAAAAATGGCTTTGCCCAGTAAAAGTTAATTTTTTTGCTGATTTTGCAAGATTCCTCTTATTCTGTCACACACACAAAAAAAAAAAGACAAGAAAAAACAACTGCAAAGCTTCACACTGTCGTCTATAATCTTTTGGTGATTTTTAGATGAAGGTGTCTACTAAGGACTGCAATGAACATTTTTCCTATTCTGTTACATGGTTCTGTGGATTGAAGCCTTCTCAGAGTTGCATTTTGCTTCAACAAACAAATATATCATATATGAAATTTTCAGTAGCTGAATTGGAAATAAGGCAAAAAAGTATCACAGATGGAATGTTAGGAGATAGGACTCAGTAGGAGGAGATATATTAATGGCTGGTGGATAATTAGCAACAACTTCATGTCTCAGTGTCACTTTTGCCATGGGATTGATGCAATGAGCCTGTTAATACTTGTTCACAGTTGGATTTTAGTAGGTATTTTGCTACAGCTGCAGCTGCAACTGCCACAGAGCATGTGTGCAGTACCATATAGGCACTGGTTGGTTGGATTTGGCTGCAGTGCTTTGGCTCTGTGTGAGTTTTATGTCTCTCTTATTGTTTGTTATTTGCCATCCTGGTTGGTTTATTTCCACCTTTCTTGCTCGTTCTCAGATTTGCTTGGAACTTGGCTGCTGACATGAAAACTTTCTAACTGTAGAGAAAAAGACCTAATTTCTCTTTAGAAAGAGCAGTGATTGGAGTGTCAGTAGGATATTATGTTCCTATTTCTCCAGAGTTTCTACTATTAGAAAGAAATCAGAAGATAAAATGTGACTAATAAGACAAAAAAAAAAAAGAGTTTTTGTAGGTATAAGGAAAAACTTGTAAATGCACTAATACTAGAACATTAGAATGGATGGCTGAGTTCTTTAACCTGTATTTAGTAATATGCAAAATCTTCAGACCATATGGTGTGATTATTTCCTGGTTTACAGAACTGAGCTGAACTTTGGGGTGCAATAAAAAAGACCACATTGAATTTCTAATGTAGGAGAATCTGAACAAAAGTAGTGTGTTTTGCCACTCAGATGCATTCTCAATTTTGAAAAGAAAAATTAGGTTAAAAATAAAAACTGAAATGCTCTTTTTGTGAAACTAAGCTTTTCTTTTCAAAAATAAAGCAGAAAAGAGCAGAAAACTTATGATGTAATTGATGTATCATTGAGGATGCTTAGGAGAGATATTAAAATATAAATTTCTCTGAGTGGAACTGTGAAGAATGTCATTTTAGACAGCAAAATATCAAACATCTTCAGCTTCTCCATTCTGAATCTTTCTGTAATTTTAAATCAAGGATATATCAATAACTGATAATTTGTTTTATTTGTAAATAATCTAGAGAGGCAGACAAAGATTTAATTTAAAAATGGGTAAAAAAGCAAGAAAATGCAGTATTCCAAATATTAACTAGAATCATTGCTGATAGAAGCATCAGCTATTCATGTTTAATGTTCATTTCCATCAATTAATCAGATTAGATTCAACCTGTCTTTAATAATGTGTTTTTTAAGTTCTATAGAAGGTGAGTATAAAAGAAGGAAAGTTGTGCAGTATGTTCCATTGTACAGTAATATTTATGTTCTCGTGTTTATATGTAAATCCCTTTTCACAAGGATTTCTGACTGAAATAAAAATCCTTAGGGATAAAGTTTCCAGGGATTCAAAATTATAGATTCATTTGTCCCCCTTAATTCCAGTCATTTATGAATATATTATGCTGTTCTTTAAAGCTACCTAGAAACTTTAGGAGATTGTCTTGGATATTCTATTTTTTCCTACATTTATTTGGTAGCAGGCGTGTTTTCTACACTGAAAATATCCTAAATCAAAATGAACAGATTATACATTTTAGTATATTGATGATCTTTTGGGATGGTAAGAAAAAAACATTTTACATTTGTGAGAACATCTCTTTAGCCAAAATTTCATAAGGACTTCTAGTATGTAAAGTTACAGAGCATGCAATGCTCTGTGGATGAAGAGCTCCCCAGGTATACACTGATGGCGAGACTGGAGCTGTTTGTGTCAATGGCTTGCAAATAATGGTTCTCTGGGAGAATTTTAAATTGCAGTTTTCACTCCAGACTGGTGCTTTTTAGGATGAGCTGAGTTGCTAGGAGGCTTGGCACTCTTCAGTGCACCTTAGGCAGCAGTTCTTATACTTCCATTGAGATTGTAACAGCTGGCCATTACAATCAATCAAGTGACATTTCAGGGTAATTTTTCTTTAATATTATGAAAAAAAGAATAAATAAAAGATATTAAATTGAAAGTTGTTCCAGAAAGTGCAAGGAATTTATGAATTTACCTTGGACTATAAAAAGCAGGCTCTTGCAAGTAAATCACAAATTGATCATGCATTTATTTTTATTTGGAACACTGTGGTATTTTCTATTTATATATAGGCACTCTGCATATCTTTGTTACATGTAAGTGTTGGTTATATTGTACTGCTCTCCTGCACATAAGAGTGCAGGACTCAACTACAGGATGTGTGTAAACTTGTAGGGATGATCAAAACTTCACTAGACAAACCAATTAATAGATCTTCCTTGCTTTAAATCAAGCCTTCAAAGCAAAAATAAAGTATTAGAGATGCTAGTGAAGAAATAAGGATTCTAAAGAATAGGTGGGACAGCCTTCAAAGGGGGTCAAAAAAGAGCCTTAAAAACCTCTGGGACAGTAATGTGATGTGGGTTAAAATTTTTGAATATCTTAAATGGAATACGAAGCAAGAGAGCTTTTATTCACTGCCATGTATGACTTAACCAGCAACACAGTTTGTGCAAGTTGTTTCTGATTCTCCCATAGTCCATGAGTCCAATGAGTTAAAATATTATTTTTGCACACTGTGTTTTAGCACTTTAATGTTCTACATTGACTCAAGCAGCTAATCCTATATGAACATAATCTTATGTTCATTATGTGATCCTGTGATTATATGTAATTAGACTTATTAATGAAACACTCTTACTGTGTATTGGTAATTTGCTTATCAGTAACAAAGGAACAAAATCATGACTGTAGAGGTTGTAATCAGAACACTTAATGCAAGGCACATCCGTAGTGGGGACTACCTGGGTAACTATGTATTTAGCTATTTTGCAACTTAATGTCTTCAGGGACATTTAGGATTAAAGCAGTGTGCCTAAAAGATCAGAATAGTGAAAATTATAAAGAAGCTACAGTATGATGCAACAAGAGTCGTATATCAAATTTCTTCCCTCTGTTGTTCCTGAAATAATGCAATTCACACTCATTTTAATTAGAATTAAAGAAGCAGTAGGTTCAGAAAGTAATGCTAACCACTTAAACTTCCCAGCATTAGCAACTGACACTCTTCAGGGTAAATTCTCCTTTCAGTTTATATGGATGCTTTTTCTCTCATAAACATACAGTGAGGGGATAAAAGATCCTCCTCTTATGTGAAAGACTAGTGAAGATGATCAGTTGTAGCACAGTGGATCAAAGCACTTGAGGAGGGCTACAGGGAGGCATCTCCTTCCTCCATCAGACAATTGTGGTTATTGCTTTGGCAACCCTGATATTTTTTCCTTCCACTATTAGCGAAATTATTTCTATTTACCTCTTATTCTCTTTAGGGATCATCACAGATTCTCTCCAGTGCAAGTGACCTCCTCAGAAATCAAATGACATTGTTAGGTTGGCTGTGATCAAAACCTGTGAGAAAACGTTTTGGCCATTTTGTGACACATTACACAAACAAAGAAACACAGACGAGGGTTGCATCCTGGATCAAATGAAGTCTGGGATTTAACTCTCATTTTTAGAGTTTTAAAACTGAATGAAACTGAGAAATTTATAATCAGGTGCTTTTAGTACTGATTTGCTAATCTGTGAAGCTTCATGCAGAACTTTACTTAATTTCTCTCAAGAAATATCCCACCACAAGGGATGAAGAAGGTTTTACCCATAGTTGTAAGTAAATCCCTTCATCATAAATAATTAAGTAAAACAAAAAAATACTTTTTGGCATATAGTAAATCGAAATATTTTCCCATGGCTTGAGAGTGAACAGTTCTTATAAACTTAATTATCAACCTGTCTGTCAAGTAAATGTATCAATGTTACATACTGTCTTTGACAGTTTCTATTTTTACACCATATTGTAGTGATTAACATGTGTGGTTGCTGGCTCATGGACATGTTTTTCATACATCATCTTTTCATCTCCCCTGATTTTAGAAAAACTTCCAAGCAATGGGAAAGCTGGGAAATGTAATCTCCACCTTCTGCTTTAGCATAAATGTGCAGACCATCTCTTATAACAAGTATTTTTAAAGAATTAAATGAAAAAGCACAGTAACCTTGTGTACAAACTGTTTCAGCTACCATCTCTGAACTGCTGTGCCAGGGATTTAAACAAAGGTGTCACCTCTAGACTATTTTCTTTTTTTTCATAATATAATATTTGTTTCTGATCAGCATTACCTCTAAATTAATGGAATTGGCTGATCCAACTGTACATGACTAAACCAGAACAATTTACTAGAGATGTTTCCCCTGCCTGAAGCCTTCCCTGCTTAGCTTTCATTTTCTTCTACTTTGCCTCTCATGGAGGCCCAGTTTCATCATCATAACATCAGACTTCTTCCTATCTAAGTTTCATCTTACTCTTGGAAGTCTTTTTGAATAACATCTCTCAGACGATTGTTTGGATTGATGGGGAAACATTTAAAACTCTTGTTCATGTTCCTAACATCTTACGTCTCAGTTGTCATAATAGAGTTTTTTTCTGGCCTTGGCAAGTTCATCACGTGCAAGTGAATGCTGCAACAAAGCCTCTCTCTCTATTGTATCATATAAGAATGCAATGTAGTTTGTCCTCCCCTTCTGTTGAATTGTCAGCTTCTGCCTTCCATTATACCTTCATTGCCCACTTGTTAGGTTTTCAAACAAGCACTTTTGTGCTTTCTTCTATGTTGACCTTGTACTGGAAAGTTGCCATAAATGTTTAAAAGATGACCTCATTAAATTCAAGTCCTTAAAACTCTCCCTTGTTATAATGCCTATGAAAGAAATGAGAAGAAACGTCAGGCTATGGATGTTCTGTGAATGCTGCATTTCTTACTTTCCTGGTTTCCTTGTGCACCTGTCTCTCCTTATATCCCACTGGTCTGTCCCATTTGTTTTGCAGTCCCTGGGAAGTGCCTGTTTTTGCCCTCATGCTACCCAGAACAGCATAGTCCCACTCTGTGATTTGATACCTCACAGTGTGGTCAAATTAAATGCTGTTTTAATGAGTAGTACAGTTAGGAACTGAGTTATGAATATTCAACTAGAATGATTAAAATTTCTAGGTGGTTAAGCTTATAAGTCTTACATAAAATTGCCTTTTGTGATGGCATTTGATTTTTTTTCATTATCTTTTTAAATTGTTCTACTTGTGTTGGACATGCAAAGTAAGGCTTAAAAGGTCAGAAACAGGAGGAGCTTAAGTTATGAGAGGCCTAATCTGAAACCTGTAACTATGCAGATGTTAGCTGAAGTAAACATCTATGCTGCCGAGAGGCTAGATTTTGGATTTAACCTTGAAATGCCTATACTTCTCTTCCAATTTGTTTTGCTTGCTTGTTTGATTTGTTCATTTGTTTTGGTTTTGTTTTCCTTCTCATAATCTAGAGAAAACTATCTTCAGGAACATAAGGCATCACAAATAGTTGGCAATAAAGTTGACATCATACAGCACACAGGGGAGTCTTAAGCAGAAACTCACTCTATTCCTGAATATTCTCTATGCAGAAATATTTGGGTTTTTTCAGAAGTATGCAGACTGGGGAGTGGGGTGGGATGAGACCTTGAACAAATAAGAAGTTATTTGAATAGTATTCTAGCAAAACCATGGATGCCTAATGTATGCATATCCCTGACATTTTTGCCAGCAAAAATTGCATTGTGCTTAGGTAGTAAGCCTTTTTCTCTCCAGTCTGATCTACCAATTACTGGCCTTTTCATTTTGTCAGTAATATGTAAGCTTTCTCTTAACTCTGCTCTAATTTGCAAGGACACAAAGCATACTTGAAATTATTTACCTGACTGCTCTTTGTGTGAAGAACTCCATCCTCTCAGCTGTTTTATATTAAGAGTGAATTACAGTTCACTTCAATGTAATTAGATCTAATGAGATGCACATGGAGACCATTGGGCCACCCTGTAACCACATTATATGGACCTGCTAGTTGCCATTTTAATCAATTGGTTTGACCCCTGAATACAAACTACAACAAAACACAAAGAACTTTTTGGCCCAGATGCTTATTTTTCTGAATGCAGGGTGAGATGATAAAAATTGTCCTCTGATCAGGAAAAACTCTTTCTCTAGGGAATCTTTTGAAAAGAAATTCTGTTTGCAAATTATGGTTAATATTGAAGAACAAGTCTGGTGCAGATAGCTTGATTTGCAAGCTGCAGTTCAAGCAGCAGATTGAGCTCTGGGTGGAAGCCCAGAGAGACAAGAGGCCATGAACTGCCAGCCCTTGGGATTACAAAGTGCACAAAGACCAGGGTCACTGGGCAAGTGAACATACACTGGGAGAGACAGCAGGAGCCAATGACTTGGGAGGAACAGCGAGACTTGTGCACAGGTAGGCGTGAGGGGATGGATGAAAGCTCAGGGGTCCCTTTGTTGGGGGTCCTCAGAGGCACCAGCTCAGGCTGTTTCTGTGTTACTGTGCCATGGATAAGTGGCTTTGTGGAGTGAAACATCTGAGACCCTGCTAAGTGAAACCTGGTCTGACTGTGGGTGTGCGGGGAGTCAAGACACCACTGTAAAGGGGCTTTAGTACCACCAGTGACAGTCTCGTGAATGGTCATACTGGGAAGTTTCCTTAACAGTTGAAATGATTGGTCACATCATAAGAAAAATTAAAATATTACTATAAATACTTTCTTTTCTGGTATGACTTGATTTAAAGTTTCATTGTCTGTTAGGAGCCAAAGGCTAAATTTCATAAGAAAAAAATTAATTTTATCAGATGATATTCTGGTGATGAAAATAAAGGACTTATATAATCTTGTTGAAAGTAGGCAATATTGCCTACAAGACAGTTTTGTTTAATTGCATTCAATAACTGTTCGTTGTTGTGTGGTGGAGGAAATATTTTCGCTTAGTCTGGGATACACTCTCCAAGTCCTTATCAAGTGAATCTGCCATTAACACCAAAGAAAGGATGCTAGATTGTAATTTACAGAACTGAACTTTCATTATGAAGTGACTGTTCATGGGGAGAGTTAAAGCTATGAGGGTTGAGTGTCCTGTTTCCCAGAAAAACTTTGAGTACAGTGAAATGAAAAGCAGTAGGACTATTTCTACAGTTTTTTACACAGATGTCGTTCTGTTTGTATCCATGTGATCCTTGCTTTTTTTGTTTCATGTTCTGCTTCTTGGAGTAGGTCCCAACAAATATTGATATAGACAGCAAGAGAAAGGCAGATTTTTAAGATGACTGTGAAGTGTGGTTAGAAAGTTTAATTCAGATTTTTTTCATGGATAAAACACCCATCCAAGGCTTTAGCTTGCCTCAGTCTACTCTCCCTCTTGTGTTGCTGGGGACTTTTTTCCTTCCAGTGTCTTTGCTGCATATGTGTGCTAGGAGGCTATACGCTCTTTAGGGCAGAGTATCTTTTTCGCTTCCAGGGGCTTACAGCACATGTCACAGTGAAATCTTGATAGCTGTGTAGGATTGCAAGCCCATTTTTCCTTTAGAATTCCATTGAAAATGGTTTTTATATATGAAAAGTAGCCCATGAGACCAAGGCTGCCTGATTTAACCGCTTACTTGATACAAGTAGCAATGAATGAGATATGGAAAAGGAAAGAAAGGGTCCCCAAGCATGGATTTGACTGAAATGCTAGAAAAACCTGTCCTGGACAAGAGCACATACACATAGAGGAGAGAAAGCATGAGAAGAATTGGTAGATGCAGTCTTCACGAGATGGAAATGAGACCTGTCTATGGAGGTCTCTCTCTCATATGTCAGAAGAATTCACAGGCAGTCTGTAATGGGAGACATCTCTACTCCCCTTAATGCATGAGTTTGGTTTCTATTCTACTTTCCAGAATAGGTTTTGGGTCTGTGCTAACAAAGAATTTAAAAACAAAAGCAAGAAAAACAAACAAAAAGTGGAGAAAAAAAGGTAGTTTGGTCCTTCTTAGAAATTCAAAGTGATTTTTCAGTTATTTTAAATATGTTAAATGCCTATATATACATAGAGATAGCAGTAGTGGCTTGTCTATTCTTTATGCAACATAATATTAATAGGCCCAAAATGTTTGGGAAGTGTACCTGCCCAGTATTTGCATTGTTAAAACCTTGGTAATTATGGCCTCGTGCCTGCGAGAATAAATATTTGCAAATAATGGCTGGAACAGTTCTCATTAGTCATTTCCAGGAGGCTGAAATAGCTCAGTTTTATAAGTCTCCTTGATATATTTGAAAATTATTGTTTTACAACTTTTGGAATATCTTCTGCACCATACCTTGTGAGAGGACATGACTCAGATGTGCAACCTAACAGGAATCAGCTATGAATTCCTGGTTATGAGTCATGCTGAGGAACAATGTCTTGAACCTGGCTTGAAATTGCAAGCATGTAAACTTCCTTCTTCCTATTGTACTTAGCTTCTAAATGAGAAAAGTTCTTTTGTACTTTAATTGAAGGAAACATCCTAAGAAATCATGCTTTATTCTAGCTAGATGTATATTGAAAAAGAAAGATAAGTTTTGTGGTAACTCAATGAAATAACAAGCATTTTATAGAAGTTGCCAGATTAGACAAAGGTATTTTTATCTCATATATATACAATTTTTTTAAACCCTCTTCTGTTATGTCTTCATTTAAATGCATCAAAACTCATCTTCTGTTTCTAATGTAGGTTATTAGTTGATAACAGATGTGATTATCAATGAACTGTATGACCCATTGGTAATTGATTAATACATAAAGCATGTTGGCTTGCTTGTAGACCTTTTATACTGCTACCTTCATATCATATACAGCCCGCTGCTGTATATAGTTACCATAATATGAACAAATCTGAGAGTTTAAAAGTTTTTCTGTACCTAATGAAGTCCATCTAATGTTAAAATGAAAATTAAAGCATCCCAACCTATATTAGCTGGGTGAAAATACTGGTAGTCTATGGAATAAGCATGCTCAGAATCTATGCTAGTTACTATGCAAGGCTTTGAAAAGTGTTCCTGTAAAATATAACCTTGATTACAAATGTTTTCAATTACGTCTTCCATGGATTCTTTAACTGTACTGTGAACTAACTAGTATGGATGGCTGCACTAAAATTGCTGTCCTCTAATACCGCTTTTTTCTGTACTGTTCAAGTACATTACAAAATGGTACTTGACCTTTTTCTGTTATTTTCTTACTGAGAATTAAAATGCAAGTGAATTTAGGGTAGGAATTCCTCCTGTGTAGACTGGGTTGAGATATAAACTTGTAAAGGATTTATGAGTAAATAGGCAACTTGAAACATGCATTGACGACTTGTGTTCAAACTCCCTTCCTTTTTCTTTCCAAAGGTTGGTTGATGTCAAAGGCCATCTGTTTCCTGTAGAGCAGAAGCATGCAGACATTGAGAGAACAGAATTTTAATCTGTTCAGTAAACTACAATTTAAATGTTTGTTTCAAGGATCTGAATAGTTACTACACTGGAATTTTGAGTGCAGTGGTTTTCTGCTTCTTTGTGTATTTAAGGTCTGAGTGTTATGCGGTAACTCGAAGTAATGAAGCACTCACTATGCCAGTGCTGGAACCTTCTCAGATTTGTTGAGGATACCCAAATCTCAGATAACTTCTGAGTGAAGGAATTGGATCTATGTGAAACATCCCTCAGTAGGAGGACTTCCTTAGTAGAAGGCAAGGAGTGTTCAACTGAAGCTCCTCATTCCATTTTGTTTACAGGTGTACATGCAGTCCAGGTGCCTCACTAGTTCTCTTAGTGTAGAAGGTTGGACCATCTTGAGAACCCAGGTTAATAATTTATGATTAAAGAAACAGTGCATTTAGGCATCTCATATTTGGATGCTTTCACTGTTAGTATTAAATAAGAGCATTTTAGTATTGCTGTAGTGCAAAGTAGTAGTATGATAATCACATATACCTTATTGGCAGTTATTAGTTACTATTTCATATTCCTTATCTAACTCTTGAGGCTAAGGTAAAATTTTAAAAATAAAATATTGTCCTCTTGGACACTCAAAGTAATTTTACTTCTTTGTATAAAAAGTAATCTGTCACTGTGCTTCAACATAAATATCAAAAATTCTTACTTCTCTGTGACATAAAACTTTATAATTAAATAAAATGAACAATAAATGGAAAAATTGCCAGAATTGTTATTGTTCTGGTGCTTTTTTTGTTATGCTGTTTCATGTTTGGTTTTCTATAATAATAGCAGGAGCATTTTCAAAACAACAGCATTTTGGCTTCAAACCCAATTAGAACAAAAAGCACAAAAACACATTATAATATAAAACTGACATGTAGTTTTCCTTTAGGAGATATTCAGTTTTTAGCTTTAAACAAGTCCCTTAGAAGCTTTAGGGTTCTTAGGATGCCTAGAGTCAATTTTGAACAATTTTGCCACTTACTACAGGGAAACTTAATTCAAATTCAACAAAACACTGAAAGAGGTAGTGCTTTGGGGCACTTAACTTCCTCAAAGGACCATCAGTACGAAACCTCAGATGGAGAGAAACAAGATGTAAATAAAATATGTCAACCTAAACCCATGGTAAATAGCAAAAATAGCTCTCTCTTCTTGAAAGTCTGAAATACAATTTTTCTATCAGGACATATAAATATCGCTGTGATAACAAAATTATGACAGTGCATTGTTTCACTGTCAGAGAGTGGGATAAAGTTCTGTACTGGAAGAGGTTCAATTTTTAGTTCCAAATACAAGATCTAATTCCCTGATTCTTCTTTGAGAAAGATTCTGCTTGCATTGGCCTTCAAGTCTGCATTCCCAAAGGAAGCACTTCCTGTAGTACTTCTACAGAGAACACTTAATGATATTGGTGAAGAATTTTCATTTGTGGTCTTTTAGCATTGGATGCTATTGATGACATGTGACTAAGGTACACTGGAGTGTTTTCTGATCTGTGACAAACTATGACAGCTTTAAAGCTAGAAAACAACAAATAATGTATTGGGTGTTCTCATGATTAATTTAAGCAGAAAAAACCGCTGAAATTGAAAACAAATTCCTGCACTTGCAGACTCCTTTGGTGTTTGGCTGTGTGCTTATGATTAATAAATTATTTCACACTGAAATTAGCAGTAGAACCACCTCCGTATATGTATCTAGAAAACAAAGCACCATATTTTTATTAATATTCAGCAATCCTGCTCTTCTGTGAATGCTGCTCTTTCAATATCATTCTCCAAAAGAGATGTAAATATCACACACATTTCTTCCATTAACAGATTCAGGTTTCTGAACTTAGCGCATTATTTGTTGTGCTCTCGCTACATAATAGAATAACATCTGATATAAGAAGCATTTTGAAAATAACATATTTAAGCAGGAAGTACAACAATACCACTATTCTGCCCCCAAATTCCTAAAATACTTTTTTTGCCCCCAGATTCTTTATGCAATGGTATAATTGTAACACTAAGACTCTTCTACCATACGTACATACAAGTATTTAGAATGGCTTACTGTTATTTTTGATCTGTGTGTACTCACAGTTAATAATTACAGTTATGAATACTATAGTATCTTTGTATATTAATCCTAGGTGAAATTCTTTTAGACACATTGAGATTTGTAAAATCCCTTTTCCTATTGTTGGCTCTATTGATACGCCTAGAAATAAACAAAAGCATTACAATATGAACTGAAAAATGATTTTTAATTCTGTTCAGAATATTTTCACTGCAAGAGCCTGAAGGAGCCTGTAGTCACATACCCCCTGGATTTAACTAATGCATTATTGAATATTGAATTATTTCTTTCTTGTTTATTTGATTTGTTAAACTGAAAATTTTGCTGAAGAGAGATATGACTGAGAAATGATAGGTAGATTATAGACAGAAATGATAGATAAATGATAGGTAGATTTAGACTAGATATATAAAAGGAATTACTTATGAGGAGGGTAGTGAAACACTGGAACAGGTTGCCCAGGGAGGCGGTGGATGCCGCATCCCTGGAAACATTCAGAGTCAAGTTGGATGGTACTCTGAGAAACCTGATCTGGTCAAAGATATCCCTGCTCATTGCAGGGGGTTTAAAGGTTGCATAGGTCTCTTCCAAGTCAAACGATTTTTTGACTTTATGTAGGATTTTGCTTCCTCTTTTCTTGAAGAATAGAAATAAAACAGACCAGCTTAGGGATGAGGGGCTGGGAGTGGAAGAAACCTCTGTATTGCTCAAATACAATATTTAACTAACTTTGTATTTCACTGTACAGCAGGCCTGTACCATTGCTATCAATACAAGAACCAGAAGAACCTCTTAAAAGAATATATGAAACTCTATCTGACCTTTGAAGGTATGCACTGTCAGATGATTATGTTTTGAATTTTGTTAAAGGAAACTCTGTTGAGATTTTCATGTGCGAACAATGCATTGGAGTTATTTTTCCCTTGGGAATTATTATATCTCAAGATCTTTTCAAAATAATTTTTAACTATTAAAAAAATTTTAAGTTTACATATCCTTTATCTGATCTGCAAAGAAAATTGTTTATATTGACTAAGTGTTTTATATATTTCTGAATGGAATAGAGGGAATGTTTAGAAACAGTTAATATTAACAACTTGCTCTGCCAGTGTATAGCAGAACACGTACATGAACGAGACCAATTCCAACTACAGCAGAAGGTATTGCTCCTGGCAAACGTTAACAGGGAAAATGATAAGACTTGTAGTATCTCATCACTGTAGCATGGTACTGTGAGGTCAAAACATTTGTCCCATGTTGCTTTCCCTATTTTCTTCAGTTTGACATGCTGCACTAAAAAGACACGGACCTGCTGTCACAATCGCAGTAGATCAAGTTGTTGATTTCAAATATTTTCAGCCTCTTCAGGGTAAAAGCACTGTGCGTGCAGCCTCATCAGTGAGCCAGATGAACCCTCAGTACATTTTATAGTCACTTTATTACCTGTCTAATGCTGACTGAATAACGTAAAGAGGAAAAAAGATGGTTGTGCATATTGCCTTCACTTTTTTTCCTTCCCTAAGGCAGCATGGCACAGGGAATAGGGTTGTGTACTGACTACTCACTGCACTGATTTGCTTTGTATCCTTTGCCTTCACACATCTTTCTGTAAACACTAAAAATGGTAATCCTCCCACCATTTTCAGGATTCATTGATAAATAATTCACATACAAAAGAGTATGAATGTAAAGAATAAGTTTTTTGTCGCAGCTGCAGTTTAATACTAGCATTTCTATATGATGCTCATCCTTACCAGTTTGCACACTCTCATCTTCATCTCATCTGCTTTCTCAGGGATGATCTTGACTTTCTTTCTGCGTAAGGATAATGATATCTCTGTCACTTTCCTTTTATTGGGCCAGAGGTCAGCATTTGGGAGGTTTTTCCACCTTCCTGTCCTTTGATATTTTATAATCTCAACTATTGAATTGCCTTTCATTCCAGTTATAAGATGACTTTAACTGCTCTGAAAAAATCCAGTCAGTTTTTACCCCATTCCGTATTTGAGGAAAAAATCCAGCTCGGTTTTTTCCCCATTCCGTATTTCAGGAATAATCCAGTCCGTGTTTTCTTCCATTCCGTACTCTGGCAAAAATCCACTCCAGGTTTTCCTCCATTCCGTATTGCATAGAAAATCCAGTCTGGGTTTTCCCCCCATTCCGTACTGTGACAAAACTCCAGTCCGGGTTTTTTTTCCATTCCATATTTCATAGAAAATCCAGTCCGGGTTTTCCCCCATTCCGTACTGTGACAAAACTCCAGTCCGGGTTTTTTTTTTCATTCCATATTTCATAGGAAATCCAGTCCGGGTTTTCCCCCATTCCGTACTGTGACAAAACTCCAGTCCGGGTTTTCCTCCATTCCATATTTCATAGAAAATCCAATCCGGGTTTTTCCCCATTCCGTACTCCAGCAGAAATCCCATCCGGGTTTTCCTGGATCTCAGTTGGAATTGACTGAAGGCAGAGGAAAAATCCATATTTTTAGGGCTTCCTGTGGCCAGCAGGAGCTGGGATATGCTTAGCTATACCCTCCACCCGACACTGCAATACTGGAATTTTCTCCAAGAAAATTAAGTGGTCCCATCTTGAGAAAAAACACAACTTGGCAACAAACAGAGCAGTATCTCACTTTTAATGTAGCAAATATACAAGTTCACTTGCCCATGGAATTACTAGCAAAAGTATCCAGAAAAAGGTCAAATAAATGATACCTCCTTATCTTGCTTAATAATGTGCAGCAACAGCTCTTGGAATGAAAAAAATATTGCTCTAATATAGAAAAAAAATTGTCCCACACAATACAAGACTACTATAAAGCAGGTTAAATACAGCCTCAATATCTCATTTAAGAAATAGAACTAATTTTTAAAATCAATGTGTAGGATTAACTTTGCATACACCAGTCTGACTCATACTCACCAAGGCACTAAGCAGTTTTCATTTTGAACTTTATTCACTGTAAGCTGAAGTTGCTCAATATAATAGAAAATCTAATTTAAGAGTAACAATCTTAAAAAGATGAAAAACAAAACAAAAACCATTTCTGAAACAAAACTCACAAGCCTCTTCAGGAACTTGCTGGATAACACATGTGGTTTGTGAAGGGTGACATCACAGAGAAGTCTTTGTACAGTGGTATGGGAAAAGCAAGTGCCAGGAGGAATGGTGTAGATGAACTAAAGTCAATTGTAAGGTACTCAATCCCTTCCAGAAGGTGTTAACTCACTACTTGATGCACTTTACTCTCCCCTTTTTTTCCTCCTAACATTTTGCATTTAATTATTCTAGATAATGGAATTTTTGGGTCTCACTTCAGAGTGATAATTTTATAAAAACAAGTACAAATGTAGATCTTTCGAAGCCAAAGAGAAAACAGATTTCCTGAAACAAGTCTACACTGCATCCCACTGTCAAAAGTGGGGCAGGGTGTGACAAGGGAGCTTTATTTTTTGGTTTTTTAAAAAGGGAGGTCTTGACATTTATAATAATTGTAATAATAAAGTCTAAATCAAAGCACCAAACAGTCATACCTGTCTTGTTTTAACAATTCTCTATTATGATCGTGATTGATAATGATGGCTTAGTTTAAGGGAAAAGTTCAGGTTTTCTTAATCCATTTTTTTGAAATTAGAAATATTTGTACTCTGTAAGGATGTTTCTATCCCAGCTACAGTATTCACCCTGGTGGACTTCTTGTATAAGTCAGTGTAGCTTAATCAAATAGAGAAGTAGATAAGAAAAAGATTAAAGTTACAATGTTGGATGCATACAAATATATATATATATATATATACACTTTTAATCTTTAGGGACCAGCCTATGCTATGGAAAGTATAGAAAAATAAATATTTTTGTTTGGTTGTGGTTTTTTCCTGTGAAAATCAATGATTCTGAACAGACAAATGATATACCTTGAAAGAAAAATAACATTAACTCCGCAGTTGCATTTGGTCTGAAAGCAACCTAGAACACTTAATTTGTCAAGACAATCTGACAGGTTTCATCAAAAGTCCGGTACAAGCTTTACTAGTTTGGCTCATTAAATTGAAAATGGGCTTGGAAAAGGTCATAGGGAATAAGAGGTTACAGAACAAATAATCAAACCAATTAGCTATAACTTGAATCTTGTGAGCTGCCTAAAAGAGAAAGCAGACCTGACCTTGTCAAAGACAGAAGGATATTAAAACTGCATACCAAGAACTAATCCAGAAAGCTTAATACAAATATGTACAATATTGCAGAAGTTTGGGTTTTGTTGTTGCCATTTTGGGTTTTTTGTTTGGTTGGGTTTCTTTTAAAGAACAAAAGTACTAATCCCTCCCACCCAAGATTATGATATTCTTGTACTAAGATCTCTCTCTATTTTAGAGGTTTCTGATTCACAGTGAAGGTTGCTTATTTATATTTTGATGTTAGGTACATTAAAGTCTCAGGATCTGATCCTTCTCACATGCTATATTGTAAATTAGAAATAACTCAATTGAACTTAATTATGTCAGTGTAAAAGTGATATAAGAGGAAAAACAGGGCGTTAATGTCCATATTAATTTTGATTAAAATAAGCCATTCTGTGAAATCTGAAAATGTATATCAAGTTTTTAAATGCTTTTTCTCTTCATGTATGTTGACATAAAATTCCTGTAAGTTGTTTTACCAGTTAGCCATTTTGCTGAATTTTATAACCTGTTAAATGACAGTACAAAATTGCCTTGAAGAAAGTTGAAGCTATCCATGTTGTATCAATTTTTTTTGTTTTCTTTAGTACTGAGCTAAAAAGGTTTCTATTATTTCCTAAAAGAATTACTATGTTTTTAATTTTATTTTTGCTAATTTTGCAGGCATATATCAGATAAATGTCTGGTCAAGATCTGAAGGAGAATCAGACTAACAAAATAAATATGTGTTGTATCTCTTTTTTAATTTATTGAAGGGTTGTCAGAGGGACACTTGGTTCAGATAAGTCCCCTGATGATTATCACTGGAGCTCCCAAGTTTGGCCTCTTGGCTCTCCTCGACTTCTCTGCTTCTCACATTGGCCAATATTTTCAGAACAGTTCTCCACCTTCTTCACTAACTTTAAAAATTTATTTCCTAGTGTCTACAATTAACATTTTCTCATGAGGGCATGCTTTGAATGATTTGCATTTACTCCTTAGAGATTACTTTAGTGTGAGAAAGATGGATACCAAAAGTTTAATCTACTCTCTGAGATGATTATGCTCCACTGCCCCAGCTAGAGGCTGCGTAATTCATACCAGCTCAGGATTTTGGCTCCATTGCCCTAAAGTTGTTAGGAAACTAGAATTTAGTGTGTGAAAGGGTTCACTGCTGAGAAAGGGATTCTCCTGCTGGACTAGAAGCCTCAAGGTTGTATGCCTCCCTAAACAACTGAGAACTGGCATGTTTCGCTTAAATGGAAATCACAGATAAACTATTTGAGAGCTGTAATACCTTTATCAGCTCAAAAGTGGATAAATAGCAGGAACTGGCACTGTAAGGGAAATGCTGCACTGAACGTGTACAGCACTTGGTTTGAATCAGACTATTGAACATAACTTCTCAGAACGCTGGAAAGAAAACAGAATAATGAGGTTCAAAGACAAAGGCTTTACCATAAGGCAATGTTTGTGCTAAGTGCTTTCAAAGAGCTAAACTGTCGTTTTGGATGTCATATGAGAGAGCAGTTGATGAGTTGGAGGTGACAAAGGGTCACTTCTTCAGGGCCAGAAATGACTTCAAAAATACAGACTTTTCAGAATCAGCAATCTACCAAAGTTGTAACACAACTGTGTGGTATGTTGAGCAGTCCTGAAAAAAACCAGACCACTGGAATATGTTTCATAGCAATGCTAAATTTATAAACTTCCTACAGCGTACTAAAATAACATTTCAAGATCTATTCAGCTTGTGATCTTACCATGCTACTCATGTTAGAGATAAAAGAAAATTAAATTCTGTGTTTCTGAGGAATATGAACAGAATGACTGAATGATATTAAGCAGGACCTGGAGTGAGATCCTTTGTTGAAATCAGTTTTAAAATGAAGTTAAAGAGATGGTTTCAAATAATGTTATTATAGTCTATATTAGTTTCTGAAAATAAACTGTATTTTCTGTATAACTTTCATTACACCTAATTCTAGATATGGAATATTTGGTTGGATTTCTAATAATTCAAGAATTTGAGTTTTCTTCTCATTTGCTAAGTGTGAAAGAAAAGGTGTGGCAAAGTGATAATTTTATATCAGATATTAAAGGCTCCCGTTTACTTGAAGTTAGGTTGCTTTTGGAAAAACACATGGATTGTCTAATTGTCATCATTTGACTGTAATTTGCAATATTTTAAATTGCAAAAAAGGTTCACCTCCTGGCATATTACTGTAATATCTTTCTCTGGGGGTTAAATGTCTTCTGTTTCCAAGCCCTTTTTTGGTTTTATGTGTGTATTTATAGTAAAATATTGAAGAGTAGTATATTCTCCATGATTAAAGGCTAGCAATGCATATAAATTTGTGATATGGGAACGAATTGCTTTAGGCCAAAGTAGCTGACCTAAAAACAAAATGTTTCAAATACCTTTTACCTACTGTCAGAATATATTCTACATCCAGATGGAAATCAATGGCATTTGTGTCCTTATGACAACCCCTCCCTGTGGGTTATATGCACTACATAGTCTCTGTATTAAAGGTTTTACTGCTTTCTAAAACTTACACCAAATTCTTAGCCTTTGTCCTCTGAGTATTTTTTGGATTCCAGATTTAGGAACATTCTTCATCTTTAATGCTTTTTCTCATTAAAGTTCTGACCTTACATGGTTCTGAATTGTAAGCAAAAGTCACTGAATCTAGAGTCAAAACCAAATAATGAACAAAATATTACCAAAGGCTTAATCTTGAAATGTAGCATTGAGAAGTTTGCTGGTTTTCATTTTCTATTCATTTTTGACCAAAGTGTAGGCAGAAGTCAAATGTTTTGTAGAAGGCATAGGGTAATGCAGCAGCTATGCCCGCTGCCAGACTTTCTTCATGGGTAGTATTTATTTAAACAGATAAATAAATAATGCCTCTAAATCACCATTCTCGCTGGGGAAAACACTGAGGAGACTCTGGGCTATGTTTAGGTTCATGTCTACAAACAGCTAGAGCCAACACCAGGCTAAATGTCTTGCCTCAGGTCAGAGGTGGTTTATTAATCCAATCTGAGTGGAACCCAAGTACTTGACTTGCAGTACCTTTTCTGAATGCACTGCTTTATTTTTAAAAATGAATTGCATAATCTGTTAAAAAACACCAAAAACCCCTCATGAAGTATTTATCACAAACCTGCTTCAGATAAAGCACAGGCTAATTTTGCTATAATATTTGCTGAAAACCTTCTTGATAGGAGAGCTATCATCTGTCAGTCTAAGGGAAATGGTGGGATCTCATCAGAAATTTATAGGAAGGGTTGGCTTCCTCTTATGGGTTCTGCATTTGTCCTTTGTTATCAGCTGTGCAGAAAATGGGGTTTCTGGATTTTCCCATTTTTAGGATGTCTAGAGAAATCAAATGCCCTATTTATTGATGTTGGTCTGGAGATAAACTCATATCCAAGATGGTGTAATAGGTCATAAATTTTTATTTACAAAGCTGGTAAAACAAAATTCAAAGAGGAAGAGATTTTTCTGCATTGTTATCATCTACCCCCTCTACCCTAAAAGAATATGGAGCAGATTCCTTTGTTCTGTATAAAATGTCTGTGTTTTGCTAAAGTGCCAGGCTCTGTTGATTACAGTAATAGTAGAAAATGAAACTTCCAAGTAAAAAAGACCTGGAAATTCTTAGAACATCAAACTATATTACTTTAAAATAACATGGAATAGAGTGAAATCTCAAGACTTAAAGCACTGTATATGTATCTTTTCTTTTTCAGTGATTAAATTCTATCTAGTGCAGTGAAATTCTCAAAATTGAGAGGAAGAGTTATCAAGGAGTCTCAGTCATTTCTACATTCATGGATTTAATGAAAGTATGTAAGTTGTCTAACTTCCTTTAATAGTGCTTCTTAGTCCACTGAATTTTAATCATGCTCATGTTCTGGATTTATGCAATTCATTGTTAGAGTAGTGATCTGAACACTCCCCAAGAGTTTTGTGGGTAAGTGACAGTGTCGTGAGCTTTATTTATTTTTTTTTTAAATGCATGTCTCAAGAGAATTGGTGAAGATCATAAAATATTAAACATGAAATAAAATCTCATTTTAGTAATTAATTGATTACCAGTACCTAACATTGTTTTAACAGAAAGTTACCTTAGAAAATTAATTTTTTTAAGTAACATTCCACCTTACCAACAATTCTTCAAAGTGCTGGCCATATTATCTTGTTCTGAGTTGGAAGCTAGTCACTGTTTTGAATCACCATGAAGTCCTTTCCAAGAGGCTGTAGAATCATGGAACTGTTTCTAGGCCTTTGATCTTGAAATTTTAAATAGAACTAAAATATGAAATAGTTGCATAATCTTCCCAGCTGTAGAAAACCCAGCAAAACCAAAAGCAAACCAAGCAAACTTGCTTGGAATATTGTTCAGTGAGCTAAGTGGGTACTGGCAAGCATAAGTGGGTGAAGGAAACATAGAATTACACGCCTGTCATAGGATATTTGTGGTACTGCTTGTAAAATGCCATTAGGTACCATCTTCACTCTGAACTTCCATGTGAGGAGTTAAAGAAGTGTTAAAACCATACACTGAAATAAGAGGCATCCAAGCTTTTTGTTCATTTATCAGAATAATGTACTGGGTCAAAAGATTTTGCCTCTAAGGTGAAAATTATAAGTGTGCAAGGAGCAAGGAGTCAGATTTTAATAAAGGCAAAATAAAGTTCACAGTATAACTATGATGCAGTTTAGTATACTTGGACTTGATAGCTCCAAAGATGATTTAAAGACAGGTAAAGAGAAAATACTGGTAGTAAAGTGGGTGCCAGATCTTCAGACCTGATAAAATATTAGACATCTATTTGGAATAGGATGGTCTTATTACAGTGCATACAGTAAACTAAAATGTTCAGCTTCATAGAGGCCATTGTTGCAGAGAGGAATTAGGTGAGAAGTGCTGGTCAAGTTGCAAATGTACACTGAAATGCAAACTAAGTATTTACATCCCTTATGAGAAATGTATACTTTTTTTATCTCTAACCTTTAAGTAACTTTATGTAATTAGAAAATAATTATCTGATAACTATATATTCTGCTGAAGCTTGTATTAGGATATCAAAATTCAAGAGAAGGAAGGCAAACTTGAAGGAGGCATCTTGCAAAAATTGCATCTTGCTGGAGTTGGGAAACTGTTAAGCTCATACTCACTTTTACGCTGATGTAACTTCATCCTTAGAAAGGTAAATCCATTTTAAATTGGATAACTTGTTGGTACATTAAACCAATTCACACTTCTAGGGATTGTATAATTACAAGTTGTTGTATATGACACACTGCACTGGAATCATTTTAACAAAAGGTCAAAGCCAGTTAAAAACAAAGTTCCAACTCACTTTTTGCACTAGACCGGTTGCTTAGAATTTAATGAAATACCCAACCCTGGAAGAAAGAAAGAGGATGAAATATTGTAAAACTCTACCCAATAATAGGTTACGACACTTGGAATTTAAGAATCTCATGACTTGTTCTTTATTGATCAGAAGCTGATCATAGCATTTGCATTAATGAAAGTACAGTTAAAGCCATTCACAAATGATGCTTGGACATAAGTGCAAGTAGGCTTTATTGATTTCTAGTGTCAGCTGGGCTTCAGAGACATATACCATATGTTGAACATATGAAAATAGCAGGAACGACAACAAAAAAAATCTCTCCTACTCTATCAGCTAATAAAGTTTTAAATGTTTGTAAAGAATTGAGTGGGCTCAGTGCAGCACATCCATTTGTATTTCATAATATCCCATCAGTTAAATGAACCGCAAAAATAATCAGTTAAAATCTATTAAGTACATTTTTGCTGCAGAATTTATTTCAAAAAACACTTTTACTATTTTATTAATGTTTTTCTGGGTACTGAGTTAAGTATGTTTTCCATAGAAAAGAGCAATGAAAATTAATTTTCTATCTGTGCCTCTTCTGCAAAACATACCTGCCATGGACACATAACATTACAGTGGGAAAATAATCATAACCAGATTTGGTATGCCTTCATCTTCCAAAATTATTTTCAAAGCATTTTATGTGGCTCTTAAAAGCCTTCTGAATCATACCATGTCAGTTTCTGGTCATAGGCCAAAGAACCTTTGATTTCTTACACTACAAGGTAGTATGGCAAAAATGTATCTCTGAGAAACCAAAGAAATAATGCATCATAGATACACAGTGTGGAAAGTAAGACTTGATGTTGTTACAGGGACCCTGAGTCATTAGTAGAGTGTTATAGGAATAAAAAAAAAAAAAAAAAAAAATTATGTAAGACCTAATCCTTTGAAACGGAATGAATATGGACCTTGTTTCATTTTTTACAGCTCTAGGGGCAGTTGTCTCCTATAGTACTTGTAATGTTAACTCATGCCCCACTGCCAGTAGGCAAAATGGCACTTACCTTTTGGCTTTTGCTCAGATGTGGAAGCTCCCAGTATTTGGACCTTTTGCCTACTATGTACATTGATCAGAATGTACATTGATCAGAATTACTCCACTGGTCAATTCAGTATAAGCTTTGAGAACTTGTAAATAGGTTTTTATAATGATTGAGAGTTTTCTGAATCACAAAGCTGTTTAATCTTAGTAGAGGTGATACAACCTAATATATGGAAGAAGGTAACCTAGAAAATACACTTCCTAAAACTTAGCACTTCCTTTCTAGCTGTTTCTTCAAAAACTCTTAACACTGGAACTTATCCTTGTGCAAGCCTATGTACATTCAGACTGTTACTTCTTTTTCAGAGAATAACTTTTGAATATTTGAGATGACCTGTCTTTGTTTGTTCCTAATAAGTTATATCACTTTGTAGAGAAGCAAGGGAACTGAACTTCTCAGCATTGAGATTGTTTATTCATCTCTTACCTCCTCAGACAAAATTTGTTTTATATTAAACTTTTTCTTTTTCTTTTCCCCATGAAGAGTCTTCAATTAAGCTAGAATTTTATTTGGTAACTGCCTTTCATCATTTGACCACTGACATATATTAATACAGATCAGCATTCCTGATTTCCTGACTGTTGTGGGTTAGCCTTGGCTAGAAGCCAAATGCCCACCCTATTACTCAATTACTCCCTTCTCCCATGGAAGTGGGACAAAATAGAAAGAAGGTGTGAAGACCTGTTGATCAGGACGATGACAGCTTAATGGCAAAAGCTGTGCATATAGGCAAAGGAAGAGGAGGAATGCATTTACCAATAGGCTGGCAGACATTTAGTCATTTTTTGGAAACAGGGCCTAAACATATGTAATGGTTGCTTGGGAAGACAAATGCTGCAACCACAAACATTCCTCATTTCCCCTCCTTTCCCTGAGCTTTAATTGCTGAGCACAATGTCATATGGTTTAGGGATATCACTTCGGGTCAGCTATTCCAGCCACTCCTCTCCAATCTCTTACCTTCCCCAGCCTACTTTTTGGGGAGGGGAAGAAAAAGAGAAAGCACTGAAATGGCTTTACATTGGAGCATTGTCAGCACTTTTGTAGCCACACATCCAAAGCACTGCACCACAGCAGTGCTGTGAATCCAACTCCCTCCCAGACAGAACCAGTGTGCTGAAGTTGACCAATATTATTTGCAAAGATGAAAGCAATTGTGCATTGTAAAGCACTTCTAGTGATGAACCCTTTTATGGCAGCTGCTGCTAGATTAGGCTTTTGACATGAGAGAGAAAGCCTGGCTTGCTATAGCGAAATAAGAATTGTGCTTATCAATAGACCTTACACATTTTCTTTTCCCTCCTTGTTAATAAGATTCATGTGTCAATTAAAATGATACATTTGAGAATATAATTTATTTACTAAATACCATATTTAGTTGCTAACAAACATGACGGTCTTCAAAGCAAAAAGAGATGAGGCTAGGCTTTATACACTGGCTTTTCCCATTCATTCTGCAAATGCTAAAGGAATTTGTAGTATGAAATGTGCATTTATTGTGCTATAGTTATTTTAGTTGAAATATGTCCTATTTGAAACATATTTAATAATTTTTTTTTACAACACAACTGTTATATAATGTTTATGGTTTAGAAAACAATTATATCAATGCATAATACAGAGTGCACGCAATGAGGGCAGCAGTGAAGAACCTCTAAAAAATGCATCCTCAGATTACTCCATACTTTAAAACAGTCTGTAATATCCACACAAACCTGAGACAGAATATTTCTGCATGCATTGATCCAAAGACTACACCTAAAAGACCTTAGGTGTCTCAGCTGATTCAGCTGAGGAAGTTGTAGAGCTGCAACTACACAACCAAAACTCGTAACTGAGGTCTTATGGAAGGCAGATATTCCTCTTGTGGTGAGTGAGTGGTTCAAACAACTCATCCAAACACTTCAGCAAATGTCCCATTAAGTTAATGAGAAGCCAGTCTGCTCTATCCGTCTGGAAGTTCTTTCTTGTTCTGCATTGTATGGGCACCCCCAACTTTTCAGGAACTACTGTTCTAGTCTTGTTCGGCTGATATTTTTCAGAAATAGTCATGCAACATGTTTCCAATTTTAGAATACTCAGGCAAGTAAAGGGTGCTTGACAAGTGTTTCTAAATTGGAGTGTATATCTGATATTTCTATTAATGGAATGGGCATTTACAGATAAAGAACACTCAATTTCTAGCTCTTATGCAGAATAATGAATTTGCCGCAAAAGGAAATAATAAGACCTTTCAAAGAATTTTATCAATTTGTAGAGAAAAATAAAATAATAAAAAACCCAACATAAATAAACAAACAAACAGAAAACCCAACAAAACAAAAAAAAATCCCCAAATTAATTATTGCAACAGAACCCTATCACCAAAGCTGAAAACTGTAATTGCCTGAAAATTTCAAAATTTCATTTCATTAGAGGCTACAATTTTCAGTGAAAATCAGCTAACTTGAAACATACTGTAGTTGTCAACTTAAACCAAAACAATCTCACCATAAATTCCAAGCAGGCTGTAGAAAAACATATGGTTTAGTAAATACAATAAAACTTCATTGCTGAAATCATACACATAAACCAGATCTCCATCTGAATTAGAAACACAAATTATAAAGGCAGCCCTTGAATAGGCATTCCCCACTTTAATGAAACAAGTTTCAGTTGAAAACTAGAAGATTAAAGAACCACAACAAAAGTTTCCCAAAGTCATATCATTTATAACTACAACCAGTTTCCAGATGCAAAACTGTTCAGCTGTTTCTACTATGAGTTCACAATTCAAACCATGTCTTTCCCCGATCCACAGAACTCCTTCAGTCTGACTTTTGTGTATAGAACAGCCTAAGTCTTACAAGTCCAGTAACCTTTGTTGGTACTGGTCATACATAGGGGAAGTTAATATATAACAATTTGCAGCATCAAGACTGTATCTTTCTTCTCAAATTTGTTTCTTTCAAATCTGTTCTAATCTTTTATATTTGATTTGCATTAAAATTAACAAAATATGGTAAACAACAGCATTATAAACCTCTTAGTTTTATGATATCAAAACATTTGACATGCATTTCAAATTCTACTAGGAAAAACAAGCAAACAAAAAGAACCAAACAAAAATCCCTAGCTGAAGAGAGACCTTCATATTACTTGTCTTGAAGCAAAGGGACCTTGATTCTGAGTGTAACAATAGTGTCATAATTATCTTTAATATTCAGAAACAAGGAATAAAGAACATAGGATTGGTTGTTGTCTCAGTAAGGGTAAGTTAATTAGTCCTTTCTGGACAAACAGAAGTGCCCAAGCTGAGGAGTATCCCTGCCAAACATTCTTGTCTCTCACAGTTTGCACTTTGGAATATCTGATCACCCAGTATGCTCTAACTAACTTATAAACAACAGATGTGATTGTATAGAGTAGTAAGACCTTGTGCTCCTTGAGTTAGGAAATGCAGAGGAAAGGTGTAGGGGAGAGCAGAGCAAGAAGAAACTAGGAAAAGGAAAGAAAGCTCTAAGTAACAGTTACAGCACACCAAAAGTGTGTCAAGGCATGACCAAGATGTGTGTCAACAGACATCCAAAATATTTAGAAAGATTTTATGATACATCAGCTTCAGTGATTAGGCACTGGACTAGAAGATCCAAACAGCCTGTTAAATCTTCTGTTCTGCTGTCATGGTGTGTTGCAGAAAGAATGACATTCTTCAGGATCAGACATGATTGAAGAAAATGTGGAGTTTGTTATAGTCTGTTGCTTCATATTACTGAAGTTACAAGGTAAAACACTACAAAACAGGGTCTAATTAAGGCTGAAGAATGAGTGTTTAGCTTTAAATTATTAGTCTTTCCCACTTAATGTTAGAGAGCACTACTTAGAATGTGTATGTGCACATATGTGGAGGAATATGTATATTGCCTTAGTATTCCACTATTGATTGTGTTTGCTCAGGTAAAGATGGCTATCTAACAAAATAGTACTTGTTTTCCATCTACTTCATTTCCACAAAGCATTATGCAATAGCTTACTGCTAGTCTCCAAAATGTTAATACCTCTACTAGGAATTTTACCTTCTCCTTGCCAACATCCCAAAATAAAGAATAGAATTAATATAGTAATGTCAACCTGATTTGACAAATCTTCATGTCAGCCTTAACTGTGGTTGGCAAAAGGCCAAGCATTTGTCAGGTGGATTTTGGCAGTGGATTAAAAATGAAATCTATTTCTGTTACTTTTTTTCCTTTTAATATCAAGCATATATTTTTCTGTACTTGGTGACACAGATTTAAACTGCTAAGTGACATTTTGTAGGACTGCAGAATTCCATGCAAGATATCTTCTTAAAAAAGGTTTTGGCATAAAGAAAAATAAAAATCAGGCTGAATTGAAAACATCAAGTTGAGCTAAGTCTTAGTGTCTATTCCTCACATAGTTGTCATGTTGGTAGGCAGTCATTTTTTATTTGGATTTTAGGCGCTCCCAAATGACACTGCAGATTTGTGAAAAATGCCTGGGGTTTTATTTTGGGTTTTTTAAAATCTATTTTATTTTTAAAATTTATTTTATTTTTTATTATTAATTATTTGTTTTAGATAATGAAATAATGAAAAACGCTTGCTTTTCAGGATACCCATTCTTAATTTGCTGTAAACTTCTTGATGATTCAAAGAGGAAAAAGCCTGTCCTGTCACAGGGTATTGTTCTCTTTTTTCATAAATTCCATGTTTCAGGCGATGGAGGAAACGTTTTATGAACTTTCACAAATACATAATTCTACTCCTTGACAACAGGGAAGGAAAAGGAATTTGACCGTCAGGAATGTTATCTGCTCTAAAGAAAATAGCCAACTGATAACTGCCTAAAAATTGGTCAATTAAAGTTGAATGGCCAATAAACAGTTATGGTGGAATATGTTTCAGTTTAGAACAATATGAAAGCACACAGGAACATTGTCAGTTGAGAGATTTATTTACTATTGTAGCAGAGATAACTGGAAATTAAATCTGTCACTGAAGTTGCTAAGCTATACTATACAAAAGCTGTTCTCACCTAATAAATTGTACAAAATAGAGCTAGAATGAAGTTTGAATCTCAAAAGGGTCATTTCCTCTAGCAAAATAGTATGATACTTGTTTGATAGCTAGTTGGCCCATATTCACTCAAAGTGTGAAGTCCAAGAGCTACCAGTACGTATTAAAACCATCATTACTTCCCATATGGGCTATTCAAGGCCCTACTCCTAGCAATGAAGCAAAGAATACAATTTACGATGGGTACTCTCAGCTCTCACCCATTCAAGTGAGATGAAAACAACTAGAGATGTGAATTTCTTTTTTTTTTGCTAAAATCTAGGACATTGCAAATGAAGACACAACAGTAATATGATTTATTTTAACAAATTTTTTACAGTTACTTTTGTAAGATTGCATAATTTCAATTGCTTTATGAAATTAGTGTTAATGACAATAGAGAATTGCTTTCCTGTGTTAGGAATTGTGAAAGGCTGTTCATCTCAGAGCTTTTCGAATTTCTTCTGGAAGTTTTGTCAGGTCAATTCTATTCCTGCAAAGTGTTTCAACTGTAATAAAAAACATTTTCTGAGGGAGATATATTTATTTATATATAACCTTTCCAGGTTCACATTTTACTTCATGCACAATGATTGATTCAGCAGCAGGGGACAGAAGAAACACATGAAATTTTCAAACTTTTTTCTTTTCCTTACTTTGTTCAAAGGTCTCTTGAAGTCAGTTGGGAAACACTTTCAATTTAATTTTGGATCACGTTCGTCATGTTTCCTCATCACCTTTAAGAAAGGTGTTTGAAGCTGATGAAAATGTACCAGAAAATTCATGAGACAATTCTTTACCTTATAATTTCTAGATTCTTTTTTAAAAAATAACACTTAGGATTTAGACATTTGTGTGAGATGCCAGATTGGGTTACTGGATACCACTTTGGATATAACTGTGTGTCTGGGGTGTTTGAAGTCTGTAGGGAAGAAAATGGAGATTGTGTTACTTAGGGTGTGTGAAATAAGTGATACTTCAAAATTTTGCATGAGCTTGAAGTACTAAAACAATAGCTTGAATCTGAGTTTCCCTTCTTCATATGCTTCCTGAAGAGGTTTGCATATTCTTGGCCTAAACCTTTGAAGTGGAGGGAGTTCAGTGGAAGCAAACTACGTGAGAAAGCCCCTTGCTTCTAAATTCTGTCTTAAAAATATAAGCATTTAATACAGAGAACTGTGGCTCCTTAGACCTGTCATTTTAAAAGGGCCCTTATTTCTGCACTACTAGGTGGCTCTGGAAAGGGAGCTTCTTCAAGAACCTTCAAAGAGGAAGCAGCCAAGCAAAAAAATGTTGAAGTGACAGGTCTGTCCAGAATGTTTGTGGTCTAATGAAATCTGTAGATTGAGATGCTTTGCTTCATACAGTCTCCTCCAATAATATCAGCTTTCAGTTAATGTATGTGCCTCTCAGGGGAGGTCATAATGGGAATACCAGATGGATTTGGCAGTAGAGTAGAAATAAGCATTTCCAAAGTGTAGTATTAAAGAGTACCTTTACATTACTTTCTTATAGATGGAAATTTTCAGGGTTAAAAAAAAAAAATTAAGAAGACAGTAGTAGAGTTGGCTTGTCAATTTGGATTTTACTGACTTCCACAGCTCTAAGCATTTCTATACCACAAATAATATTTAACATGCTGAAAGTACATCACTGTGCTCAGTGGATATTTATTCACATCACAAAGTTTGGCTCAGTTCACTTCACTTGGCAGTCTTTAGTCAAAAAAGGCCAAGAACTGGAATAGCAGAAGGGTTGCAGGTCAAGACTTGTTCACTGGCAAAGTTTAGTGGGGAAGTCTGTCCAGTCCCTGTCTATGTTATCCTATGCTCTCCTTTTGTCAGTCTTTTATTTTCATGAATACAAAAATCATCCCAAATGTAAAATATGTATTATGCGTGAATGTCTGTATTTTATTGGATGGATGTTTTCTTGTAGAATGCCAGATACTGAAATTCTTATATGGTCCCAGTGAGGGGATCATTTACAAAGCAAGGTGCCAGTTATTACAGCTGTTTTTCATGCCATTTCATGGGGGTTTCTTTAGTTGATGTAGCTCAAATAGCACATGTAGTCTTTTACATGTCTAGCTGGAGCTATGGAAATTTATATCAGAATTAGATACAATTCAATACATAAGCAGAATGTAGATTTCTACTTTAGAGGTATGTGATGTACCTGAAAGAAATTGTTTTCTCTTACTGCTTAAAAAAGAATGTTTTAAGAAGAGCTTCACTAAAAGGATAGGCCTCATTTGTGAAGGTCGGGAGAGATTTTGTGTAAAATGAAAAATTTTCCAAGGCAATACTAGACTCTTAAGGCAAATGACCAGATACATGTTCTATCAGCTTTAATGATATCTACAGCTTGATGCTATAATTACTCTAGCTTGAAGAAATAACTCTTTTAACCAAATGTACAAAAGTTAGTAGGTAATGCAACACAAGAAACTGATTGGTCCTTGCTGTCATTATTGAAATTATCCTATGCCTTGCTGAAGAGAGGATTGGAGAGGTTGTGTTTATCAGTAAGGGACATTTACATTGACACTGACTGACAATGTCCTCTTGAGCTCCCCTGAAAAGTTCATTGTGACATTTATTCACACCTAATTAGCACCTCTTGGGATTAATATATTATTTTATCAAACTAATGCAAACTTAGTATAAAAAGATGTAAATTCAATATGATAACTTCACATACCTGGATATTTTAATTAATCTGCCTAAACTGAACATGCCATTCCAAATTTATAACTATCAGGCTTCAACTCCCTCTGGAATTCTCAGTATATTTGTTGGCTATTTTACAAGTGAATGCTCTCCTTGTTGTTCTAGTAGTGGCTAGAAGCCCTGTTGAACCGATGGCATGTAATGTAAGAGGAAAATCTGTATTTTAATATACTTATGGAGTAAATAATACACCAGATTTAAGTATAAATAGTATATTAATATTTTAAATAGCTTGAGTAAATTGCAGCAAGAGCTTGTGATATATTTCATTAATTGCTTCTTGATTTAAGGTTCTTTTCTTTACACTGGAACTTTTTACATAGGTGAGAAAGCTACAAAGAAAATTGCTAACAATTGTACTACAGAAATACAGCATTATCAGAACTATTGAAAGCATACTGCAAGTACAGCTCCAGAGATTTTCGGACTCAGCCTATTGTACCTTTACATCTCTTATACAAAGTACTCTTTGTGTAGGAGATTCTTCTCACTATCCAGTCCATTATTGCCCGTTTTTTTTTCACTTGTGTCCCTTGCTTTTTATCCAGATTATATCAATAGATTAAAGAACTATGTAGATACTACTATTTCTTCTTCACAAATATATTATTTTTATGCAAGTTTTCTCTATTTCTTATCTGTTTTCAAATAACTAAAATCCTTGAGTGTCACAAGTAAGCGTCAATGTTCCTCTTGCAAATCTTGTCTATTTTTATAAGATTTTTGTCAATAATATAATTTGCATAGGGAATAATTCACAGCCTGTTCATATTCCATGAGCTTTATAAAACATAGGTTTTTCAGGTAAAATAAAGTTTATAGGCAAAATGATGTCTGAGTTTCACTATGGGTAACAGTTCTCAGGTCAACTGGTGCTATGTTCCCTTTCATCACAGTCTATGTCTTCACTGAGAATTAGTCCAACCCAATAGCTGCAGATCCTGCAGCTTTAGAAGGTTAGATGATTCTTTTACTTCAGTCTTGCTTTGCTGAATGTCTATTGTCTATGAACTTGTGATTCAACAAACTGTCAGGATTATATTGGTTTCCTTCAGTTTTGTGATTAGCAAAATAAAAATTGAATTTTCAATATTTGAAGCAAGTATCTCAAAAATGTGATTAAAAATGCCTGAAATGGAAAAAATGCCTATTTCAATGGTACTTCTTCAGTACAGTGGAGCAAGGAGAAGACATATTTAAGGAAAGCAGGGTTTTTCATATAAAACAATAAAATGTGTTTTGGGTTTTTTTGGTATGTTTAGTTTCTGTGAGAAAAGGCATTATCATTTATAAGACATGGTTTCTTGGGGGATGAGTCATCCAGAGTTCAGCCATTTTAGCAGGACAGTGACATGTCACATGAGATATTTTGTGGGCAACATTACTTTGAGCTCCTGTTGTTGATAAGATAGAGCTGAAAATAATACGGCATTGGAGAGGTACCAGGCTGCCCAAGGGATATATGACAATGTACAGTGAAAAGCAAACGTGTCCCTTCAGTGGTATTTTAGTGCATAACCACTACTATAACTTTTAATTTTCCTACACAGTGTTTCAGATGAGAACAACTGCTTTGTTAGTATATTTTGGGTCCTGATTATAATATCTTACCAATGTGTCCTGAATGCCACCTCCAATATACTTGCATTTTCAACATAGAAGAGCAACAAAAATAAATACATTTTAGCTTGTTTTCTAAATAGCTGTTTGTTGGTGGTATATCATCTTCCATTAGGAAAGGATGTCTCTTTCATTCCAATGTGAAAGTTTGACTCCTAATCTTTCTTCAATCCTAATAAGAACAAACACCTTGTTCCTTACTCATACTCCATCATTTGGTGTTAATGTATGAGGCTTGAGTGCTATGAAGTGTAATTTTTCTAATTGCTCATGCTGTGAAAAAACATCTTTAACACTCTTCAGCTATACATTTAGGCATCTTTTCTATAATTTAAACAGATTTGTCTTTCCTGAGGTACCTATAAAACAGATAAGAGCAGTCAGGAAAAGTATGCCATGACGCCCAATTTCAGAGCCTATTCTTTTTTGAATATCAGATGATAGTGAAAGGCTATGGCAAAGAAACCCCCACATTACTTCTGGACACAGTTTTAATTTTGTTTCATGGAAAGCAGTAAGCAGTTGTTAATATGGAACAAAGGCTGATAGAAATGAGCAGGAAGGGGCCAAATTTTGGGTTTGTTGTTCTTGTAAGTTCATTGGAAAGTTTTTCAGCTCAAAAGAATTTAAATTTGCAATGATGTACCTGAAAACTGAATTAATCTCTGGAAACCTGTCTACTGTCTGATGCTTTAAGTTGTGGTCTCGAGATGCTTGTTTTTTTTAACTGAAACACAAGAAGCACAATTTAATTGCAATTTTATGCACAAAGAGCAATAATTTTCTTCACGATTGTCAGGTTCTAAATGGTTATCACTTGTAAAGTACATAACTATCACTTTCAGGTAGTTTTGTTTGAGTTATGTGAGCATTGCAGTTTCTTGTGAAAGTTGTATAAAAATGACATTTGCCTTAAAAAAGAAACGTGTACTTCTATCACAGTGAGGGAAGGGACATAAAACAATGTCACACTGCTAAGTTCATTTTATTGAGTGAACCAAGCAAGGAACAGGTGATACAAAAAAAAGCTTTTTACATCACAGACATACATGAAAAAGTTTCAAATTAATTATTTTTGGTGCCTTCAAATTGGAAACAAAAAAATAAATTGTACAAGCACATTTTGTTGAAGCCCATATTCCCCAACACCAATACCTTGGTTAATAAACCTGTGAATATGCTGTACTTCTGCAAAACTGAAGTATAGCAAAACTTTATTTTGAACTGGTTATTTTTAATAAAGAAAAATCTCTTTTCAGCTAGAAAGTCTCTAGCTGAAAAATAAAAAGGAATGCTGGAAATTTCTTGATGCTTTCCTATGACAGCTGGTTAGGGGTCAGTAGCTCTGACCGAGGAGCCTGTGACCGGTCCAGAGAGATCGTCCCAAAAGGAATTGCCTTCCCAAGGCCCGGCGTCTTCCCTCAGCTGCTGGCAGGAGGGCCCGTGCAGAAGCTGTCAGCTCTTTAGTGATTGTCAGCTCGTGATTCCAGCTCAGCTCTGCAGGGCAGCCTCCAGGCCAGACCAGAGAGAGAGAGAGGTTCCACACGAAGTAGCTTTATTGTTGGTCCATACTCCAACGAGGGGGAGGCCAGGGGGGACCTCTCTCTCCCTCGCAGGGGCAGAGGGCTAGCTTTTATAGGGATACAGGGGGTGGGTGTCAGAGGGTAAAGGGTTACAAAGGATCTGTATAGGGTCTCCCAGAGGATTCTGGGTTTGTCGTCTTCTCGCCATAACTGAAGAGTAGCTCACTTTCCAGAGGAGTCCTGCTGGGAGATTGCTCAATCTCCTTATCTCAGCAGACGTCCCTCCAGGGCAGTGACTGGGCATACCCTACAACTCCCCCTTCTGTATTTATTAAAAAGGCATTCCCAGCAGCCTTTCTGCAGCAACGTAGGAGGCAAGAGAACATAAGTAACACAATAATAATTACAATGAATACCCACAAATCTCCCTTAATCAAAGATGCAATCCATCCCGTTATTCCCCATCATCCGAAAAGGTCATTGACCCAGTCTAGGCTCTTATCTACTTTTACGTCTTTTACTAGTCCTTGTAGTTTCTGGATGTTCGTCTGGATGGATGTTGAGTGTGAAGAAAGATTGAAGCAGCACATCCCTTCAAAGTCTTGGCAGCCATGTCCATGGCCTAGCAGTAGGTAGTCTGTTGCTGCTCGATTCTGTAGGGTTGCGTGTCTGGTAGTCTCCTCATCTTTTAAAAGATCGCTCAAGGCGGCAGATGTCGCATTGGCCTGTTTGCTTAGCCAACACCCTAGGTGATTGATATCCCCAAGGGCCTTGAGTGCAGCTAACCAAGGGGTGAACACGGAAGCTGCGACTTGTCCTGCCTTATGCCAATTGTAAATGCGGCTGTCACAACTTTTGTCAAACTCAGCAAAGGATCTCTTTTGACGTGTTGAGGTGCTTGTTTGTCTCCAATTATGTAATAATGTGATATTTGAGGTGAGGGTAGAAAGCTTGCCGAGGCTACAGGGGCCTCCTTGGAGGCGTGAGGGGATCCCGGCCCACACTCTGTCACCGCACACAAGAAACACCCCCTGGGGTAACACTTTTGGGTGGAGAGTGGACACAGAGAGTACGTGACTGGTGTAATTGCACCAATCCTGACTATTATAAGCTTTGTTAAATGGTGATATGTCTTTTCTGTATGTATTCTTTGCTTGGTCAATCATTGGCCAAGCATTGGCTTTGCAGTCTAAAATAAAATTTGACACAATATGTTGCTTTGGAGGACCCCAGCAGGTTCAATTCTTGCCGTTCATCTCAAGCAGTTGGCAGAATCTTTGTCCACTCATCCCAAGTGTCTACCGGGTTGGGCCTCTTACCTGTGGTGCAGAGGAGCTCTGACTTAGTGATGGGTCAGTCATCTGCTACTAGAGGAATTCCTACCAGACACGTAGGGAGTGTGTTGTCTATGCTGCCCATGGACAGGCACAGATTGTCTTGATTGAGTGTCTTTGCTAGGGTCACCCAAATATTATGTCTAGGCTGTGGGACATGCAGCTGAAGGCATGTGGTACGGCGGACAGCATCGAGGCAGTGGCGAGGACAGCATCAACCCTACACTTTCCACCTTCTAATTTTAACATGGACAATATTTTTTTCTTCTTTGAGGACTCTGAAAGAAATGTAGAGAGGCTAAGTAATTATTGGGAAGTAATAGAAGATGACTTGTAAGATTTTTGTCCTATTCTGTGGTTCTTTGCTCAGGTTGTATGAAAATAGTTGAGAAATGGCATGGTAAATTAAGGTCCTGGCACAGTGGATTAAAACCTGTGCAAGTAATTCTCCTTATGTGAACAATCACTTTGGCTTCTTCAGTCAAATAATGAGCCTACTTTAAAATTCACAGAAGGAAATCAGGGCTTCCAGCATTAGCCTAAAAATAATTGTCAGTATGCAAAGAAAAGTTGAGAAAAATTGCAAACACATGGAAGTTAAATTAAATTTAACTTTTTGGAAGTTAAATTTTGTAGCACATTTCTCATACTTCATAGTGTGCATTGTTGTGAAAGTTTTAGTTTTCTGAGATGAAGTGTCAGCCAGCATGGGGTCTTATTTTTATTACTCATTTTATCATGTAGGTAATCTGGAGATAATCCAGAGCAGAAGATCACTTGTAGGTGTTGTAGATGTATTGACACAGCCACAGTTTTGAAAAGGTCAGCAGGATAAAATAGACAAAAGGTGTTATCTTCATTTGATGTGTGGAGTACAGGGGCACAGAAAAGGCAAGTTGAAGCCAAAATTTCAGTCATTATGCCAAAGTGATATATTTTCTAGTTTTCCGGTATCTCGTGCTGTGGGTAAAAATATTTATAATACTGTGAGTGACTCTCTTAAACCTGTTTTTCATTTGAAATTATATCTTCTCTCCTGGAACATACTATTTTTCACAGATAACTTTATAATGTGAGTTCAGGAAAATCTCTTCGAATTTTTCTAAAGCAGAGGTCAGATTCAGCAGTTAGATGTACCATCAATATTCAGGTTATTTTGCATATAGATGTAACACTAATTTTTTAATTGTTATCTGGATCTACCTTAAATGACAAAAAATTACAGCTTTATTGTATTCTGTGTTTCCAGGGATTAAAATCTTTTCCTGTATGCTTAATTTTTCAAATTTGCTAATTTGAATGGATCTGTCATTCCCAAATCCAAAGAGCTGGGGGGTGTTGAATTTATGTTGAATTTTTAACAGAAATTAATATTGTTTCATGTCCTGTGAGATGAATGTCTGCAGAGCTGGCCTCCGTGTTACTTCTAGCATTGCTTGTCTCAGAGTTCAAATTTATCAGAATTTCTGAATCTGTAAGGAAAGAGACTTCATGTGTCTACAAAACAGTAGTTCTTTAGGAGTGAAGCTCTCTAACTAGTCTATTTTATTTAAAATAATTGGAATAAAAACCTGCCTTTCTTTATGTTAAGAGACCTGAAATGAATTTCCCTGAATTATCTAAATTTTTATAAGTCTAAGAAAAGAAATGGTTTATGCAACTGAGCTTGAAATCACTACTTTTTTGTATTTTCATCCCAAATTTAGAAGAAAGATAAGATAAACATGATGGGGACAAGAAGTTTTTATCTTTAGCTACACCTGATTGCCTTTAGAAGCTGCTTGATTATTTTTGGCCTTGTGACTTTTTAGTAAGTAGGTAATAAAATATATATGTCCATTTGTCTCGCAGACCGTGAGTTGGCATTTTGGATGTAGTGTGTATGTTAACACATAATCTGTGTTTGCTTGAAAAGACGAATGTCCTTGAAGCTGTTCACCATCTTGAATTAAAATCCTGGAGAATATTTGCTGTGAAATTTTAAGTGTTAAACTTTAAAATGGTTCATTTGAGCAGCCACTGAAAGAATTCAAAGATCCTAAGACAGTCCTTGACAACACCCTTGGGACTCTTTATCAGTAGAAGTGCCTGCTGTAGAACCCACTGGCTGTGGATTTGCTCCTGCCTTCTGGTGGTCCAGTGAGAGTTTTAATGACATGAGATTTATAATCCCATGGCAAAATACTGGATAAAAGTATCCCAAAGGGTTGGGATACTCATCTTTTCCTCCTCGAATACAAATCATTCAAAATTCACTCCACCTCTGTAAGGAAAATGTATTCCTCTTGCTGTTATGATTCTTGCAAACCTCTTGGCTTTGTGGCATCCTCTTTGAGAAGACATCAAAAGAAAAGGAAGCAATTATTATAACACACAACACAGTCTGGCATCCAAATCTATAGACATTCGGTACGTCAGTTGTATTCTTATAAGCATATAGTGATGCCACTGACATTACAGCTAAGTATAAAAAAGAATATAAAGAAACTTGAATGGTTTCCTTAAAAAAATGAATCTGGAACTGTTTCTTCTTTGAAACTGTATCTCCTGCTGAGAAAAAACAAGTTTCTTAAAATGTCAGGCCAGTGGACAATATTTTTTCTATTCACAGGATGTTTAAAAGCCCTGTTTTTTCCTTGCTTGTAAGAAAACTTCTTGTGAGTTGACACGCTATATTTCGGTTTTGCATCAAGTATATAACATATCCTAACTTAAGTAAGTAAAGTAAATTTGAGTTATTCCTCAGCTTTGAATGCTTTGTATTAACTGACCAACTTAGATTAGAGAAATTTCATCCTCATGTTTTTCCCATTCTCAGTGGTCTTCTGATAAAAGAAAAACAAATAAGTCTTGCAGTGTCACATAGACTGGAGCAGTACTTTCTCAAAATAAATTTAAATATTGCTGTTGTAACTGTTATTTTCTGGCTTTATAGTCATCAGAATGGCAGCATGATATTTACCTAACAGACACATAAGTCACTATTCAGCAACAGTGTATTATGGAAAACTTGCAGGTGCCAAAGCTGTTTTGTTTGTGAAGTTCTTGCCATTTTTCAGTGTTTGTTTTGGATTGAGCACTTTGCTTTTACCCAAGGTTAAGATAAATCTGTTTTTGTTCATTGTGGAAAAGAGATGCTCATGTTCATGTAAGACACTCTTAATGATTTAGGTTTGTGTGAAATATAAGCAGGAAAGGGTGAAAAGAACTTCCTCTTCCCCTGCAGCGTTCCGGGAGGACATCAGGTAAAGCAGCATTATGGGTGTAACCCACTGATTTAGTAGGATTTAAAGCCTCTTCCCTCCACATTCTTGTCTAGAGGCCCTTTGAACTGAAAACAAGCAAACAACCCCCCATGACAGTTAGAGGAATAGCCTCTGAGGCAGTAGGCCTGCTAAGCTTCTACTTCACTGCAGCTTTGAAACAGGAAAAGACAAGAAGGTGCTCCATGAAAGACTATATTCTTTCAGCCACTCTAGTCAGAGAACAAAGGAAACCTCCTTTTTGTCTCATAAAGACTGAAGGGAAGAAAGGACAATGTCGCTGTTAGAATTCTCTCACTAATTGCCCAGAAAGAAAAAAAAAAAAAAAGCCCAGACAGTCACAGTTAAGGGGATAAAAAAATCTCAGGAAGATAATGAGGAGATAAAAAATATTTTATAATCATGCTCACTGAAGGAACCTGGCCCTCTGACATCTCCCAGTGTCTCCTGCACTATAAGGGAGAGTTAAGGGACAGCTTCATAGAAAGAAAGCTATTCTGTAATTGTATTTATTGAGAAAGTAAATACATTCCTGCACTGCAGAGGATGTTAGACAGGACAACATTTATCATGCCGTGATACTTTGTCTTTTCTACTGTAATTTTAGTTCCCTTCTTATATTTGAAGGGGAAAATTCCACCAATATTACAATATATTACAACTTCCACCATTCTTGCAACGGCACCTGCTGAATACTTTGGAAGAGATTTTCTGAATAAATGAGAACTCTTAAATGAGTTATATAAACATTTTGCTTTGGGGAAATGAATGTAATAAGAGCAATAAAATAACCTCAGATACACTTTGGGAGGCTTATATCAGCAGTATTCAGTTTTCATAAAACAGTGAAAAACAATCTGCTTTCCAACAACTTCCCCTGTTATCAGTCTGCAGTGATGACAGCTGCAGCTAGCTGAAATCTTTTCTTCTTAGTGTCCTGATCCAGCTGTAGTTCCAATCCAGTCAGTTTATGTAAGCTTCTGGATTTGTGTAAAGAAAACTAAGAGAGAAAAACAGAAAAGAATTTCATCAATCTCAATCCCAAGATTCCACTTGAAGATAATGGAGGTCATACAAATTATTAGGCAAGTGCTGGAAGAGACAGGTTTTATAAAGCAAGCATGAGCAAAGAGCTCTCCAGGCTTTGTATTATGAAGAACCATATCATTGACGAATCAAGGAGTCAATATTTGTTTATTTAAAATATCAAACACGTCTAATGTTTGATCAAAATTCTTGCTTATGTTTCATCCCTTTGATCTCCCCCTCTAGAGAAATAGTCTTCCACATTCAACATTTTAACCAAGCGCACATAGTCTTTTTACTTTAACACCAAGAAACATATCTTCAAAACTCCAGACTGATTTCTCAGCAGTTGCATAACAGGTTGCCACACTAATGCAGAGAAAACTTTGTTATGTAAGTGGATATAAAAATCTACAAGTTAGCCCATTAAATTCAAGCAGTACTTTGTGACATTCCTAAAACATGATCTATACAGAGATGGGAAAAACAGTGGAAAATTGATCAATAGGCCAGAAAAGATTTTTTTATATTTTCTTGCCTTTCTTTAATTTCAGCACAGTATAAATGGGTGAAATTTTATTTATTATAAAATTCCTGCTTCTGCCATAGTGATTATTTAGGTTTACAATCTGAGCCTTACTGCTTGATGAATCCAAAGTGAACAAATTGTTTACTGTGCTTATTCTGCATCACTTGAAGCCTTTCTAAAGAATTTTTAATGAGAAACATGAAGCTTTATATGTGCAATTTATAACTGATTTTGGTGATAACAGCATTGGGCCATAGTGTATATGACTATGGGTAAATTGTGTAACCATGTGATACACAACTTTTTTATGCACCTTTGACTTTTTCACCTGCCCTCCACCTATGAATCCATCTCTCCCAGGGCTTCCTCTTCAAAACTTGAAGCAGGTTCACACAGCTGCCATTAAAACAAAACAAAACAAAATTATGCCTCCTTCAGAGTCCTCCTTTCCTTGTCCACTGGAAGTGGGATTTCATCTCAAGTTACAGTCACCCAGTGTAGGGAAGGGAAGAATCAGTCCAATGACAGCTTGCTTAGATGTTCAAATGTCATGTCTAAGTGTGGTTAATGCAGAGGTCTACAAGGTTACAAACTGAAGTCTCAACCACCAGGAGGGGATGATTCCTAATATAACCAGGAATACTCTTCTAACAGATGGCACTATTCAGATATATGATTTTCAATCATAATGGACTTATGGAAAAAGATAAAGATATTTTTTAAAAGGACTAAAAGTACTACTGGAATAGCCAGCATTCTACAGACAGGAAAATTCAAGCTATAATGTCAATCAGTATGTTTTGAAAATCCTTCCACTTAAAGTTTTGAAGGTTTTCTGTACTGCAATACGCCGCAATATTGTGTGTTCCATAGCTGTTATGTATAAGATTTTGCTAGTAATTAAATGTCATGGAGTTTTAATTTTTAGTGGGGCAGCTATACTTAACTTGGATATGTGTTTCTTTTACAGAAAACTATATGTGTTTCTCCAAAGGAAATATGTAATTTATGTTAATAAAGGAATGCAAATTAGCAGAATAAACATTATGGTAATTAACAATTCATGTGCTTATATAGAAATAAGTAGACATTTGCCAGTGATTTTGCTTAAAATGTATGATCAGATTAAGATAGGGAACAAACCTCTCACTGTAATTGCAACCTATTTTTGATATACCTGACTGTATTTACTACTTTCTCATATTTCATTTCTGACTCCCATGTTCAAAGGTAAAAAGAACAGGCTAGGTGTGTATGGCATTTTTAAAACTTTTTTTCATGACAAAACCCTGTTTTAGTGTGGACATCACCTCTTTATTGTTATGTCTTTAAAGGCTATATGAAGTGGATTTGAGGAGTTTCTAAAAATCCCTGCATATTCTGTCCAGCCAAAGTTTGCTCCATTTTAAATCATTATACTTCAAGAGACTTCATGGTTAGAGAGAGAAAAACCCCCAATTTTTAACAAATTATGAGAAGCATACACTCTACATGGCAATATGTGTATTTGTACAGATAAAACTGTATAAAGGCTTCTAACGATGTACTTGGCACCAGCATAATAAAAAATAATTCTTACTCCAAACATTCTTCCAAAATTAAATTTTGCACTAAGGGGCAATAATCCTTCTAGAAAATGTGACTTGTAGCTGCAATAAATCTCTGTACTTTTCATTCTCAGGTCAATGCCTGTATCCCCAGAAACAGATACTGTCTAAAAATGGGCCAATTTGAAAACACAGCTAGGTACTTTGTTTTTCTTTGCCCAACTTTTTGTGATGTTATTTTCTAAATATTAGTTCATTTTAACATAATGTTTTGTATGTAGCACATGCACAGCATATATTACAGCAGAGGTTTGTAGAGCAAGAGTTTCTTCTGACTCTGTCTATAGAAATTCCATATGTTTTTAAAAGAAGAGAACAAAATGTTGTCATTTTTCTTCCAGTAGCAAGGACTCTTTGTTGTACTCTATGGGCAATCCCACATAAATATGGAAAAAATGGCAATTGCAGCTGGACTGAGCTTCCAGATGAATAGCTTAGCCAGCTGCAAAGTCATGACCTCATCTGGTTTCCAGGGTCTTGTGTATGACTGATTCTTGTCTGTAGAATGTTTTTTAATCCTTAAACCATAAAAAATTAAAAACCCACCCAAAACACCAGTATATCATCACTGGATGAATACCTTGTTTGTTACGTAAAATAATTGTTATGTAGTATGTCTTCAATGAAAAGTAAATTCCCCTTGACATATAAATAGAATACTTGCAGACCTGATGGAAAAAAGAATTTGGAGAAATAAGACTATTAAGCATGCCATGTGCAGAAAGGATTCCATTGAAAGAATTCTAATGTGTCCTGAAGTTTTTCTCGTAAATAATTAAAAAGAAAAGGTATAGTAACAACAATGTAAAAAATCAGGAAGTTATAATCTCTAGCTCCATGAACCATACTGTGCAGTGACTTTCACGATTCTAACTGAAATCAAAATGTCTTGCTTTGTTTTATCCACATGCAATGGCTTTTGTAGCAACAATGTAGACAGACTTGCAGAATTTCTAAAGAAAGAAATGTGTGAATAATATAACCACTTGACTTTGACCAAGAAACTCAGAGTTAGGGCCACCAGTAAATGCTAAAGACCTGATTTTGTTTGTTATACTCTCGTTTAAATAAGACACAGCAATGAAGTTTATGGGCTGCAGGATAGGACCAGTGGTCTAAGGTTGCATGTCTTTTTAAGTCCACCAGTCAGGAAATTATGTACATTGTAAGAAAACTTGAAAAAGATTTCTTAATATTTAAGGTTTACAATTCATGCCTTTTGTCCTGTTTCAAATGGATGAGTTATTGCTGTTCAATCTGAGAGAAAAGGAGGATAATGTACAATGCACAACATATTGAAAAAATTGGATAGCTTGCCATTGTGCAGAATTGATTATCAACAGAAACTGTGCACCACTGAAGCCAAGTGCATTCACAATCCAGAGCGGTGTGTTTGAGTTTTTCAGTATTTTGTGGTGTTCAGACACACTTACTCTTGTCTATTACCTTGAAGACAGAGAGAAAGTACCATGTGGTAATCCAAAGGATACATAACTCCAAAATCTAAATAATTATTTAAAATATTTTACTTGAGTATAGATTAATTTATGATATCCATACACAGAGTTCTGAATAAGTACTTTTCAGTGCTGTAAACTTTGGCAAGAAATTTATTATAATTTGTGGCATCATGAAACACTACGAGATTATTTTAAAAGAGCTGAAAAATGAGAATGTTGGAATTGTAGAATCAAAAAAGGTCAGTTCTTTCAATTTCTTAAGCTTTGAGTTAGGTTTACAAGTCCTATTATTATTAGCAGACCTGTGAAGTTGAATCGAGTCTCATCTCATTTACTGTGCACAAGACTGGGAAAATGCTCTGATAACCTGGCTTTTTGAATCTCTATTATTTTTATTTTAATCCTATAGAAGTAGAAAGAAATCAAGATGAGACAGTAAGCTTTTTTACCAGTGTTGATGTTGCAGGTTGATTTGCTGTCCCAAGCAATTCAGAAATACTGCTGTAAAAATGCAAGTTATGTTTAAGAAAGATTAATGCAAAGTTATGTATCTTTCTGCTAAAATAGTTAACACAGCAAAACTGAATGGCACACTGTCTAGTGATTGGACCCTGAATTGCATGTGAAGTTAATGATAGTTCTTATCTCACATGCACTTTGCAGTATAAGACACCAATGCTGGTACATTAATTTTGAAGGGAATAAGATAAAAGTTCTGGAACAGTGTGAAATGTTTAATTGCACATGTATCAAAAGCAAATTTTTCCATGAAGTCATGGACCCTGAAGAAGTAATTGACAGTTTGAACTGTCACTTTGCAAAATCCTTGTCAGAGGATTTTACCCATACATGCTAATAGGCAAGAAACAGAGGTTAAGATCTGGTTGAAATGAAGAAACATGACAAAAAAAGCAAAGGTTTTATTATTGAGAACAGAAGTAATTCAGGGTCTTTTTTCCCCTTCTACTGAGATTCATCTCTCTAAGAGGAAAAAATCTTTTGTGTAAGGATGAAGATAAAATTTTGGTAGAAATAACTTGAAAACTTATTTAGGCACAGCTATCAAAGGACTTTATGCTGCATGATAGAATCAAAATAAACAAAATATCAATTTGTAAAGGTAACAGCCCATTTTTCTGTAACAGTGTCAAACTTTCAAATAGGCCTCACTTCCACCTCAAAAATTGTTGGTACTGCTTTTATATACAGGCTTCCTTTGTATGCAGCTTATGAATATGAATTGTTGGTTTTGAAATCTTAATGGTAAAAAAGTGGCATGCAGAGATATTCCAAAACAGTTCTAAAAATATCTATTACCTTTTAGTATATTTCCACTTTTAGGGAGGCTTAGAGCCGCAGATAAACATTCCCAGTGTGAGAAGTATAGATCTCTAGGAAGATAAAATTACTGAAAGACAACTGGGCCCCTGTCTGCGCTAAAACTGCTTCATTGCACCAACTGAAGTTTTGAATTGCCTTATTGAAAGAAATCAACTTTTAAAATTACATTCTGACATTCAGTGGTAAAGCAAGTGGATGATGAAGAAGCAATAACTTTTAGTGTGAAATTAAAAAAAATCAGTAATGCTTTCAGATGACATGCTGAATTCCATCACTCTCAAAGGCCTACCTTTAAAACTTTTTAAAACGTGTTTTTCATAGTGAAATTTTCCAACTCTTATTTTAGAAAATTTTATATAATTGATACATATTTAATTAGGGATTAGGAAGCCATAAGAGCAAGAAGTAGGAAACAATCTAAAGCCTCTTTCCAGAATGTAAGAAGTGAGTTGTGAGAACTGCAGAATTAAGTGAAATATTTACTTTTATTTTTAATCTCGACATGATACATAACCTATTTCTGAGGTTGAAAACTTATCCTTATGGCAAATAAATGTAGGAATCTCCATGTTGAAACAACAAAATTTTAAGAAATGAATTAATTCTTTCAAAATGCAGGATGGAGTGTTGGTTACTTTTGCTATCAATGACTAGATCATGTGCTGGATGTGAACATCTTCTTCAATTATCTTCATGATGCACTGAGTGTATATATGACAAATGCAGATATGAATAGATTATTGGTATTTTAGCAAAAACCTCTGAATTCAGGAAATGTCGAGAAGAAACCTGTGAAACTGAGGTAAACACTACCTTGCTTTCTTGTATGAAAAAGAAAATTGGTAGTCAAGTTCTGAAAAATCCCCAGAGTCTCTAACCAATATGGAAGACTGTTGGCATTTAAGAGCCCTCTGGAATAAGCATTGTATTCTTTAAGCGGTTTATTTTACCTACAGGACTCCATTTTCCTCTCATGCTTTTTTAAAAGCTCTATCTGACTGACACTGAGTACCCTGTATTTGTTTGGCTTTGCATGGTGTTGAATGCATGGCATGTCTCATTTCCCAATCACTCTTGGCAAAATGTACATTTTGTAGTCACATCTCAGTCTTGTATGAGACAACACAAAATTAGAAATATTCTTTTCTTGTGTACCTGCTCAGAAGTGGGAGCAGACACATGAAGCTGTGGTAGCTCTTGCTAATAGGCCACCTGTAACACAGACTGAGACTCAAAGTAATGTCTGGCTACCTAATTAACCTCCCTTCACTATCCAAATTTGAAGCAAAAAAGTAAAATTAACAAATGATTTAGGTCAGGTAAGCCTTATTAGTCTTTTAGTATAGGTCAGGTACAGCTGGCTAATTGTGAGAAACACACTTTAATTGCTGTCAATCTAGTTAGATAGCTATGTGATAAAGCAACTTTTCTTTCTTACACTTCCACACTTTAATGCCAGGCTATTTAAGCACCAGTTCCCATCATTGGCCCTTGTGTAACCAGACATTTCTGTTTCTGGATTAATTTAAGATTTTAAAAAGAAGCATGGTGGTAATAATCAAGTCTTCCGGCAACAATCATATTATTAGAGCAAATTCTATTTCTGGTCAATATATGCTGTAAAGTAAAGCTTTACAACCCCTTTATATTTTTGCAGGCAGGCCCCTGTTTCAGATAGAAGGAACACTTCCTGATCTAAGATGCAAATACTAAAGAGTTGCTTCAAACCAGGTAGACATGGAAGTGCTGTTTTTCACTCCACATTGTCACTGGACAGACAAAGGAGTAGCTGCAAGTGCCATTGGAGCCGAAGTGAGGAGCACTTTGAAGGGATACAAGAACTAATAGTTTTACCCAAAGACTGTCATGGAATGGAAATATGTAATTAACATATGGATTAAGAGGGGTTAAACAGGCACATGTGCTAGTAGATTTGATCTGATAAAGGAGACCAACAGCAGCAAGTGAAATCAAAGAGTTGGTATGGGCTGAGAGATTCTTATGGCCAGTAAGTCTTGTTTCTTAAGTGTTACAGCTGTTTATTGTTAGCTTTCACATTATGTTTGGCATTTGGTACGATTTTCCTTTAAATGGGAGCCTGATCCTGCCTTTATAGTTACAAAGAAAGCTAGAAATTAGATAATTAGGTTTTAAATCCCATCTGTTTTTGAAGGAACCTAGATGTGTCACTGCCTCAGCTAAAGGTGCCGTCAAGTTCTCCTACTGCATCCACAAGCAGGTACAGCTAATGTGACAACAATCTATTTAGGCATACATACATATACATGCATGTCAGGGCTTAGGCAAAGATTTTAGCATGCTTTGTTTTGGCCTTGACATCCTCATCAAGCCTGACAACAGGATTGCTAGTGGAAGCCAGTTTTAGTACATATCTCTTTTAATCTTTTCATAATAGTAGGGATAAAGACTGACAAAAGAATGCAACAATATGTGTGAAATTAATAGCTAATTTTGTGATTTGGATATGAGTCAGAAAATTGGTCAATACCTGTGATACTGTTTACTTTCCTGGTGCATATCTGTGTGCCTGTAGGGCGACTGTTGAATGACTTTTTAATCTGCTGTGAGTTTGCTGCCTGTAGGAAGCTGCTGCTATTTTGTGTTCAATTCAGGTGCAGCCTGTCCTTGCTGAAGACAGGCTCTTCTTCCTTTCTTTCTTTGGTCTTGCTTTGTTCCCTTAGTCTTAAATATGGAAATACGTATTTTTCTTTGAAAAGGGCAAGCATAAGTCTTTACTAGTTCAGTAGCTATGTAATCATTTTATTGCTAACAAAATGGCTTTCATATTCCTGCAAAGGTAACATGTTAAATGTGGGCACAGAACTATTTTTCTTCTTCAGGCATGTATCTTACTGAGAAAAAATCTTCTCTTTTGGTGCTATTTTGACTATCCTATATGTAAAAATACCCTATAGCAAATAAGCTCCTTGTGAGTTATACTTTATTTCAGCTAAGTGAAAAAAATATACCTGTTTTATTGAGGAAATTTTGTGGTTGTTTAGAATCAATCAGAAGTATCTTGTGGTTTTTTATCTTTCTTATGAGTTAATAATATATTTTTAGTATCTTACATTATCAGGTTTTGACAATAGCTAGAGTAGTTATTGGTCAACTATATATAAACATTGAGATTGCTGTTAAAAGATTTTGTCCCCTTGAAATCTGATAAGCGAGTAAAGTTACAGAATTAAGATACCTGAAATAAGACACTGTTCAGACACTTTACTCCTATTCTAGCATCATACACATAATACTTGTCTAAGTAAATATTTCAAAGTGAAGTTTAAACTTCTTAAATGGAAGATAAGTTAAGCATGTGCTTTGAAGGGTATGGAAGTCTTTGTTGAAGATTTATCCCAATTCTAAAGTAGAATACATTTCACATGATAACAGAATGGTAAAATGCAGAATTTTTCTTTCACCTGGTATTTTGTCCCTTATTACCTACTGGATCACACCAGTTGCTTTTTTAAAAGATATATTAGATACAAAATTATTTATTTACAGTTCTATTCATCTCAAGTCAATGTAACATTCTGTAGAACTGGGTCTATTGTCACTGTCAGGTTCTAATTTGATCACATAATTAATTTATCCTACAGTTGTTAAAATAAAACAAATTTACAAAGACATTTTAGCCTGGAATACTCTATTAAACCTGTCTCATGGCTTTATTTCTTAAAAATATCTTTCAAGCAGACAGTTAATAATGAAGTTGTCCTTTTTGTTTTCATTTAGAAGTAAAAATATGTATTCTGTCTGTGAGTGGAGTTTTCAGCAGCTCACAGTGATAGGCTCATACTCTGGGACAGATAATATGCTTGAAAATGTCAACCATAATGGAAAAAAGAAAACTCAAAAAAGCAAAAATTGACCAGAGGTGCTGTGAGAGGTCTTATCCTCTCCAAGTTCATCTATAGCAGCAAGACCTGAGGTAGGAGCATCACGCTGCTCTCGGGAGTCTGTCACTGAGCTGCCATTCATTGGTCATAAACCTCCATGTAAATAGCATAATGTCAGTTCTTTTTGCCAGCCTAAGATAACAGTTTTTTATTACTGGAACTCTGCTGGAATGCTTTTCTTTCTCTTTTCCTTAACAGTCTGAAATGTTACAGGATCTAGTTTAAAACTTATTAAAGTTTTGCAGCAGGGGATACCACCTGGGTCTCCCTGCTTCTTCTGGCAAAGCCTTTCTCACTCTGCTGATCAAAAAGTTCAAAAATACATTTTTCCCCCCTCCCTCATTGCTTGTCAATCAGAGGCACAAGGGATTAGTAAACAGCAGCTTCTTCCATCAAAATTGGAATTTGAATCTCACATTGGTTGCTAAAGTTTTCAAATCTGTATTTTAAGCAGTAGCTAGTTTCTTGATAATTAAACCTGCAGTAATACAGAAAAATAGTTCAAATCACTGTTACAAACTTCTCTAACTTTTCAGTAAATGCTTTCATTATCTGATGTCAGGAGAAAGTCAGTCTGCATTACAGTGAATAACTGATTCCTTGGTCCAGCTGGACTCTCTTTTGTTAGTGAAAAGGCAGCTTGCCAGACAGTTTGAGAAGTGAGAAGCTTTGGGAAGCTGTTCTTCTTGTGCATGGGACTGTATTTGTGTAACAGTGTCCTGTGTCGTGCCCTGCTAGCCTTTGAAACAAAGCCACTCTTCTTTTCAAAAGGAATCATGAGGTGAATTCACACAAAGGCCAATCCATTTATAATCCGAATGTATGCTTAGTACAGGTTATAATGTCTAAAATCTTGGCCACAATGAGACATTTCAGCCTTATGTCTCTTGAGGACAGGTCATCAGTCTACTGACCTGAACTGAAACTACAGTTTTGGATGCAGACAGGAAGTTAATCTCTGACAGTTGTTTTGGAGAAAAAAGGATAATATCTGCTTTGATTAGTGATAATCAGGAGATTTAAGTAAAAATTGACACTATGGGAATGTTGTTTACCCACTAAAATATTGAAACAGAAATGTTTAGGTACCATGCAACACTTGCCCATCTTGTTACTAATACAACTGTCTGAATAGTGTTAATCAAATATTGCTTTTGAAAATCTTAGACATTTCACAAACTGCATAAAGCAAGCATTGTGAAATAAAAATGATATTGCACAAATGCTTTATTGTTCATCACTGTAATTTAGGTGGCTTAGTTTAAATTTATTTCAGAAAGCATGGTTTTTTACTTTTAACAACCTTGGGTACATATGAGGTCTTTCAGATTTTGAGGGTATCTCTTTAAATCTAACTTTACTCATTTGTCTGCTTGCAAACCAATGAAGACAACAGAGGATTGCTATTGATCACTTAAATCTATGTTTAAGGACTTCATTTAAATTAAATATTTTTTCCTCAATACAGACAATTCTTGTGTCTGTTATATGGGCAGGTAGAGAAGATGTAGAATGGTTTCATTGGTGTAGGCATTGACATAATGTAATTTTTGTTTTAAGTACTTATAATCTGTAATTTGTGAGGCCATAAAAAGTTGTTCAAAATTACATCACTAGAGTATAGTCAACAGTCCACTAACTCAAAATTGAGCCTGGATTGATCATAGGGTATAATATCAATTTGCAGAGAGGGGTTTTAAAATGTATGATTAAGCTTACTGAACTTTGTGTTTGCAAATGTAAAATCTTTCCTTACCTTCAATGCAGACGTATACACACACAGAGAGCATAAACAGAATACATGCAAAACAGATGAATAAGAATTGAACAGGCTTATCTGATATCCTCTACCCCTTCCAAACCAAAGCTTTGAATTCACTTGCCAAGCAACTGTTGGGATGTGTTCAGAAAATTGAAATTAAGTTTTGATCTACTGCAAATAGTGTATTTTTTTCTTTCTCCTCTTTATAGGAAAGCTATTGCACTAAACTGAACATAGGTTAGGAGGTACCACTCTATAACTGCTGTAAAAGTAACCTAAAAATGTTTGACTAACCTTGTTTATATGCAGTAGAGTGCATATAAATAGCTAAAATTCACTGCAGATACAGTAACTTAAGTAATTGGTGATCCTTACGTACAGATATAGTTTGGATGCACGTGTTGTAGGGTAGACAGAGCAGCATGTTTAGTAGATTTTCCTCATCCATCTCCTTACTTTTTTTCCTCTAAATGGAGAAAATGTTCCTACACTATACCTGGCAGACAACATTCAGTAGGTTCACCACTTTTATCAAGTTAGGGAAACAACATGCTTCTAGTGAATTTTACAGTATGTGCACATAACCTGTTTTTCTGTTAATCTGGGACAGGAAAGGTAATCAGAATTTAAATTTGCCAAAACTCACTGTTGGGACTTGCACTTAAAAGCCCTAAAACTTCCATACACCTACACTGTTCTTCCTTTAAAATGGTTGGCAAGTTTAATCACCAACTAGAATTGATTTTGCAGCTCAAATGGGACCAACGCATGGCTGCAACTTCTTGTCAGATGTCCCTGTGAACTAAGCCTCTGTAGTTCTTAGTTTTAGCAGAGTGGAAAAGACCCAAATGTGTCTGAAGTAAATGTCTCCAAGTTTTTCTTTCCTAAGCACACATAATTCAAATAGTTCAATTGTAAATAAACAGACATGGTTAGCTCAGTTCCTCAGTCTGTGCAATATGTGGCAATAACAAAATTATCGGACGTTTTGATCTGATTATAGCAACAAAGTAGATTTCCCATAACATCTTGTTCTGTGCTTGTTTACAGTACTTCCCATCTTTTTTAAGAGGATGGAGCTCATTGAAAATGGTACAGCCTTCCAGGAAAGTACATCTTACTTGAGATATGATAAACTTTGTTAGCTTTAGACTATTTGAGGTCATTATTAATTGTTCCTTGGGTAGTTTACAGAAACAGCTGGAAGCATAAACAGTAGCATTTTCCAGTAGCTTTTAGCAGTTGGCTTTTCTAACATGTTTTTCATCCTTTTTCCCCAAATGAACCAAAGAGAATAGTATTTGGACAAGCCCTGATAAATCAATAACTTAGTGCAGTTAGTTACACTTATTTAGTGCAGTTAATATTAAGAGCTTGTAGGAGTTTCTTTGTATTTACTTCTTTATTCCCCCATCAGCCATTAAAGAACATTCTCATTTTCCACATGAAAGCTTCAGGAGCAATTTCACAGCGCAAACCCAACAAACTGAACACCACAAGATTAACTGACTATACTTCCTTGCATTGCTAGCTTGGCTCTGCCTGTAGGATTTAAATTTGCACTACCCTTCTGAACAAACATAAAAAATTTAACTACATCCCAAATGCTTCATAGAGAAACTCTGTTCAATTTCTTCCATTTCTAGATTGCACATTCAAAGTAATTTCTCCTAAATTAAATGTTATTTGGTTATATTAGAATAATCAGGAAAACTTCAGATTTTAATAAAGTTATTTTAGACGAAAACAATTGAGATGGGTTTAAAAATCCCCAAACCAACTAAAAAGTCTCAAGGCACAGGGAATGGAGGTAGTACTATAATCACATAATCATATCCAAGCATCTTACATTTTTCAGCCCTGCAACTTTTATCAGATGGTCCCGATAAATAGAAATTTTTTTTTCCAGAGACTATTTTTATATTTAGTACAGCTGATCAAAGACAGAAGAGCTACTCAACCTTCATTTTGTGAAATAACAGCCTGACTAACGGTTAGCTTTTCAAAGCACCTGTCCTCACGTTGCTACTTCTCAGTCCTCCTTGTTACATGGACCAAATGGGCTTAAATACAACAGTATTGCCTGCATTATTTTAAATCACATTTTGCTGTTTCAGTAGGATTGGAGAGTTATATCCTCTAATGGCCATTTGATTTGTTTCCGGGTTTTCCATGAATTTACCAACATCTTCCTTGAACTACATGTTTTTCTAATCCACATATCAAGGCTTCTTTTTCTAAATTAAATATAATGACTCTTAACATTGCATTAGTATTTTTTTTTTGTTTCTGCTGTGCTACTTCGATATTGGCAAGATTCAGTTCAAAAGAATGCTATGAAGCCTTCATTAGGGGAATGTGATACCAAAGTCCTGGGATTTCAGCCAGGGGGAATCAATTGGTGATATATTCAAAGGAGAAAAGTGTAAGCAGTACTTCTTTGAACTCACATACACCATAGCAAACTCCTGAGATGTACAGGTAGAGAGCCTGGGCCTAGACTCGGTGGTTGTGTTCAGTAAATTCTTGCTCAAGAGTTGAACGCTGTTTGTATTAGGCTGGACTCCAAAGGTGATAAACCATGCTGTATTGTGGCTTCAAGGCAAGGCTTTCAAACATTTGTTGTACATCCATGTATCCCATATAATAGTAGTAGGGCAAGGGTGAGACCAGGGAACCACATGTGTACTGTAGGCACGACACGTATAAGCAGAGAATGCTTCATGTTGCTTGAGTGGCAGGAGCAGGGTGTGTTAAAGAAGTCAATGTGTGACTTGCAAGCCACTCTTGAGCATGAAGAAGAGTAAAGTGTTTTGAAAGGCCAATTCTTAATACAGCATAATGCCAGAAACTTAATGGTTATTCTATATAATTCAGTATCCACATTTCAATGAATTATGTTTAAATGACATCTTAGAAAGGATGTAGTTTAATCAAAGGATCAAGAAGTAAAAATCCTACAGCAATGTTTTAACTTACTAAACAGCTTGATGTAGCTAAACTTATTAGTAACTTGATAAGCATGTAGGTAACTAATTGTAGGTACTTAATTATGAAATGTAAACATTACAATTTGTCTCATAGCTATCTTAAACTGAAGAGATTTCTCTCATCAACATGGGACTGAGTGGAAGGGAAAAAACCCGTCTATAATCCACTATCTGTACTTGTGTATAATTTTATCTGATTTAATCTTGTACTAAACACTGGTACTGCTTATGCTGAAACCTAGTTACTTAAAAACACTTTCTTCAAAAGCTGTAGCAAATACATATCAAACTTGTCCACTTTCCCTAGGCACTCTTTTTTCTGTTTTTGCAGTCCACTCATATCTGGCGTGCTCCTGGTTGTGCACTCTGTTTCACCACAGCTGGCTGTAGGTTAGGAAGAAAGTGTTTGGGTTTTTTATTTTATTTCAGCTGTGATTTCTTTTCTTATCTAACAAAACTGTCTGGGTACATGCAGAAACCATGATAATGAAAGACTGCATATTATCAGTCTGAGCCTGTTACATGTGATTACCTCTGACAGCATTAGCTTCTTCTGTCATTTTCCATGGTACTCAGTGTCTCCAAATGTCTCTCTGCTCCTATCCACAGGCATTCCAGGTTCTGGTTTGGTTTTAAAAAAAGAAGAAATATCCTTAAAGGAAAGCTCTGAAATAGCAAAGTTGTTTGACTCTCACTTTTTCACTTACATGTTGTGCTTTCTGTGCTTGATAGCTCAGTTGCATCTCTGAAATTTACTCTGTTATCTGGATTGCTTTTCCGGCATCTGGAAAGAACACTGACATAGTGCAATGGAATCAGGTTCCTATGACTCTTAGTGGAAATATATATAAGTTTGTTTTAATGTTGATACTGGTTGTTAATAATGTTGATTGAATTTTACATGCAACTGTATCATTCAAGACTCTTTACTAAAGTCTTACACTAATACCATCTATTTATATATTTGTCAAGATAGATGTCTTGAATTTGGATACATTTGGATAATTAAGCATCATAGCCAATAGTACAAAATAGAGCGAGTTGTGTCACTTTGCATTAGCGTTTCTAAGGAGCAAGTCAATAGAGAATATGCTTTCAGGAGTGGACTGTGCTGTTTGTTTCCCACAGGAGTTGTGATTCAAAAGTGTTTAGAGGACTTTAGTCCTCTGTGTTAGAGAAATGGAGTAGAAGTTGATCATTACAGATGCTACCCAAAGTTCCTAAAGTACAGACATAAAAGTTTTAGTAGTTTGATAATTATTGTATAATGTTGATTCATTAAATAATGCCTAATGAAAGGTTAAAAAGGTTGATTCTGCCAGAATTATAATGGAAAAAGCATAAATTAGATATTAGTCCTATGTAGCAGTGTACATAATTCTGTGCCGTAGTGAAAATGTGAATATCAGAGGAGGAGGGAGAGAATGTAATGAGCAGCTGAATCAGAATAATAATTTTTGTTTTGAGAAACCATGGACTCTATGAAGAAGCACCTGTAAGTTTCTGTAGGCTTATATACTGCAGGCTAGTTGCATCTTTAATGGGAATATCTGATCTACCTGTCAAAAATATTGCATCCTGGAAAGGCTCCCTATACCCACACTTAAAGCACAGGGATGAGGAATTCAACTACTAAAGCCAAATATAGACCATACAAATAAATGCAATAGTATCTAAGTTCTAATGATGTATCATTTAGCAGGGAAGTAGATCTACTTTCCAGGGAGATACAGCAACACGTGAATGTTCAATTCTGATGTAGCTTGCCAAGAATGTAAATATTTTTATATAGTGATATACAATATTAGATCATTCCCTGGATTCTTTCCCCAAGCATTTTGCACAAAAAATACACAGTTTTCAAGCACTCATACTGAGATGAACCCTATTTTCCATGTTTCAGATACTGGCACTGAAGGGAGTTATAACAAAATATTTTGTACTAAGTGTCACGTGTTGAAGATTAGACCAGTGACATGTGAGTGAGACATACCCAATTCCTTTATATTTTTTTATCCTAAAACATTATACCCACATGTTCCTTCCTCCTGAGAAATTAAGTGTTCAAATTCTGATGCACTGTCATATGCCTTTCCAAGTGTTTTGTGGTTTTCAAGGACAGATTGTAAAACATTGATCCATGGGTGCACTGTCTGATTCTCTGGGAGATGAGAGAGTATTGTTGCTGTGCTTCCCCCATTGTAAATGTGGT